>NC_058087.1:55483011-55853864 GCF_014858855.1 Bufo gargarizans | reverse complement strand
TTAATTTGCATGTATCTTATCGCCCACAGGGTCCTGACGCGTATCAGGGTTTACCTTAAAGGGGTATTCATCTTGTTAAAAATTATACCCCATTTACAGAATAGAGGACAACTATTAGATTGATGGGGGTCTTACCACTGGGACCCCCAAAGATCTGGGGCCCTCCAAAATGAACAAAGAGTCAGGTTGGGCGCGCTAACTGCTGCTTCATTCATCTCTATGGGAGTCCCAGGAATAGGAGTGTCACACTTGGCTATCTCCAGACCCCCGTAGAGATGACTGGAGCGGCATGTTCATTATGGGGGGCTCTGAGGGGAACAGGGGATCCATTCTTGTGATCAGTGGGGTGTCCTACCCTTGGGACGGGGGATAGCATTTAACAACTGGAATAGCCATTTAACATTGCAGTCAAAAATGGCTAGCACCTGCTGAGTAACTTTGTCTGCTGGACTAGATGGGGTAATAGAGGCTTAAGGGGGGAATCAGGATTAGGAAAACATGACTTCTTTTTTTGTGAGACATCGGCACACCTGCGTTGCGAATGGCGCCGCAGCTTATTGTAAGTACAGTACACTGAAGTGATTTGGTTTTATTGTTTGAAATAACAAAGCAGCACATCAAATGATGGAGAGCGGCATCGTTCATGAACCAAGAAGATCAGGATGAACGGTGCTACAGTTTCCTCTCCCCTCATCCCCCATATACACAACCCTTCAGAAGAATCTAAATCTCTGGGGCTCTATGGAACAAAGTTTCTCCTGTTACATAAAAGTTACATTTTTAGTTATTTTTGTTATTTCTATTCTTTTTCTCCTCTCTGGCTGATATATTAACACAATAAATATTCTGTTCCCAGTAACACGCCGAGAAGCCGAGCGCCATTTTCTTGTTTATTTTTGTTAAGTCCCACAGATCCATCTTTTGCTCACCTCTCGATGTTTCCGGCGGCTCTTCTGACACGGCGGTGTCGTCATTTTTCAAAGAACTCATTGTTACCACCATTTCTTCATGTTGTGAGTGATGTTTGGTTCGCTTTGCGCCGCGGTGAAATATAAGTGCAGGTTATCCAAGCAATAACCCTCATCCGAGTACAAGCGATGTGTTTAAACGTCATATTATGCTACAGTCTGGTACTCTATTAAATATAGATTACCGACTGCTGAATAAATGAATATCAAGTACGCCGTCCCATCACTCCGCACGTAGAAATGCAAATAATGACTGGTGGCACGCAGGAAGAGCAGGTCGAGATGTAATTACATATTTGTCTTGTTTTATGCCTCTCCAGCTCCAATCTGAGGCATACATCACTGCTTTCCCAAACACAATTTCTACTTTCGGACTTGTTAGTGATAAACATTTTGATAACATTGCCTTGCGTTGCGTTCACGAGGGGAGAGCTACAATGTTTCGGGTTGATAAAAAAGTTGCTACAATGGAGCTAAAGTTTTTTTTTTTTTCTCTAGTTCTGTTCAGAAGTAAATTAACTAGAGGCAGTTTTTAACCCCTTAACGATGCAGCTATCTTGGCCTTCGGGAAACAGCAATCTTTTGGCAGCCAAAGCTTTACAACATTGTTTTATTAGGGCTGATTGTTGCAGGACTGTTTTTCTTTTTTAAGAATATTTTGAATCTTTATTAAACTCTTTTCTACTACCAAGAATGCAATAAAATGCCATGAATACCATATATATATATATATATATATATATATATTCTACCCTCCCCCCATGGCCCATGCTGAATGGAGGACAAAAAAAGAGGCAGTCAGAGGACAGCCAACGCAATATGAACACTGATTGTTCCCGTCTTTTAACACCTTATTTGAAAAGATTCAGGGACTGGTTGTATTTTTTTTAGCTTTTTGGGTGTGGGGCAATTTTGCTCTTTTTGTGAGGTTTTATCTTCTACATAATGCCAAGTGATATGATAATTTTACTTTACATGTTGATTTGATTACAGTAATATATAATCTATATCACATTTTTTTATGGTTTATTACTTTTGCACAATAAATACCCTTTTCCTTAAAGGGGTTATCCCACAAATTGGGAGGACTTGCCTACCTTTCTGTGGATGGGTAGCAGCTCACTAAGCACCTGCATATCCCAGGATGCATTGCTAGTAGCTCTTTTTAACCCCTTCCTCTCCTGCAATGAAAACAGTCTTTCACATATAGTTCAAGAGATACATATGGTAAGGCCTGAGCTAGCTGTCCCTCTTTCTCTTCAGAAGGCTGGTACCCCGGTCCAAGGCTGGTGATCCAGGGTCTGTGGCAGCATATCTCTGTCTCAGCATCTTCTTCTGGTCGCTCAGTAGTCTGGCAGACTCTCCTCCCTGGCAGAAGAAGGGTTTGATGCTGAGGAAAGGCCTGAGCTAGCTGTTCCTCTCTATTTCTCAGAAGGCTGGAATCCTGGTCAAGGGCCCACGGTCTGTAGCTCAGTAGTCTGGGTGGCTCCTTGGTCACAAGGCATAGCAAACCATGCTCTGTGGCTCAGTGTCCCCATCTCAGCATCTTCTTCTGGTCACTCATGCAGACTGGCAGAGTCTCCCCTCCAAGCACTGGTCCCTAACTGCAGCACACTAGGGACTCTGACTGCTCTCCTTAGATACAGTTTTTGCTAGAGTAGGGCTTCAATGATATTCAATGGCAATGACACAGCAGGTTTTGCAGACAAAAACAAGTTTCCAGACATAACAACAGAGCTAAAACCAGACATTTAAAAGGTCAGGCTGTCTGGTTTTTGGTGGTAAACAAGTCTGGGGTTTTTCCCTCTAAAACATGGTCTCCTTTACCAGCTTCTTAATCAAAGCCCTAACAGTCTCTCAGTATTCATTAACCCTTTCCATAGAGTCATGTAGATACAGTGATAGGATATATATCACAACATATAAAATGCAGGTACACAGTATTAAACAGTATAAGTTAACCCTTTCAAGAGAAATAAAGTAAGACATTTTAACTTTGCATAGGGGATATAGGCAAATGTCCACAAATGTCCAAATGTCAAAGTACTCTGTGCTCTAGGGCACTACACTCTCTCTAGAGTAAGCCACCTTAATTACCCCCAGATGTCAAGCAATTGGCTGGTGAAGATTGAAGTAACAATGCACTAGCCCTTTAAGAGCCAGGAAGTGCATGCATACCCTATGGGACAGAGGAAGAGGCCTAGCAGCTGGGGAGGAGGGGGGAGACAGAACTCTGGTAGCCGGCCACATTGCTAGAGGATAGAGGAGGTCCAGTGGCTGTTGGAAAGCAGCAGGGTGAGGGATGTGGCTCTTGTGCCCGCCTTGAATGGTTTGGACAGCAGTGGACATGGAGCACTGCCGTGAAAGGACTCAGTTCAACCTGTATTTGCTATTCAATGTCTTCTCTGAGTCTTCCTCACAGTAAACAGGCAGCAGACTTTAACACGTCCGCTATTTTTTGCTCTTTCATATTTAATTATTTTGCTTCCTATCCTGACATCTTCTCATGCTTCATGCTGTCTGGACTGGTAGGACATAACACAAGTCTGTGTAGCATGGAGAGGAAGTCTCTTGGATAGAAGAAGTAGATGTCTAGTTAAGGTTAAAAATACCCCAATACAAATAGACAAGTTTAACCTTTAGAATGCTGTAGAGTTTTGGGAGCTTTGATGGCTACCAGTGTCATCATGGATTACCTTGGTGTCACCAGAAGATATGATTCTGGGGGTCTACCTTGAAGTGACTCTCCTGTTTGATTGGTGGGTGCCCAACCCTTGGGTCCCCTGCACAATAAAGGGCCCATGGTGCTTCTCTGAGGTTCCTTGGGCTTCAGCTTGCACCCGTAGAACTATTTCAATTACATGATGAACCTGACTGCTATGATTCACCATTTGTCATTTCATCAATAAGGACAATTTTTAAAAAAAGCCCAAATGTAGTAATGAACTCCATATTCAGTAAGTATGTGTTATCTTACCTTCAGTTGGGGTTGTATGCTGATTAAACTTTCAGTCTTTTTGGGGGTTTGACACCAGTTCTGTAGAATGCTCTTCTCCAAGCAATCAGGTTAATAAATAAAAATCCACAGTTGTAGGCGCTCCCTAAAAGAAAAACTTTTTAGGTTGGCCTATTACATCCCCTGTACCAATTCTCCTCATCCCATAACCTCTTTCAGCATAATTCTTCTGAACCTGATCCATCGTCAAATATTCATACCCCATGCACTCAGAAGTGCTACAGATACCAGTTGGTGATGGCTCATACAGCTTTATAACTACTCCCCTATTAAGATGTCAGGACCATTGTACAAATCAAGACCTTCTGTGTTACTCCTATCTCCTTCTAGATTGTGAGCTCTTGCCTCCATTCCTCTTGTTTGAATTGTTGACTTTGTTTGTTACTATATTATTTTTATCAGGGGATGTTCCGACTCCCTCTTGACAGCAGATATTGGGGAAAAAAAAGCTAAACATGTTGGATTTTCTACATATCAGATCCTTTTGTTCTCAAGTGAGGTAAGTGTATGAAGGTGGGGATTGAGAATCATAGCTCCATAACTTAAGGCGGGTTTAGACGGGCCGATGGAGTGGCCGATTGTCAGGAAGGAAGCGTTCCTTCCCAACAGTCGGCTGCTCGCTCAGTGAAGGAGACACAGCAATCTCCTCCACAGTATGAGGATGAGGGATGGCTATAGAGGTCGCTTGTCCTCATGCAGAATCATTGTTTCTGGGCGGCAGATCATTGTTTAGACCGCAGGATCTGCTGCCCAGAAACTTTGATCGGTGGTATCTGCATGAACGACAGGATCACCCCATGAGCAAATGTTTTGCTTGTTCATCGGGTAAATGGTGTCACATTTAGATGGCCAGATTATTGGGAATGAGCATTTGGAGGAACTATCGTTCCCGATAATCGGGACGATTATTGATTCGTCTAAATCCACCTGTTAGACCTGTCGTAGATTTTTTGATTAGTTTCAGACCCCTTTGAACAATGGCTGTATTTTTCTGCTCGGCTTTTCGTTAGCCATCACTATTGATTTTATTTGGTAATGGCAGAATTTCTCTGGTCTACAAGAAAATGATCCCTTCAACCGTTCTCCAGAAGAGCAAATATGTATGTATACCGAGCTGATAGATCAACGCCATTTCTTCAAGATATCCTGTAATCCTTTAGTCAAAACCAGAAAGATGTGATGAAAGCCATCCATATCCCCATCATCATTCATGTGACATGAGCTGAGATGGGCAGAATACGTTGACAGCTTCAATTTCAATCAGTCGAGGTGTATTTTGCTTTCATCTTCTCATGAGCAAATTGATTGGTCATAGACTTACAGCTTATCGAGGTAGAGCTCTTAATCTCTCCGCATGTCATTGTCAACGAGAACAAAATGTACAATGTTAGAAGCCTTAGTGATATCAACATATGGGGCAGAAACATCCAAGACCGCTCACTCATGTAGGGAGATGTAACTAGGCTGGGTGTCTGGGATGTATTCGCTGTTATTACGCTACATTAGGAGTCTTGATTACTTGCAATGTATTTTTAGACTGAGAAGTTTATGCAGGTTTTCAGATTTATAAAGTTAGAAAAGGTGAGAGAAGGTGAAATCGAAGCAGCTGCAAATAAGCAAAGTGCATTGGAATAGATTGTGTGTTCCAAAAGCTTTGACTCCATTTTGCACACTTTGTCCATTTTTCTTGATTAGAGTTGAGCGAACACCTGGATGTTCGGGTTCGAGAAGTTCGGCCGAACATCCCGGAAATGTTCGGGTTCGGGATCCGAACCCGATCCGAACTTCGTCCCGAACCCGAACCCCATTGAAGTCAATGGGGACCCGAACTTTTCGGCACTAAAAAGGCTGTAAAACAGCCCAGGAAAGAGCTAGAGGGCTGCAAAAGGCAGCAACATGTAGGTAAATCCCCTGCAAACAAATGTGGATAGGGAAATGAATTAAAATAAAAATTAAATAAATAAAAATTAACCAAAATCAATTGGAGAGAGGTTCCATAGCAGAGAATCTGGCTTCCCGTCACCCACCACTGGAACAGTCCATTCTCAGATATTTAGGCCCCGGCACCCAGGCAGAGGAGAGAGGTCCCGTAACAGAGAATCTGTCTTCATGTCAGCAGAGAATTAGTCTGCATGTCATAGCAGAGAATCAGGCTTCACGTCAGCCACCACTGCAACAGTCCATTGGCATATATTTAGGCCCAGCACCCAGGCAGAGGAGGGAGGTCCCGTAACAGAGAATCTGTCTTCATGTCAGCAGAGAATTAGTCTGCATGTCATAGCAGAGAATGAGGCTTCACGTCAGCCACCACTGCAACAGTCCATTGGCATATATTTAGGCCCAGCACACACACAGGCAGAGGAGAGAGGTCCCGTAACAGAGAATCTGGCTTCATGTCAGCAGAGAATCAGTCTGCATGTCATAGCAGAGAATGAGGCTTCACGTCAGCCACCACTGCAACAGTCCATTGGCATATATTTAGGCCCAGCACCCAGGCAGAGGAGGGAGGTCCCGTAACAGAGAATCTGTCTTCATGTCAGCAGAGAATTAGTCTGCATGTCATAGCAGAGAATGAGGCTTCACGTCAGCCACCACTGCAACAGTCCATTGGCATATATTTAGGCCCAGCACACACACAGGCAGAGGAGAGAGGTCCCGTAACAGAGAATCTGTCTTCATGTCAGCAGAGAATTAGTCTGCATGTCATAGCAGAGAATGAGGCTTCACGTCAGCCACCACTGCAACAGTCCATTGGCATATATTTAGGCCCAGCACACACACAGGCAGAGGAGAGAGGTCCCGTAACAGAGAATCTGGCTTCATGTCAGCAGAGAATCAGTCTGCATGTCATAGCAGAGAATGAGGCTTCACGTCAGCCACCACTGCAACAGTCCATTGGCATATATTTAGGCCCAGCACACACACAGGCAGAGGAGAGAGGTCCCGTAACAGAGAATCTGGCTTCATGTCAGCAGAGAATCAGTCTGCATGTCATAGCAGAGAATGAGGCTTCACGTCAGCCACCACTGCAACAGTCCATTGGCATATATTTAGGCCCAGCACCCAGGCAGAGGAGGGAGGTCCCGTAACAGAGAATCTGTCTTCATGTCAGCAGAGAATTAGTCTGCATGTCATAGCAGAGAATGAGGCTTCACGTCAGCCACCACTGCAACAGTCCATTGGCATATATTTAGGCCCAGCACCCAGGCAGAGGAGGGAGGTCCCGTAACAGAGAATCTGTCTTCATGTCAGCAGAGAATTAGTCTGCATGTCATAGCAGAGAATGAGGCTTCACGTCAGCCACCACTGGAACAGTCCATTCTCAGATATTTAGGCCCCGGCACCCAGGCAGAGGAGAGAGGTCCCGTAACAGAGAATCTGTCTTCATGTCAGCAGAGAATTAGTCTGCATGTCATAGCAGAGAATGAGGCTTCACGTCAGCCACCACTGCAACAGTCCATTGGCATATATTTAGGCCCAGCACCCAGGCAGAGGAGAGAGGTCCCGTAACAGACAATCTGGCTTCATGTCAGCAGAGAATCAGTCTTCATATCATAGCAGAGAATCAGGCTTCACGTCACCCACCACTGTAAGAGTCAATTTTCATAAATTTAGGCCCAGAACCCAGGCAGAGGAGAAAGGTCCCGTAACAGACAATCTGGCTTCATGTCAGCAGAGAATCAGTCTTCATATCATAGCAGAGAATCAGGCTTCACGTCACCCACCACTGTAAGAGTCAATTTTCATAAATTTAGGCCCAGAACCCAGGCAGAGGAGAAAGGTCCCGTAACAGACAATCTGGCTTCATGTCAGCAGAGAATCAGTCTTCATATCATAGCAGAGAATCAGGCTTCACGTCACCCACCACTGTAAGAGTCAATTTTCATAAATTTAGGCCCAGAACCCAGGCAGAGGAGAAAGGTCCCGTAACAGACAATCTGGCTTCATGTCAGCAGAGAATCAGTCTTCATATCATAGCAGAGAATCAGGCTTCACGTCACCCACCACTGTAAGAGTCAATTTTCATAAATTTAGGCCCAGAACCCAGGCAGAGGAGAAAGGTCCCGTAACAGACAATCTGGCTTCATGTCAGCAGAGAATCAGTCTTCATATCATAGCAGAGAATCAGGCTTCACGTCACCCACCACTGTAAGAGTCAATTTTCATAAATTTAGGCCCAGAACCCAGGCAGAGGAGAAAGGTCCCGTAACAGACAATCTGGCTTCATGTCAGCAGAGAATCAGTCTTCATATCATAGCAGAGAATCAGGCTTCACGTCACCCACCACTGTAAGAGTCAATTTTCATAAATTTAGGCCCAGAACCCAGGTAGAGGAGAAAGGTCCCGTAACAGACAATCTGGCTTCATGACAGCAGAGAATCAGTCTGCATGTCATAGCAGAGAATCAGGCTTCACGTCAGCCACCACTGCAACAGTCCATTGTCATAAATTTAGGCCCAGCACCCAGGCAGAGGAGAGAGGTCCCGTAACAGACAATCTGGCTTCATGTCAGCAGAGAATTAGTCTGCATGTCATAGCAGAGAATCAGGCTTCATGTCAGCCACCACTGCAACAGTCCATTGGCATATATTTAGGCCTAGCACACAGGCAGAGGAGAGGTTCATTCAACTTTGTGTAGCATCGCAATATAATGGTAAAATGAAAATAAAAATAGGATTGAATGAGGAAGTGCCCTGGAGTCCAATAATATATGGTTATGGGGAGGTAGTTAATGTCTAATCTGGACAAGGGACGGACAGGTCCTGTGGGATCCATGCCTGGTTCATTTTTATGAACGTCAGCTTGTCCACATTGGCTGTAGACAGGCGGCTGCGTTTGTCTGTAATGACGCCCCCTGCCGTGCTGAATACACGTTCAGACAAAACGCTGGCTGCCGGGCAGGCCAGCACCTCCAAGGCATAAAAGGCTAGCTCTGGCCACGTGGACAATTTAGAGACCCAGAAGTTGAATGGGGCCGAACCATCAGTCAGTACGTGGAGGGGTGTGCACACGTACTGTTCCACCATGTTAGTAAAATGTTGCCTCCTGCTAACACGTTGCGTATCAGGTGGTGGTGCAGTTAGCTGTGGCGTGTTGACAAAAGTTTTCCACATCTCTGCCATGCTAACCCTGCCCTCAGAGGAGCTGGCCGTGACACAGCTGCCTTGGCGACCTCTTGCTCCTCCTCTGCCTTGGCCTTGGGCTTCCACTTGTTCCCCTGTGACATTTGGGAATGCTCTCAGTAGCGCGTCTACCAACGTGCGCTTGTACTCGCGCATCTTCCTATCACGCTCCAGTGCAGGAAGTAAGGTGGGCACATTGTCTTTGTAGCGTGGATCCAGCAGGGTGGCAACCCAGTAGTCCGCACAGGTTAAAATGTGGGCAACTCTGCTGTCGTTGCGCAGGCACTGCAGCATGTAGTCGCTCATGTGTGCCAGGCTGCCCAGGGGTAAGGACAAGCTGTCCTCTGTGGGAGGCGTATCGTCATCGTCCTGCCTTTCCCCCCAGCCACGCACCAGTGATGGACCCGAGCTGCGTTGGGTGCCACCCCGCTGTGACCATGCTTCATCCTCATCCTCCTCCACCTCCTCCTCATCCTCGTCCTCCTCGTCCTCCAGTAGTGGGCCCTGGCTGGCCACATTTGTACCTGGCCTCTGCTGTTGCAAAAAACCTCCCTCTGAGTCACTTCGAAGAGACTGGCCTGAAAGTGCTAAAAATGACCCCTCTTCCTCATCCTCCTCCTCCTCCTCCTGGGCCACCTCCTGTTCCATCATCGCCCTAAGTGTTTTCTCAAGGAGACATAGAAGTGGTATTGTAACGCTGATAACGGTGTCATCGCCACTGGCCATGTTGGTGGAGTACTCGAAACAGCGCAACAGGGCACACAGGTCTCGCATGGAGGCCCAGTCATTGGTGGTGAAGTGGTGCTGTTCTGTAGTGCGACTGACCCGTGCGTGCTGCAGCTGAAACTCCACTATGGCCTGCTGCTGCTCGCACAGTCTGTCCAGCATGTGCAAGGTGGAGTTCCACCTGGTGGGCACGTCGCATATGAGGCGGTGAGCGGGAAGGCCGAAGTTACGCTGTAGCGCAGACAGGCGAGCAGCAGCAGGATGTGAACGCCGGAAGCGCGAACAGACGGCCCGCACTTTATGCAGCAGCTCTGACATGTCGGGGTAGTTGTGAATGAACTTCTGCACCACCAAATTCAGCACATGCGCCAAGCAAGGGATGTGCGTCAAATTGGCTAGTCCCAGAGCTGCAACGAGATTTCGCCCATTATCACACACCACCAGGCCGGGCTTGAGGCTCACCGGCAGCAACCACTCGTCGGTCTGTTGTTCTATACCCCGCCACAACTCCTGTGCGGTGTGGGGCCTGTCCCCCAAACATATGAGTTTCAGAATGGCCTGCTGACGTTTACCCCGGGCTGTGCTGAAGTTGGTGGTGAAGGTGTGTGGCTGACTGGATGAGCAGGTGGAAGAAGAGGAGGAGGAAGCCGAGAAGGAGGAGGTGGCAACAGGAGGCAAAGAATGTTGCCCTGCGATCCTTGGCGGCGGAAGGACGTGCGCCAAACAGCTCTCCGCCTGGGGCCCAGCTGCCACTACATTTACCCAGTGTGCAGTTAGGGAGATATAGCGTCCCTGGCCGTGCTTACTGGTCCACGTATCTGTGGTTAGGTGGACCTTGCTACAGATGGCGTTGCGCAGTGCACACTTGATTTTATCGGATACTTGGTTGTGCAGGGAAGGCACGGCTCTCTTGGAGAAGTAGTGCCGGCTGGGAACAACATACTGTGGGACAGCAAGCGACATGAGCTGTTTGAAGCTGTCTGTGTCCACCAGCCTAAATGACAGCATTTCATAGGCCAGTAGTTTAGAAATGCTGGCATTCAGGGCCAGGGATCGAGGGTGGCTAGGTGGGAATTTACGCTTTCTATCAAATGTTTGTGAGATGGAGAGCTGAACGCTGGCGTGTGACATGGTTGAGACGCTTGGTGACGGAGGTGGTGGTGGTGGTGTTGGTGGTACATCCCCTGTTTGCTGGGCGGCAGGTGCCAACGTTCCTCCAGAGGCGGAGGAAGAGGCCGAGGCGGCAGCAGCAGAATAGGCCGAGGCGGCAGCAGCAGAAGAGGTAGCAGGGGGAGCCTGAGTGACTTCCTTGGTTTTAAGGTGTTTACTCCACTGCAGTTCATGCTTTGCATGCAGGTGCCTGGTCATGCAGGTTGTGCTCAGGTTCAGAACGTTAATGCCTCGCTTCAGGCTCTGATGGCACAGCGTGCAAACCACTCGGGTCTTGTCGTCAGCACATTGTTTGAAGAAGTGCCATGCCAGGGAACTCCTTGAAGCTGCCTTTGGGGTGCTCGGTCCCAGATGGCGGCGGTCAGTAGCAGGCGGAGTCTCTTGGCGGCGGGTGTTCTGCTTTTGCCCACTGCTCCCTCTTTTGCTACGCTGTTGGCTCGGTCTCACCACTGCCTCTTCCTCCGAACTGTGAAAGTCAGTGGCACGACCTTCATTCCATGTGGGGTCTAGGACCTCATCGTCCCCTGCATCGTCTTCCACCCAGTCTTGATCCCTGACCTCCTGTTCAGTCTGCACACTGCAGAAAGACGCAGCAGTTGGCACCTGTGTTTCGTCATCATCAGAGACATGCTGAGGTGGTATTCCCATGTCCTCATCATCAGGAAACATAAGTGGTTGTGCGTCAGTGCATTCTATGTCTTTCACCGCTGGGGAAGGGCTAGGTGGATGCCCTTGGGAAACCCTGCCAGCGGAGTCTTCAAACAGCATAAGAGACTGCTGCATAACTTGAGGCTGAGACAGTTTCCCTGGTATGCATGGGGGTGATGTGACAGACTGATGGGGTTGGTTTTCAGGCGCCATCTGTGCGCTTTCTGCAGAAGACTGGGTGGGAGATAATGTGAACGTGCTGGATCCACTGTCGGCCACCCAATTGACTAATGCCTGTACCTGCTCAGGCCTTACCATCCTTAGAACGGCATTGGGCCCCACCATATATCGCTGTAAATTCTGGCGGCTACTGGGACCTGAAGTAGTTGGTACACTAGGACGTGTGGATGTGGCAGAACGGCCACGTCCTCTCCCAGCACCAGAGGGTCCACTAACACCACCACGACCATGTCCACGTCCGCGTCCCTTACTAGATGTTTTTCTCATTGTTATGGTTCACCACAACAACAAATATATTATTTGGCCCAATGTATTGTATTCAAATTCAGCGGGATATAAATTTGAGGCCTAGTATTTAGGCGCTGGGTGACCGGTATGGATTTAGTGACAGAATTAGACTTGGAAATGCACAGAAGCGTGTGTGTGTGAAGTTATTCTGAATGACCCAATGTGCACCTTGAATATTATATACCCTTTTAGGGATAGATTTCAAATAGCTCTGATATAGCAGAAACCACTAAATTATGAAATTGCTAAATTGGGAATTGTACTTCAACCCAGAACAAAAAATGTGCTTTGACGGACACTAAATATCTTGCCC
Source organism: Bufo gargarizans (assembly GCF_014858855.1). NCBI lineage: Eukaryota > Metazoa > Chordata > Amphibia > Anura > Bufonidae > Bufo > Bufo gargarizans. The sequence goes on along the minus strand of NC_058087.1, from coordinate 55,841,372 downwards.
AGCAACAACAGTACAACGGTGGGTAACGAGAGATTTAGAGGGAATTAAATTTGAGGCCTAGTATTTAGGCGCTGGGTCACCGGTATGGATTTAGTGACAGAATTAGACTTGGAAATACACAGTAGCGGGTGTGTGTGAAGTTATTCTGAATGACCCTATGTGCACCTTCAATATTATATACCCTTTTAGGGATAGATTTCAAATAGCTCTGATATAGCAGAAACCACTAAATTATGAAATTGCTAAATTGGGAATTGTACTTCAACCCAGAACAAAAAATGTGCTTTGACGGACACTAAATATCTTGCCCAGCAACAACAGTACAGCGGTGGGTAACGAGAGATTTAGAGGGAATTAAATTTGAGGCCTAGTATTTAGGCGCTGGGTCACCGGTATGGATTTAGTGACAGAATTAGACTTGGAAATGCACAGAAGCGTGTGTGTGAAGTTATTCTGAATGACCCAATGTGCACCTTCAATATTATATACCCTTTTTGGGATAGATTTCAAATAGCTCTGATATAGCAGGAACCACTAAATTATGAAATTGCTAAATTGGGAATTGTACTTCAACCCAGAACAAAAAATGTGCTTTGACGGGCACTAAATAACTTTCCCAGCTACAACAGGACAACGGTAACGAGAGATTTAGAGGGATTTAAATTTGAGGCCTAGTATTTAGGCGCTGGGTGACAGGTATGGGTTTAGTGACAGAATTAGACTTGGAAATACACAGTAGCGGGTGTGTGTGAAGTTATTCTGAATGACCCTATGTGCACCTTCAATATTATATACCCTTTTAGGGATAGATTTCAAATAGCTCTGATATAGCAGAAACCACTAAATTATGAAATTGCTAAATTGGGAATTGTACTTCAACCCAGAACAAAAAATGTGCTTTGACGGACACTAAATATCTTGCCCAGCAACAACAGTACACCGGTGGGTAACGAGAGATTTAGAGGGAATTAAATTTGAGGCCTAGTATTTAGGCGCTGGGTCACCGGTATGGATTTAGTGACAGAATTAGACTTGGAAATACACAGTAGCGGGTGTGTGTGAAGTTATTCTGAATGACCCTATGTGCACCTTCAATATTATATACCCTTTTTGGGATAGATTTCAAATAGCTCTGATATAGCAGGAACCACTAAATTATGAAATTGCTAAATTGGGAATTGTACTTCAACCCAGAACAAAAAATGTGCTTTGACGGGCACTAAATAACTTTCCCAGCTACAACAGGACAACGGTAACGAGAGATTTAGAGGGATTTAAATTTGAGGCCTAGTATTTAGGCGCTGGGTGACAGGTATGGGTTTAGTGACAGAATTAGACTTGGAAATACACAGTAGCGGGTGTGTGTGAAGTTATTCTGAATGACCCTATGTGCACCTTCAATATTATATACCCTTTTTGGGATAGATTTCAAATAGCTCTGATATAGCAGAAACCACTAAATTATGAAATTGCTAAATTGGGAATTGTACTTCAACCCAGAACAAAAAATGTGCTTTGACGGACACTAAATATCTTGCCCAGCAACAACAGTACAGCGGTGGGTAACGAGAGATTTAGAGGGAATTAAATTTGAGGCCTAGTATTTAGGCGCTGGGTCACCGGTATGGATTTAGTGACAGAATTAGACTTGGAAATACACAGTAGCGGGTGTGTGTGAAGTTACTCTGAATGACCCTATGTGCACCTTCAATATTATATACCCTTTTTGGGATAGATTTCAAATAGCTCTGATATAGCAGGAACCACTAAATTATGAAATTGCTAAATTGGGAATTGTACTTCAACCCAGAACAAAAAATGTGCTTTGACGGGCACTAAATAACTTTCCCAGCTACAACAGGACAACGGTAACGAGAGATTTAGAGGGATTTAAATTTGAGGCCTAGTATTTAGGCGCTGGGTGACAGGTATGGGTTTAGTGACAGAATTAGACTTGGAAATACACAGTAGCGGGTGTGTGTGAAGTTATTCTGAATGACCCTATGTGCACCTTCAATATTATATACCCTTTTTGGGATAGATTTCAAATAGCTCTGATATAGCAGAAACCACTAAATTATGAAATTGCTAAATTGGGAATTGTACTTCAACCCAGAACAAAAAATGTGCTTTGACGGACACTAAATATCTTGCCCAGCAACAACAGTACAGCGGTGGGTAACGAGAGATTTAGAGGGAATTAAATTTGAGGCCTAGTATTTAGGCGCTGGGTCACCGGTATGGATTTAGTGACAGAATTAGACTTGGAAATACACAGTAGCGGGTGTGTGTGAAGTTACTCTGAATGACCCTATGTGCACCTTCAATATTATATACCCTTTTTGGGATAGATTTCAAAGAGCTCTGATATAGCAGGAACCACTAAATTATGAAATTGCTAAATTGGGAATTGTATTTCAACCCAGAACAAGAAATGTGCTTGAACGGACACTAAATAACTCGCCCAGCTACAGCACTAGGGACAGATTTAGCTGGATATAAATTTGAGGCCTAGTATTTAGGCGCTGGGTGACCGGTATGGATTTAGTGACAGAATTAGACTGGGATATGGCCAAAAAATGAACAGACTATTGCTGGTTAAATGCACTTGGTGTCACAGCTTCACCCTGATGTAGGCTTTAGCCAAAAAACAACCACACCATTGAGGGTTAAATGCACTTGGTCGCAGCTTGTGCTGGCGCACCACAAGACACAAAATGGCCGCCGATCACCCCAGAAAAATGAGACTGACAAACGGTCTGTGCAGCCTAAAAACAGTGAGCAATTGAGGATCAGCAGCTCAATGATCCACAGCTGCAGATCGATCAGTTAATCAAGTCCTTTGGAGGAGTTAATCTGCCTAATCTCGCCCTACTGTCGCAGCCGCAACCTCTCCCTACGCTAATCAGAGCAGAGTGACGGGCGGCGCTATGTGACTCCAGCTTAAATAGAGGCTGGGTCACATGGTGCTCTGGCCAATCACAGCCATGCCAATAGTAGGCATGGCTGTGATGGCCTCTTGGGGCAAGTAGTATGACGCTTGTTGATTGGCTGCTTTGCAGCCTTTCAAAAAGCGCCAAGAAAGCGTCACAAAAGCGCGAAGAAAGCGACGAACACCGAACCCGAACCCGGACTTTTACGAAAATGTCCGGGTTCGGGTCCGTGTCACGGACACCCCAAAATTCGGTACGAACCCGAACTATACAGTTCGAGTTCGCTCATCCCTATTCTTGATGTCTATGCTTAGAACTGTGTCAGCTTTTTCTTTGGTCTAAACAAAACCTATCAGAAGATGTGGGCCCTTAAAACCACCACCAGTACCAGAGGGTTCTGCTCATCTTGTTTCCAGCAAGGTTCCTATTAGCCCAAAGAGTTGCCTCACTATGATTAATAATAGCTTTGATGCGTCCTCACAGAGGATGAAATGCAGCTGAAACAAGTCAAGGTCTCCAGGCCCAAATCTCATCCAGTCTGGCTTGATTAACATCCCTGAGGACATGGATTTTCATTACAAGTCAGGAGGTAATGAACAAAAATGCACCCTTGAGATTTCGTCCTAGCTTGTAATGAGGTTTCCTATTAATCAACAACATAGGGTGGAATTTGGACCTGGAGACCTTGACTCCTTTTGGCTGCATTACCATCCCCTTGAATTCTTTCTGCTGGTTTTCAACCTTCTTGTCCTTAAGGACCTAATTTCTAGACAGCTCATGAAGAAATCAAAGCTATTCTTTCCCATAGTGAGACAACCCTTTGGGTTAATAAGAACATGGCTGGAGACTAGATGAGCAGAGCAGTCAGGTTGTGGTGGGGGTTTTAGGGGTACACACTTTCTCACAGATTCTCTATAATTAGCAGATTTTGGTGATTATATTACTTTGTCTATTGCCGGTAAGCAAAGCCAAGACTCTGTGTCGCTTGGAAGAGTCCAGGAAGTTGTCACAGCCCCACCTCCTTTAAAGAGTTCTTAAGAATGAGTAGCTGGTTGAAGGTCCATATCATTGTTCTGGTAGTGTATACAAAAAAATGAAAGCATATTTTCTCTTGAAACTATGTAACTTTTTAAAAATTCCTATGTTAAATTCCCGTACTAATTGAGGTTTGCATCGGGGAGAATAAGGATAATAGGGGGCTAGGATTTAAGTTGAATCCATATTGGCTCACTATTATGGATAATCTTCAGTCCATCAAACTACTGATATCCTCCTTTTGGGAGGTGAATCTTCCCTCTGCTAACATCAATATAGTATGGGACGCCTTGAAAGCAAACCATAGAGTATTCTTTAAAGGGCTCAAATATTTTTCGGAGTCTGGACGCCCTGGTAAGCTTTTAGCTAGAATAATTACACAACAAGACAAGAAAAACCAATCTATCACTTCAATCCGCAACGCAGAGGGGGAAATTATAACAAACCCAGAAGGAATCAGGGATATCTTTCTACAATATTTTGCTCAGATATATAGATCCTCGCCTGGTTTGTCATCTGAATTGGCGATGCGATTCCTTGAGAAAATTCCACTCTCTACCCTAAATGAAGCTCAAATAGAATATCTGGAAGAGGATCTGTCTCTCCCGGAGCTGAAGGAGGCTCTGGGGTCCATCTCGGGGAACTCATCGCCAGGATTGGATGGCCTTCCATACGAGGTTTATCGCAAGTACAGCGATGTGATTCTCCCTCAGATGTTAGAGGTTTTCTCCCAAGCACAACAGGGAGGGGGATTACCATGCTCTATGATGGAGGCTCTCATCGTTCTAATTCCAAAAAAAGATAAAGACCCGGCAGAATTGAGCTCCTATAGACCAATCTCTTTATTAAACACTGATGCTTAGTTACTATCAAAAGTTTTGGCTAGGAGGCTCTCGCGGGTTATATCCACCATTATCCACCCAGATCAAAACGGCTTTATGCCAAAAAGGGGTACCCACCATAACTTGCATAGGCTATTTATGAATATTCAGTCCCCGGGGTGTGGCGCCCGCTCCATCCTGTCGTTGGACGCTACCAAAGCCTTCGACAGGGTGGAGTGGACCTTTCTCTGGGAGGTGATGAAAAAAATGGGCTTTGGCCCAAGATTTATGGCGATGGTTCGGCTCCTATACAACTCCCCAGCTGCCAGGATAAGGATCAACGATATGACGACAGAGAGGTTTATACTAGGAAGAGGCACCCGCCAAGGCTGTCCCCTTTCCCCCCTTTTATTTAATATTTACATTGAACCTTTAGCGGCTAGTATAAGGCAGGACCCGAGGGTGGCCGGTTTTGGCATTATGGGGAAGCATGATCGTGTATCCCTTTACGCAGATGACATCTTGGTTTTCATTCATCAAACAGACACCACTCTTCCTCGCATAATGGACCTGGTCTTTTTTCCGATCCGTCTGGCTTGGAGATCAACTGGGAGAAGACTGTTTTCCTCCCTATAGACGAGTTGCGGGGCGAATGGGATAACCAGTTAACGATCTCTGACTCAACAAAGTACCTGGGGATAACAGTTTCTGCCAAACCTCAGGAATATTTACAACTCAATTTGATTCCTTTGCTGATAAAGTTGAGGGCTAAAATTAAGATATGGCAAAAAATTCTGCCAGCGAGAGCGGACAGAATTTCATTAATAAAAATGGTAGTGCTGCCCCAGGTTCTTTATGTTTTGTGCAATTCGCCTGTATGGATTGCAGATAAGTACTTTAGATTGATAGAGCGGATGCTTAATGACTTAAAGGGAACCTGTCACCTGGATTTTGCGCATAGAGCTGAGGACATAGGTTGCTAGATGGCCACTAGCACATCCGCAATACCCAGTCCCCATAGCTCTGTGTGCTTTTATTCTGTAAAAAAAAAGATTTGATAGATATGCAAATTAACCTGAGATGAGTCCTGTCCCTGACTCATCTCATGTACAGGACTCATCTCAGGTTAATTTGCATATGTATGAAATCGTTTTTTTTACACAATAAAAGCACACAGAGCTATGGGGACTGGGTATTGTGGATGTGCTAGCGGCCATCTAGCAACCCATGTCCTCAGCTCTATACACAAAATCCAGGTGACAGGTTCCCTTTAATATGGGGGAGGAAGCGCGTGAGACTGAAGGCATTCTACTTCTCTATGCCCTACAATCGGGGAGGTCTCAACCTCCCCTATTTTAGGGGCTATTTTGTGGCCTCCCAACTCTGCCTTTTTAATGACTGGGAAAATAGCCATTTCTACAGTAGAGTGGTGAAAGATTCAGGTTTCTCTGATTTTTTTTACAGTACTAGAGTCTGACTATTTATCAAATGTATTAATTGGGTATACACTTTTCTGCAGAATGGCTACAAAGACTTGGCTGGCTATAAGGAGTTGGTGCGGAGTTAAGGCATCACTTATCTGCACCCCATTATGGCATAACTCAAAGCTCTTGAGCTTAAATGATCTAAGTTGTAGCCAGTATTGGAGGACCAAAAATATTCAGTACCTACACCAAGTGGTCAGTGGTGGACAAATTCTGCCCCTTGTGGAACTAAAGCAAAGGGCAAATCTAGGTGAGGTGGCTTGGTATGCATACTTTCAATTGAGGACAGCACTCTCTAGCACTTCGAATCGGCACTTTCTTATTATAGATACTCCTGAATTTTTGCATGACTTAATTTGTAAATAAATTGTCACGAGAATTAAAGTATCACATCTTTATAGACACTTAATGAAAAACCTTTTTTTGGATGTTCTCTCTCCAGGACAGATAGCCTGGTCTTCTTTGCTATCAGAGGGGGGGCCTCTAAACTGGGAGAACATAGGGGAAAATTTAAAATTGGTTTCACACAATTTCAATCACACTGTTGTACAATTTAACATTTTGCACAAAATATATGTGACACCCATATGGTTATATAGGAGAGGACTTAGAGCCTCCTCTGACTGCCCACGTTGTGGTGATTCCGAGGCAGATCATTTACATCTGTTTTGGGACTGCCCCATGGTGGGCAGGTATTGGAGACTGGTCCAAACCAATCTGGCTCGTAAACTTAACATTGTCGTTCCTCTGTCCCCCAGGATATGGGTCCTGGGAGATTTAACAGAGGTTAATTATCAACCTATTAAATGCCGATTGTTGACCAAGGTGATGTTTTTAGCCAGGCTTCTCATCTCTAGATCATGGTTTTGCTCTTCTGCTCCAGACTGTAATAACTGGCTGGGTCTGGTTGAGAAGGTGAAAAGCTATGAGAAGATTTTGCACAAACAAAGAGGATCCTACTTAAAGTGGAGTAAACTGTGGAAAGATTGGGACACGGTTAATTAATTAGGATTCCCCCCTGTTTTTTTTTGGTTTTTTTTTCCTGCAAGGTGGGGGAGGTTGGTGGGGTGGGTTGGGGAAGATCTTATTAGTCCGGTCTTTTCTATATGTATTGTACTGGTGAAGAATGTGAATCTATTTTGGAGCACTGGAGTATCTCTAGGATTACTGGAGGATGGCAGGCCCTTCCGGCATTAAATATTGGTTAAAAATTTGATCTACCCATAAGACTGAGTGGTATATGGGCGGGGGTCGGGGGCTCGGGACTTTGGGGGGGTCCGGACATCGGGCGCGACCCGAGATGCGGCTTTTCCTGTCAGACATGAGTTTCGACTGTGGGCAGCGATAGGACACATGTGTGGGATGGGTGCCACTATGTGCTCTTTTAATCGGACAGAGTCGGTCTTTGGTTGTGTTTCTGTTTATATCTTTTTCAATTGCCGGTGACTGCCGAGCGATATTTGACTCGAATCCTTTGCCACACGAGATACTAATGTGAATACATGTGAGGTATGGTCAATCAGGGCATTAATATTCAATTTAACTACATGGGGATGAGGCAGTAAAATACGCAAGTGGGTTATCTACCACTGTGATAGAAGACTGCTGGACCCCCCTTTTTTCCCTTTTTTTGTTCTACGGAATGTTTGCGACTAAAGATCGCTGCAAGCCCGTCTTGCACGGTGTAGGTGAGCACTAGATGATAGGCCACATAAGTGTTGATCCTGCCGATCGTGCTCACCTATGTCTGGAGGAGCCCGTGCGAGGTGCGCGTTCATTGCCTGGTGGCCGTCTGGGCTGCGGGCCTCTGATCCCTGCCCCTTTTAGATAACATAATGTTAAATGAGATGCTTTGTCCATCAGCTTTATTAAGTTATAGATGCCGGATGGATCCTGCTTTCACCCCCAGTAAGTGAGATCTCCACCTGATTTTCAAACAGTCACATAATTATTGACACTTGTATGAAATTATTGTCAATCATGCTCATAAATCAGAATTGACGGATTGATGGATCTTATAATATCGTAAATGTAATATGGATATGAATTTTTGTATTATAATGAATAAAAATATTTAAATAAAAAATAAAAAATCTTATGTTAACATGTATTTTATTTAATACAATGGAAAAGGTATTATTTTAGTTAATTATTCTATTTTACCCTATACTGATCCGCAAAACCCACCTTAGGTTTGCAATATACTTAGCGTTTGCTTTGGAACCCTGTCACTTTACTATCCTTTTCTGAAAATTCAGCTTCCTCCAACATCACATCTTTTTTCTAAGTCTCCAGCCTGGGATATAGACAGGACATAACTTACACTGGGGATGGGCCAGAGATATTCTTGTTTGTGGAGAATGAGATGAGGTGAATTAAGGAGTTTGCACATGTTCCTGAGAGAGGAATAGTTGTGGCTTCACCCGTAATGGAAGTGATGTCCCCTCCATAGCCAATCAGGTAAAGGATGTGATGTCTAGTGATGAGCGGGAGGTGCCATATTCGATTTCGCGATATTTCGCGAATATTCGAATGAATATTCGTCGAAATCGAATATTCGTAATTATTCCAATTATCGCGAATAATATACGAAATTTTTTTCCGCGTATTGCGATTATTTATCTTGATAGTATAAGGCAACGTTCCTATGCTAATTGACTATGGCTAGGCTAATATGTGTATTTTACGAAGTTTCGTGATTTGCTCTAACTTCGTCTCTTAGAATATTACGAATATTCTAAAAGACGAAGTTAGAGCAATATTACGAAATTTCGTAAAATGCACATATAGATTGTAATTTAGCTAATATAGTGCTATAATCCCTTTTTTTTCCTCTAATTTTTTTTTGCCTCTTCTGAACTTAAGTTTTGTAAAATATGTACACTATTAAAAAATATTACTATAGCAGTATATTAGCTTAAATACAATCTATGTGTATTTTACGAAATTTCGTAATATTGCTCTAACTTCGTCTTTTAGAATATTCGTAATATTCTAAAAGACGAAGTTAGAGCAATATTAAGAACATTTGCAAAAGCCGAAATTGCGATGCGAGTAATATAATACGAAATAATCGCATGAAGATTTCAACTTAGCACTGCTATACTCCATATTCTAGCCTAGTATGGAATATAGCAGTGCTAAATTGAAATCTTCATGCGATTATTTCGTGTTATATTACTCGCATCGCAATTTGCGAAATTTCGTAAAATACACATATAGATTAGATTGTAATTTAGCTAATATGGAATATAGCAGTAAGTTGAAAACGGCACTGACTGGAGCAGCCAGGAAGCCAGGAATCCAAACGACAGGTAAGAACAACTTTAGAGAAGTGGGAAAGAAAAAAATATAATAATAAAAAAAAAAAAAAAAGAATATTCGAATTCGCGAATATATAGAACGATATTCTAAATATTCGCGAAATCTCGAAATTGCGATATTCGAGAAAAAAATTTGCAATTCGAATATTCGCGCTCAACACTAGTGATGTCGACATAAGCAGGATTTTCAAAAGAGGAGCATCAGAGGACCAGGGTTCTGGTCGGCTGATCCACCCTACTTCTGAATGGTAAGTATATTACAAACTTTCCTCCACAGGCATGTTATGTGTAAGGTGGGTTAAGATAACAGACTGGAACAGTCCTGAAAAACACCTTAATCCGGATACTTGCAATAACTTTTCTAATGATGGAGTGTGAGAACCCCATACTAGTCATGAATTGTCATTGAATATCCTTAACCAGTCATGACTTGCCATTGGAACCCATCTTAAAATGTAATAAAGGTAATAACTTTGGAACGATTTTACTTATCCAAGTCATTCAGAGATTGTTTTCTCGCGACACATTGTACTTCATGATAGTCATAAATTTGAGTCAATATATTTCACCTTTATTTAAGATTTTTTTTTTCTAAATTTCTATTTTTCTGCTTTTAAAACAGAAAGTGATACCGCATAAAATATTTATTACTTAACATTCCCCATATGTCTACTTTATGTTGGCATCATTTTGGAAATGTCATTTTATTTTTTTAGGAAGTTAGAAGGCTTAGAAGTTTAGAAGCAATTCTTTAAATCTTTAAGAAAATTGCCAAAACCAACTTTTTAAGGACCAGTTCAGTTCTGAAGTCACTTTGTGGCGCCTACATAGTGGATACCCCCATAAATGACCCCATTGTATAAACTACACCCCTCAAGTTACTTAAAACCGATTTTACAAACTTTGTTAACCCTTTAGGCGTTTCACAAGAATTAAAGGAAAATGGAGATCAAATTTTAAAATTTCACTTTTTTGGCAGATTTTCCATTTTAATCCAATTTTTTCTTTAACACATTTATTACCCAGTTTCTGCGGTTTACAGAAACACCTCACATGTGGTCATAAACTGCTGTATGGGCACATGGCAGGGCGCAGAAGAAAAGTAACTCCACATGGTTTTTAGATGCCATGTCCCATTTGAAGCCCCCCTGATGCACCCTTACAGTAGAAACTCCCAAGAAGTGACCCCATTTTGGAAACTAGGGGATAAGGTGCCAGTTTTATTTGTACTATTTTTGGGTACATATGATTTTTTGATCATTCAGTATAACCCTTTATGGGGCAAGGTGACAAAAAAAATTGGTTGTTTTAGCACAGTTTTTATTTTTTTTATTTTTACAGCGTTTACCTGAGGGGTTCGGTCAAGTGACATTTTTAGAGAGCAGATTGTTACGGATGTGGCGATACCTAATATGTATACTTTTTTTTTTATTTCACTTTAACACAATAATAGCATGTTTTAGTGTCTTCATGTTCTGAGAAGCTATAGTTTTGTTTGTTTTTTTGAGATTTTCTTATGTAGGGGCTCATTTTTTGTGGGATGAGGTAACGATTTTATTGGTACCATTTTGTGGGACATACACCTTTTTCATCACTTGGTGTTGCACTTTTTGTGATGTATGGTGACAAAAAGGGCTTTTTTTGTCTTCTCTAAGGGTTGCCCTGCTGTCACTGACAGCGGGCAACCTGATCAGCAGCTGCACGATTAGCGTGCAGCTGCAGTTTCTGAATGGACGTTCAGGAACGTCCATTCAGAAACATAGAACCACCTCCCGGACGTTTTTTAGTCTATGGGCGGACGGGAGGTGGTAAAAAAACTTGGACTACTCCTGGTTATTTACTGTTCAAATTCAAAGCCCCTAAACTTCTCAGAGCCTAATGACATTTCCCAGCATTGTTAACATCCCCTATATATCAACGATCAGCAACCTCTGATGTTCCAGCTGTTCTGAAACTACAACTCCCAGGATCTTCCTTTCACTCCTATGGAAGTTACAAGAACAGCCGAGTAAGTGGGCATGCTGGGAGTTGTAGTTTTACAGCAGCTGGCATGCCGAAAGCTGCTGATTAGTGTTAATCGAGCATGCTCGGCCAAACACCAGTTCAGCTCGAGTATCTCGATGCTCAGCAAATGGCGGTATTCGGCCGAATACCGCATGTGCTCGAGCGCAATGCTCGAGTCTCCTCCCCAAACGTTTGTTAGCTGCTACGCAGGTAAGTACTGCCCTTCACTGTAATGATGTAGCCATGTTGGTTACTGGCATTACAGTGATTGGCTGGCCAGAACACGTCATTGGGTGCTATATAGCACCTGATGACACATGTTTGACTCAGTGTTCGTCAGTAAGAGCTGTGCTGAAGAAGGGAAAGATAGTGTAGGAAGTAAAATTTCCTTTTTTTATTAGAAAAACTTGTCAGGGACCCAAAAGTCATTTTAATGACTATTGTGTGTGGCAGCAGCAATTTATATTTTAAGTGCAACCTGCACTAAATTGCTAAAACTTTACAGACCCAAAAGTCCTTTTAAGGACTGTTGTGTGTGGTAGCAATATCTACTTTTAGCGCATCCTGCGCTAAATAGCATGCAATAGTTAGGCCGCTGCAGACAGCGACATTATCTGCGCTACATCTCCTGTGTAATGTGTGCACAGCCCAAAAATATCTGTGACATACAGTGTACTTTTTCCGTAGACGGTATCCACTGCGGACAGTGACATTACCTGGGGTACATCTCCTGTGTAACGTTTCCACATCCTAAATACCTGTGACATTCCCTGTAATTTGATATTAGCTGTTGCTGACATCAGCGACATTATCTGCGGTATTTCTCCTGTGTAACGTGCGTGCATCCCATAAATATCTGTGACACACAGTGTACTTTTTCCGTAGACGGTGTCCACTGCGGACAGTGACATTACCTGGGGTACATCTCCTGTGTAACGTTTCCACATCCAAAATACCTGTGACATTCCCTGTAATTTTATATTAACCGCTGCTGACATCAGCGACATTATCTACGGTATACAAAGTATTTCCTGTGTGACATTTCCACATCCCAAATACCTTTTTACATTTGTTTGCGCATACACTTACAAATCCTACGCTACTGTACGTGTGACATACTTTCAAGCATATATAACATTTAATATGAAGAAGGTGAGCAGTAAGGGATGGGGAAGTGGCTGTAATGCTGATGGTGCACAAAGAGGCCATGGCCCTGGGCACGTTGAAAGTGTGCCTGCTACCAGAGCACACGAAAAACAGTCATCCACGATACCTAGCTTCATGTCCCAGTTTGCAGGGCGGCGCAGGAAAACGCTCTCAAAGTCAGACCAGTGCGACCAGGTGGTCGGGTGGATTGCAGCAGATAATGCTTCCAGTCAGTTAAGCACCACCCTGTCTTCCACCATGTCCAGTCTCAGTAGCCAAGAGTCTGGTCAACACAATCCTCACCCTGGTCCTCCTTCCTCCCACGATGGAGAGTCTTGCCAAACAAGTGATCCCACACTCAAATATTCTGAGGAGCTATTTTCATTCCTTCATTTGGGCCTCTCAACCAGCCCGCTTGGAGAGGGACATGAGATCTTGTGCCCTGATTCCCAAACTCTTGAACATCCACAGTCACAAGAAGATGACGGTGGGGAAAGGCAATTAGTGCTTCTCACAAGGTGGATGATGATGAGACACAGTTGCCAATAAGTCAACGGCAATTAGTGTCTCAAGAGTTTGATGATGAGGATGAGACACAGTTGTCAATAACTGAGGTTGTTGTTAGTTCAACAATTCAGGAGGATAAGCAGAGTGAGGAAGTGGAAGAGGAGGTGGTGGACAATGAAGTCACTGACCCAACCTGGGAAGGTGGCAAGCCAAGCGAGGACAGCAGTAGAGAGAAGAGGGATCTGCATCACCACAACAGGCTACAAGAGGCAGTGGGGTGGAAAAATGGAGAAGGCGAGCCACACCAAACAGAGCCACAACTGTTCCCTGGAGCACACCCTTGTGGAAATCTCCCTTGCCAAGGGGTAGGTGTTGTGCAGTATGGCGCTTTTTTAAGGAAAGTGCGGACTATAATAGTATTGTAATTTGCAACCTCAGCCATACAAAAATGAGCAGGGGTGTGAACACTAGCAACCTCACCACCACCAGCAGGATTCTCCACATGGCATCAAAGCACCGTAATAGGCATTCCACAGCCTCATGTCGGCGGCCGGCGCTCTTTACGCAGTCCACAGCCGCCACTAGTTTTCCCGGTGTGCCATGCCCGCCTTATACCAGCAAGTGTCCCGTAACATCACCCGTGCCCTGACCAATGCAGTTACTGGGAATGTCCACTTAACCACTGATACATGGACAAGTGCTTTCGGCCAGGGATGCTAAATTTCCCTGACGGCACACTGGGTGAACGTTGTGGAGGCAGGGAGCGAGTTGTACCCTGGAATGGCATAGCTGCTACCCACACCAAGGATTGCAGGCCCTACTTCCATCAGGGTTTCCGCCACCACCTACGTTAGTGGCTCTAACCCCCCACTTCTCCTCCTCTGCCTCCTCCACTTACACCTCAGAATCATCCTCTTGCAGCACCAGTCAGACATCAGTTGGTAGCTGGAAGCAGTGTAGCAATGCAGTGGGGAAGTGTCAACAGGCCGTGCTTAAGCTGATCTGCTTAGGTGACAAACAGCACACCGCCGCAGAGCTGTGGCAGGGGATAAGAGACCAGACTGAGCTGTGGCTCTCGACACTCAACCTAGAAACAGGCATGGTTGTCTCTGATAATGGCTGTAACTTGGTGGTGGCTTTGGAGCTCGGCAAGCTCACACACATCCCATGCCTAGACCATGTTTTCAACTTAGTGGTTCAGCGGTTTCTCAAAACCTACCTCAATTTGCCTGAGCTACTGGTGAAGGTGCGTCGCATTTAGGCAATTCATCGACAGCTTCCGCTGGTCTGTCAACGTTTCAGCAGTGCTTACAATTGCCAGCTCACCGACTGTTGTGCGACATGAGCATGCGTTCCACATGTTGTCCAGGTTTTGTGAGCAGCAGAGGGCAGTAGTGGAATACCAGCTGCAACATGGTCGTTGCCATTCCAGTCAGCCTCCGCTCTTCACAAGCAAGGAGTAAGCATGGATGTCTAACCTCTGTGAGGTTTTAAGAAACTTTGAGGAATTAACACAGATGGTGAGCGCCGATTACGCTATTATCAGCGTGACCATCCCACTTCTGTGTCTACTCAAATGCTCGCTGCTTACAATTAAGGCTGATTCTTTGCATGTGGAAGAGGTGGTAATGAGGGAAGAAGACAGTACACAGGGTGATAGCCAGACTACCCTCAGTTCGTCTTCTCAGCGCAAATTGGATCTTGAGGAGGAGGGGGAGGAGGAGTAGGAGACAGTTGCCTCCACCACAGAGGGTAGTATCCATGGAAGTTTAATACCATCTGTTCAGCGTGGATGGGCAGAAGAGGAGGAAGAGGATGAGGAGATTGAGAGTCATCCTCCCGATGACGACAGCGAAGTCTTGCCTGTTGGGATTCTGGCACACATGGCTGACTTTATGTTAGGCTGTCTTTCCCGTGACCCACGCTTTTTACGCGTTTTGGCCAACCCTGATTACTGGTTGTTCACCCTTCTCGACCCCAACTACAAAAGGAACTTCTCATCTCTCATTCATGTGGTGGAGAGGACAAGCAAAATAGTGCAATACCAGAAGGTCCTTGTGGAAAAATTGCTCCAAAAATTTCCAGCTGACAATGCTGGCGGCAGAGTACGTAGTTCCTTGGGCAACCGAGGAGGGGAGATGAGGAGAACACACAGCAGTTCCAACAGAGGCAGGGCAAGACTCTCCAAAGCCTGGGACAGTTTCATGACACCCCGCTAGCACCAACTTCAATAAGAAAGACCGGCACTCGACTTCTTGTTCAAAGCAACTTCGCTTTATTCAGGCATAGAGGAGTTAAAGCACAGAAGTGACGCGTGTTTCGGCTCGAATGCGACCCTGCCAGCACCCTCGCCCTGATGCGTGGAATTTTGGAAGATGGTGAAGGAGTACGTAGCAGACCCTGTCAGCGTCCTCAATGATCCCTCTGTGCCTTAAAACTACTGGATGTCCAAGCTAGACACGTGGCACAAACTGCCGCTCTACGCCTTGAAGGAGTTGGCCTACCCTGCTGCTAGCGTTTTGTCAGAGCGGGTATTTAGTGCTGCTGGGGACATAATAACTGATAAGCACATCCACCTGTCAGCTGAATATGTTGACAGGTTGACTCTTATAAAAATGAACAAGGCCTGGATTGCCCCTGACTTCTCTACTCCACCAGTGGAAAGCAGCTGAACATAAAAGCACTTTAAATGTGTTTTTTATAATGTACTGAATACACTGTATTCCCATGCACCCCTTCCACCACAAAAAAAGAGTATATGGTTGAATCCTCCTTTTCTCATCATCCTCCTCCTCCATCATATCAACATGCTTATTAGGCTGCCCTCACCCGTAATGTTGTAGAGGGTCAGCTCACCTGCAGGCCCTCGCATATAATGTTTTAGAGGGTCAGCTCACCTGCAGGCCTTCACCTACAATCTTTTAGAGGGCCAACTCACCTGCAGGCCCTTGCATGTAATGTTTTAGAGGGTCAGCTCACCAGCAGGCCCTCATCTACAATCTTTTAGAGCGCCAGCTCACCTGCAGGCCCTCGCATGTAATGTTTTAGAGGGTGAGCTCACCAGCAGACCCTCACCTACAATCTTTTAGAGGGCCGGATCACCTGCAGGCCCTCACATGTAATGTTTTAGAGGGTCAGCTCACCAGCAGGCCCTCACGTACAATCTTTTATAGGACCAGGTCACCTGCAGGCTCTCGCATATAATGTTTTAGAGGGTCAGCTCACCAGCAGGTCCTCACCTACAATCTTTTAGAGAGCCAGCTCACCAGCAGGCCCTTGCATGCAATGTTTTAGAGGGTAAGCTCACCAACAGGCTTTCAACCATAATGTTTTAGAGGGCCAGATCACCTTCCGGCTCTCGCATGTAATGTTTTAGAGGGTCAGATCACCAGCAGACCTTCGCCTACAATCTTTTAGAAGGCCAGCTCACCTGCAGGCCCTTGCATGCAATGTTTTAGAGGGTCAGCTCACCACAGGCCCTCACCCATAATGTTTTACAGGGACAGCTCACCAGCAGGCCCTCACCTACAATCTTTTAGAGGGTCAGCTCACCTGCAGGACCTAATATATAATGTTTTAGAGTGTCAGATCACCATAAGGCCCTCACTTAAAATCTTTTAGAGGGTCAGCTCACCTGCAGTCCCTCGCATATAATGTTTTTGAGCAGGGCTGGCCAACCTGCGTCTCTCCAGCTGTTGCAAAACTACAACTCCCAGCATGACCAGACAGCCTACAGCTATCAGCCTACAGCAGGGCAAGGTGGAAGTTGTAGTTTTACAACAGCTGGAGAGGCGCAAGTTGGCCATCCCCGTTTTCGACGGTCAGCTCACCAGCAGGTTCTCACCTAAAATCTTTTAGAGGGTCAGCTCACCTGCAGGCCCTTGCATATAATGTTTTAGAGGGTCAACTCACCAGCAGGCTCTCACCTACAATCTGTTAGAGGCCCATCTCACCTGCAGGCCCTAGCATGTAATGTTTTAGAGGGTCAGCTCACCAGAAAGCCCTTAACCATAATGTTTTACAGGGTCAGCTCACCAGCAGGCCCTCACCTACAATCTTTAGGATGGTCAGCTCACCTGCAGGCCCTCGCATATAATGTTTTTGAGGGTCAGCTCACCAGTAGACCCTCATCTACAATCTTTTAGAGGGCCAGCTCACCTGCAGGCCCTCGCATGTAATGTTTTAGAGGGTCAGCACATTAGCAGGCCTTTAACTACAATCTTTTAGAGGGCCAGCTCACCAGCATGTAATGTTTTAGAGGGTTAGCTCATCAGCAGGCCCTCACCTACAATCTTTTAGAGGGTCAGATAACCTATAGGCCCTCGCATATAATGTTTTAGAGGGTCAGCTCACCTGCAGGCCCTCGCATATAATGTTTTAGAGGGTCAGCTCACCTGTAGGCTCTCGCATTTAATGTTTTAGAGGGTCAGCTCACCAGCAGACCCTCGCCCCTAATGTTTTTCAGGGTCAGCTCACCAGCAGGCCCTCACCCATAATTTTTTCAATGGTTAGCTAAGCAGCAGGCACTCGTCCATAATTTTTTCAATTGTCAGCTCAGCAGCAGGCACTCGCCCATAATTTTTTCGATGCTCAGATCAGCAGCAGGCTCTCGCCCCTAATGTTTAAGAGAGTCAGCTCTGCAGCAGACCCTCACCCCTAATATTTTAGACAGTCGCCAGCAGGCCCTTTCTCCTAATGTTTTTGAGGGTCACCAGCAGGCCATCAATCATAATTTTTCAAGGGTGTGTATGATGCCCTCCTTTATGTAGGAGTCTCACTACCCTAACAACTGTACCACAATGTGAATGAAGCCCTCCTTTATGTGATATACAGGTTGTATCGGAGTGCCTCTTGCTTGTAATTTTTGGCAGCACTTGCACTTTCTATAAAAGTAAATATACAGGAAAGAATGTTTCCTAACAATTTTTCCAAATCGATTTTATCTTTGGTTTGGTGCGTATTATTGTCAGTCTGTAAAAGTGGCGTACTACTCGGACAACATCGTTCCCAGCAGCGTCCTGGGAGTCCAAGATGCATCCAGACATCCTCCCCATGCTGTTCCTTAACCATTTTGGTAGTGTTTCCATAAATTTCTGACCTTTTATTATGAACAAGACACCCTCCCCTCTTCAGAGCAGGGGATGCCTGGTTTAATGCTCGAGTTCTCCTATTGACTTCCATTGTGCTTGGGTGCTCGTTAGAGGTGTTCGACCCAATCACCCAAACACACGAGCAGTTTGGTGCTCGATCAACACTACAGCTGATCCCTGCAATACTGTAATTACATCACATTAAAGCAATAGGCACCAGTCAGTAGAACTTACTTATAGACCTCCTAGCTCGGTTGTGAATATCTAACAAAGCTCTTGACTCTTTGACTACAATATATTTGGTACTTAAAATGACATTCAAATTCAGCGTTGATGTTCTTAAATACACAAATGGATCATTTTACAAAACACTCTCTATAAACCCGCATACTCCATATAATTTGGCCAATGTCCATATTGTGCTAAAGTAAGAGACTGATGGGGATAATGGATAAAACCTCTTATTATGGAGAGCTAGGTCCGCCTCTCAATCAATAATTCACAAGTATCTGAATCATGCATAATTACAGAGCTGTCGGCCACATAGAGTCATAGAACTAGAAAGCCATCACTCTTGGATAATGGATAATTATCCAAGTCTGAGCCTATTTTTTTTAAGCAGCTATATTATAATATCTCAGTTTCAATAGGTTTTATTGACTTACACACAGGGATAATCATAGCCATTTACTGAACATTCGTAATTCTTTTCTTCCTTTAAGTATCAGTTATCTATCTTATTTTCCTTTATGAACATATGGTTAAGAGCTTTGGAATACGGCCAGTTTTTTTTTTTCCATTTTTTCCCCCAAGTTCCAATAGCCTATGCTGCTTCTTCTCTTTCAAACCAAAGGAGATGTCTCATTCGAAAGTAAATGTGATAGCAAAAAAAGTGACCATGTGTCATGCATGTGCTCTGGTTCACTCACATGTAAATGGCTCGTTCTCTTGTGAAAAGACACAACGGACAATGATCTTTGTTGGGAAAACGTCAAGCAACAATTCCTGGCGACTAGATGTCTAGAGGTGATATATTGAGAAACTCACTTGGGGCCACGGTGATCATGTTGCAATTTTGGATTCAAGTTCATAAACAAATTAAACATTCTTCTAAAACGCAGGGTTGCACTGGCCATAGGAGGGGATCATCCAAGCTCCAGCTATGGAGTCGTAGCAGTCTTCAACAGGTTTCTAAGGAAATCCAAACATTTTGCACATATTTAGGATTGTTAAAAAGGTTGTCCACTTTGATGATACCTTTTTGTTAGATGGGTCTCCTTTTAATAAGCTGACCTGGCACTGGGAGTTAAAGGATTTTTGCAGTGGTTCCATAAACATGCAAAGGAAGTTTTATTTTTGAGCTCTTTGTTTCCCCTCTTTATTACACTAGTATTTCCTGGTCGGGTATTTGAAAGTCGGTTTCCCCAAATATATCCTTCGACAAGGAACAGCAATTAGATGTCAACGTCTATTTATATTCAAGCAGGATATGTTCTTCTGGTCCTGCTGTCCATATATACCCTGGCAAGGAGGAAAATTGCTAGATCTTTTGAGGTTGGATGTGATTGACCTCTTGTATGGAGTCAATCTTTTGCCCTAGGTTCTCCAGCCGTCTTTGACCAATACCAGTGGGTGGAGGGTGCACTATCATATCATGAATGAACATTCTTAAGTTGTCCTACTGTAAACAATATTCTTCAACAGAATAGCATTTTTCTTTTTCACATATCTGCTTAGATATTGTATATTAAAGTGTGGCACATGGTCCTCAGATTTAATCTTACTCAAGCCTGTTTTAAGCCAAAGACTACTTCATTGGATGAGGTAACCTCCAGTCCTCCCTCTGATTTATTACCATTACTACTTAGCGTGGTTCAGTGTGCATAATAGAAACCTTCCAGGACTGAAATAAAACACCCCCAGTCCAAGTTCTTTAAATTATAATTTGAATTCTTATCAACATTTCAATTTCTTCCTGATGGGAACCCATTGATCACTTGTCAGCAAGTTCTTCCCGAAAAAGTTTGATGAGTTTTTATGACCCATGGACAGATTACTACACAATTGCTAGTGTAAATGGAATACTGCCCCAGAATGGAAGCACGTGTGCTAAAGATTTCAGCTCCGAAGTGGGGTTGGCTATCTTGGACATTGATGGCATCGCTAGAATATTCCATCAATGTCACATAGATGTGGGTCTTACCTCTGGGAACCACTCAGATATCCAGAATGGGGCCCCTGAAGTCTAGCAGTCCCATAGCAGTGAACAGAGCAGTGGCTGTGCATTTGTGGTGCACTCTCCATTCACCGATATGGCTGAGTGCACTTGTTTGGATATCTTCAAACTCCCATAGTGATGAATCGGGAGAACATGGCACATTCTGGGGATAGTAGCAGGTCCCAGAGGTGGGACTCAGACCTATCTGACATTGATGGTATGACCTAGAGATATGACATCCTTGTCTTAGATGGATCAACAGGTGGCTTCATTAAATGCATTAGCAGCTTTGAGAAACCCACCAGACATGAGCAGTTCCGATTCATTAAAGATTGCATATTAGAGCTTAGAAGGCAGAAAGTCCGAGAACATTCTATAAAACAGATACTCAGGAGGGGCCAAGAAAGAGAACACAGAAAAGCTCCTCCAAGGACAATGTGAAATCTGGGAATGATTGGACTAAAAAGATATTTAGTAAAAGTAAAAATGTAATTCCGGCATTCATTCTATATCACTGAGGTTAATATCAAATGTGATGGAAGCTGCCCTTTGAATCCAGATGTTATTTCATGCAAGACAGTATCAGACAGATCTTCCCGCTCATAAACACCTCATCCCCGTCTTTCTTCTATCCTTTAAGCAATAAACAACTTGCAGCCCAAACATCTTCCAATGAACCATCTGCATTGAAAGTTGTCTGAGATACATGTCAGATCTAATGTGCGGATATTTCAGCACAATGTGAATGTCAGATGGGCAGTGAGGGGCAGAAGCGGGAGAATTAGTTCTGGAGCCTCAGAACAGAGGAGGAAGAACTTTAGGTTCACAGTCGATAATACGCTTTCCTCGATGAATAGCCTGGTGCTTTGTAATCACAATTTTTATCTGTCAATGCTTTCAGAGGTCTGTTTCTCAGTATTATGCTTCCTATTTTAGGAATAACATTCCCGGTTGGGCTTCCTCTTCAGTTTTCTGACTCTTTTATAAAAGAACATTTTTCTGTGATGTTTTTTTTTTCCTTTTTAAATTTCTGAAAACCAGAAGCAAGTGCAGAGGCAGCAAAATCTCTTTAGAATCCGGCTTTTAATATGTGTTTCATTCATGGTTTTATGATTGTTTACAATGTTCAAGGCGTTTCATAATCCTTTGATACTGGAGTCTACATAGAGTAGGGGGCTACATATAAAAGATAAATTGACGACCTCTTCCTATTGATGGATAGCGGAGGCTGCATAGAGTAGAAGGGCTACATAGTATGCTAGTGACTATATAGAGAAGGGGGCGAAATTTATTCATATCAAGTGCGGGAAATTCACTGCTCACAAAAAGTTAGGGATATTTGGCTTGTGGGTGAAAATTTCAGGATGAACCTAAAATTCACGCTAAACTTTACAGGTGTGACCTGCTCTAAACTTCTGAATGCACATGTCCAACTGTTCAATGTTTCAGTAATTTTTGCACAACTTGCTGATCTCTAACAAGGAGATTAACTGCAAAAGACACCAGGTGTTTGATCAATGTATCCCCAATAAATTTCCTGGTTCAATTAGAATTCATATTTAAACAGTCCTCCTCATCACGCTGTTCACATTGTGACATCATGAGACCAAGACGACACCTAACAATTGATCCACAGTACCTCGCCGTTGAGAGGCTTTAAGCAGGATGTTCTTAGACGGCAGTGGCCACTGAGCTTAGAGTTTCACATAGTGTCATCAGCAGGTTGTATCAGAGATACAGAGACTGGAAGAGTCCTTTAGCCACATCCCATACTGATGACTGATTCATGGTGAACAATGCCCTGCGGAACCGGATGATAAATGCCACACAACTCCAGGCACATTTAAGGGAGGTAAGAGGCACCCAAGTGTCATGTCAGACCTTTTAAAACAAGGTATCTGACCACACCACCAGGCTCAGGCGTCATCATCTTGCATGCACCAGAGAGCATCTATGCTGGATGAGGGTCCAATGGGCCTCAGTGCTGTTCACTGATGAAAGTCAATTCACAAAAAAATGATGGCTGCCAATAATGTTGGAGACGTCAAGAAGAGCGCTGTGCATCAGCCACTGTTGTCACCAGATGAGCCTTTGGTGGTTGTGATGTTACAGTGTGGGCAGGTGTGTCTGGTCAGTACAGAACTGCCCTACACTGTGTGAATGGTCCAGTGACAAGCCCATACTACTTGAAGAACATCATTAATCCAGTCATTGTGCCTCTGCAGGAACAACACAGGCCTAATTTCATCTTCATGGATGACAATGCACCAGCTCATCGAGGTCGCATCACTAGGGAACGGCTGCTGGTGACTGGGGGTCCTCAAATGGAGTGGCCTGCACTTTCTCCAGACCTGAATCCCATTGAAAACCTATGGGATCAGCTGAGTCCCCATGTAGAGGCTCGTAACTCTGTACCCCAGAACCTCAATGACCTGAGGGCCGCTCTTCAAGAAAAGTGGGATGCCGTGCCTCTGCAGACAATAAGTTGACTTGTAAACAGCAGTAGACATCGTTGTCAAGCTGTAATTAATGCTCAAGGACACAGGACAAGTTCCTGAGACACTGACATTTTGTAGCGGTATACCCAGCACTGGGGTCGGCTTTTGTTTCAATAAATTGTTTGAGATGAGAAAATCACCATTGCTGCTTCTACTTAAATGCCCGACATTCATGATATAATATCACTGGGGTGTGAACTTTTTAAATTTTCCATAAATTTAACCTGAAAGCCAAATATCCCTAACTTTTTGTGAGTAGTGTAAAGGTGAAACTCGAAAAATTAGAATATCATGCAAAGTTCATTTATTTCAGTAATGCAACTTAAAAGGTGAAACTAACATATGAGACTCATTACAGGCAAAGCGAGATATCTCAAGCCTTTATTTGGTATAATTTGGATGATTATGGCTTATAGGTTATGTAACCCCAAAGTCACAATCTCAGGTCCCCTTTGCTCAGGGGATATGGATTAATTAGCTGACCAGAGGGTGACACTTTGAGCCGAGAATATTCAACCTTTTCACAATATTCTAATTTTAAGCTGCATTACTGAAATAAATGGACTTTTGCACGATATTCAAATTCTTCGAGTTTCACCTGTATTTTGAATAGGGGGCTTATGGAAAATATTAAATGGACCCCCTTCAACACTTGATACATTAGTAACCCTGGGTTCACACCTGAGCGTTCTGAAAGGAGCGCTCTGTATGCGTGATTGTATCGGCGTTTACAATCGCGCATACAGAGACAAGCGAACGCCCATTGTCGCACGTTCCCGAAAGTCTATGTACGGGAACGCGCGACAAAACGCCTCAAAGAAGCTCAAGAACGCTCAAGTGTGAACCAGGGCCATAGGGAAGCATTGGTTTTCATGTGTTGAGCGTTTTACAGCGCGTTTGAACGCGCTGTAAAACGCTCAGGTGTGAACCCAGCGTAACAGACTACGCTGGTAGCTCATGGATACAGGTGTCTGCAAAACAGAAGGGACTGTAAACCTTGAATACTATGAGCTGCATAGAGAAGGGTGTAAATAAACTTATCAACCTTCACTACTAGTGTCTATATAAGAGGAAAGGACTGTCCCTCAAGGAGTAAATTGGGACGCCATGACTATTACTGGTGGACTGCACCACACCATCAGGTGAAAGTGTTCATCCTCTGTGTCTGCTTACATTGAGTACAGATGGGGGAACTGTAGAACAGATTTCATCCCCCTTTGGAAATTAAAGAAAGATATGAGGCCACTAGATAGACAAGCCCAAAAGAGCTTTGCTCCAACGCTGCACAAGGACTTTTCTCTCCTTAACAGCGCACCAGGAGGCCAGGTAGGGTACTGCAAGTGACATTTTTGATAAGAATGTGAAATACAATCATGACTTTAATTAATTTCTTGACAGAAACATAGTGACAGAGTGACAGAATTCTAAAGCTTTCACGTGTGTTTTTTCGTCTGTTATATCTGTAACTTGTAAACAAACGCTGCCTGTTTCTATTTCAGCAAACTATCTGCTTAAGAGCGTTCTCTGGTATGAAAACTGCCAGATAAATGTATTACATCTCCCCGAGGAGGCCGTGTAAGTGCCGGTCACACTACTTACTCAATCCCCCCTTCAGATGGTGTAACATCTTGTATTCAGCAATGAATATATTCAGACTTAATGATATATCACATTTTTTCGAAAACTCAGCCTTGACGCGATCAGAACTCATGTAAGAATCGAGCTAAAACAGATTCATGCTTTCATAATGATAGTATTCCCATGGACTGACAGCTGATGGTTTGCAGTGAAGTGGCTGGATCTAAATGCCATGACAGGGACTTTCCAGGTTCTGGAGAAACAAGTCTTAAAGTGAATCTTTGCGGAAATGTGAGGAGAATGCAAATAATATCATTTGCAGATAGAGCCAAGGGGGGGGGGGGGAATCCAGTAACCATGTATAGTAATGCAAAAATGTAACAAAGCAATGGGTAATATGGGGTCTGAGGTCCACGCCCAGACATAGCCT
This sequence comes from Bufo gargarizans, assembly GCF_014858855.1. Lineage (NCBI taxonomy): Eukaryota > Metazoa > Chordata > Amphibia > Anura > Bufonidae > Bufo > Bufo gargarizans. The sequence continues at coordinate 55,816,305 of NC_058087.1, read as the reverse complement.
ACTTCTTTATTCAGGGTACCATGCTCTCCTCCTACAACCCAAAAACATTCCGGAGGCTATTTGATGTCCTTTTATATTGGCCCTAGGTAGAGATGAGCAAATTGATTCTACTAATTCAGAATTCATTCAGAATTTCTCTAAAAATGTAGATTCCAAAGAACCCAAATTTCTTGTGATTTGTTTTTAAAGCCACACACAATACTTCAGCGAGTGAGACATGCAAGTCAGTTCTTACAAAAGGACAAGAATACTGAGCGTAAAGAAAAATAAAAAAGAGAAATTAGGAGACCTTCGCGTGTTACATACAAATTTTCAAATCAATTGGAACATATTTGATTTGGGTAGAATAGATTTTCTTTTTTTTTTTCAAGAAATTAGCTTATTTGTAGCCCCAGCATAAAGCTGTGTGTTTAAGGCTACATGCACACGACAGTTGTTTTTCTTCGCGTCCGTTCCGTTTTTGTGGGCTGATCGGATGGTTACCCATGCATTTCTATGGAGCCATTAAAATTGCGGTGTTGTCAGCCATTTATTTTCCACATCCGCTGTCCGTGTTTCCCGTCTGCAAAAAAAGTATTCCATGTCCTATTCTTGTCCGCAGTAAATGTTTAGCGGACCCATTGAAGTGAATGGGTCCGCAAAAAAATGCGGATGAAAAGTGGAAGCCATCCGTATGTCATCCGCATCCATTATTTTTTGCAGATGGTTGCTGGGAAACCCGTATATATTAAATATCAAGATGGGCCGACCGCAAAAAAAAAAACTGAAGACACACGGAAACACAACCTACAAAATTTTGCGGACAAATGGAATGGATGTGGATGTAAAAAAAACAGGAACACGGATCCGCTATTTGTGGATGTAGCCTAAAACTGTGACCAAAAAACCCCAGTCCAGCATAAGGCACTAGATTAATAATGGGAAAATATTAAAGAGCATCTTTCAGCAGAATTAACCCTACTAAACCATAGGGCCTGATAAGGTTGATCCTGCTGATTAAAATGATACCTGTCTTGTGAAATGTATTCTTTATGCAAATAAGGACCTCAGTCCACTAAGGGTCGGGGTCCAGACAGCTCCTCAGCTTTCCACTTCTGGCCACTCGCCCAAGGCACTAGACCCCTCATTTGTATAAAGAGTAAAAATCTTCTTTCTTGGGATCTCTGCACCTGTTTTTATTAATCAGTAGTATCAACCTTACGAGGTAGTATGCCTGGTTTATTAGGGACGTTTTCTTTATCTAGATATAGGTTACTCTAATTGCACAGATCTTATGATTCAGCCAAGCAGTTGAAAACTCATATCAGTGGGTTCGCAGGTTGTGCCCTGGGCTAATGAGTTCACATTTAAGTATTTAAAAATTCCATGTTACAGCAGAACATTCTAATAACTGCACTAAGCATTTCTACATGTAGGGGGAGCTATATATTATTGGGAACCATCTGCTTTGTTCACTCCTCAACGGCACACCTTGTGGTCAGTAAGAGTATTACTAGTAAAAAATATCAATTTTTTTAATGTAAATCATCACCATTATTTGAATAAAATTATCACAATACAATATGCATGGAGTTATGGAGTCACTAAGTATTTCTACCTGTAGGGGGAGCTATATATTATTGAGAATCATCTGCTTTGTTCACTACTCAACGGCACACCTTGTGGTCAGTAAGGGTATTACTAGTAAAATAGGAGAATTTTTTATGTAAATCATCACCTTAAAAAATGTATTGCAATGCAAAGTGCATATTGCAAAGTAAAGACGGAGTAAAGTATTATATTCAATCCTATAATATGTATGCAAATAAAAATTATGAGTTCAAAGTCTTCACAGTCTGTTTTCCATCATTGGGGTCCTTTAATGTTTTTACTCGCCTGCAGGAACAGCACAGTAAGACACAAACAGGCACATTAGCTTTGAAGCCTATTTTCAGGACAATTACCATTCAATGAATAAAAAAAACTAAAGACGGATTTAGGCTACTTTCACACTAACAGAATAAAGTGGTCTTAAAAGGCAGAAAATGCTCAAAACCCCATATGCTGTTGCGCATTTCTAACCGGGGGAGCAAATCCTGCACATGTGATCCGTTGCCAACAGCAATCCCCAGCAAAAATGCATACAATGGATAATACCCGCAGCGGACCACATGTAGCACAAAGACATCCTACACAGGATAGCCAAATGTGTGGATGTGATTGGCTGTATAAAACAGAAATGTAGAACAAATGGTGCACTACAATGGTAAATGCAATTGACAATATATGGCTAAACCCTTACACTGATATAAAAATGAGATTTTTGCCAATATATTCTTATATCAAGAAGATACCGGAGCCCGCGCACCTCGTCAAGGTATCTCAAAGTGGCACGGGACCTAGCGCTAATATAAGAATGTATTGGTGAAAGTCTCATTTTAATATCAGTGTGAGGGTTAAGCCATATATTGTCAATTGCATTTACCATTGTAGTGCTCCATTTTTTTGTAAATTGCTACTTTCTAGTTTTACAGTATTGAGTTCCGTAATAGGGGCTCAATAACGGAAAAAAACACTTCAGTTTTGCCCCCATTCATTGTCAAAGGGGACAAAACTGAACAGAACGAAATGCTCCAAAATGCATTCCGTTCCGTTAAGTTGCGTTCCCAGACCGGAGAGAAAACCGCAACATCTTGTCGTTTGCTTTCTGTCCTGGAATGCGGAGAAAGACTGATCCGGCATGACCCCCAATGCAAGTCAATGGGGACGGATCCGTATTCTCTGACGCAATCTGCCACAATAGAAAACGGATCCGTCCCCCACTGACTTTCAATGGAGTTCATGACGGATCCGTCTTGGCTATGTTAAAGAGGCGGATGGTTGTATTATCAGTAACGGAAGTGTTTTTGCTGAACCCTGCCGGATCCAGTAAAAATGCTATTGTGAAAGTAGCCTAAGACGGGCTGATAGAGCGTCCTTCCCGACAGTCGTCAGTGGAGGCGACACATGCAGCGATCTCCTTCACAGTATGAGGACGAGGGATGGCTATTGTGATCCCTCGTCCTCATACAGAATCATTGTTTGTAGGCGGCAGATCACTGTTTAGAAGGAACGATCTGCTGCCCAGAAATGATGATTGGTGCCAGCACTAATGACAGGATCACCTGATGAACAAATGTTTTTCTCATCCATCAGGTGATCGGTAGCACATTTAGATTATTGGAAACGAGCGCTTGCAGGAACGGTCATTCCCGATAATCTGGATATTGGTTTGTCTAAATCCACCTTAAAAAGTATCAATTCTCTAACACTAGAAAGTTGTAGTAAACAGCATTACCTCTGCATATACTGAAGATACAATGTGAACACCGGGTCCTTATTGTGTGGCCCTTAGGACGCATTTACACAAACGTTTGGCCCTGCATCCGAGCCGCATTCACTTCAATGGGGCTGCAAAACATGCGGACAGTACTCCATGAGCTGTTCACATCCATTGCTTCATTCTGTGGCCCCGCATAAATTATAGCTCATGTCCTATTCTTGTCCGTTTTGTGGATATAATGGGCTGCCCGTTTCGTTCCATGGGGCATGAGTGTGCATGAGCCCTCCTACTGGGCCCTTGTTCCCATTATATAGTGTCTGTTGTATACGCTCATATGCCATCGTGCCTCATCAAATCTTTTTAGTAGTAGTCTATGATGATGCTTCTGCATTACACATGATGGGATGTCATTGACAATGACAATGACAGCTCATTACTCTGGGGGGCTTTATTCTTGTCATTCCATTTGTGGAACCCTTTTCCACCTGTCACTGCAGTAAATGCAGCGCTACCATTAGTGGGTTGCATTGGAAGATGGTGTGGTCCTTATAGCCTTACATTCTTCTTCTCTATATGAAGAATCCTAAGTTTCAGAGATTTTTCTTTCAAAATCAAAAACTTGCCTGGAATTATTGGGCCTTGAGGTGTCTTCTTGCAGAAAATGTTTTAATATTTAATCTAGTCATTGATATCTGAGTTATTGCACGTTGTTTTTAAGGACATTTTTGGAAGAGTTCTTTATAGATCTGTCAGCAGAATCAACCCTTTTAAACCATGCACAATGCCTTCTAGGACTAGTTCAGCTGAATGTAATTATACCTGTTTTTTTTTCTGTTCCTTTATTCTGGAAAATATGCACTTTTAATCCATATGTAAATGAGCAGTTAGGTGCACCAGAAACGGGCTCAAGCCACTCTGTGCACCCTCCTGCATACAGCTTCCTCGGCCAGCTCCTTCCACTCCTTCTTGATTGACAGAACCAGGTGAGATGACCTGATCTTATTTGCATATGGATTAAAAGTACTTATTCAGTGCCCCAGGGGACTACTGCAAAGGGTTAATTATCACTAATAGGGAGTAATGGCCACGATAACGATGTGTCATGATATACTCCTTCAAGCACTGGGGTCGGTGCAGTCAGGAGACACCCTATATTCCTTCAGGGTACTCCCTAGACCTCCTGCCTGATGATAGTTCAAGGTGCCCTTGATGTTAAATGTCTGTGTGGGTGCAAGGCAGGTCTTGTAGTAATGGCCAGAGTGTGGTGTTCGGAAAGTCAGTAACCAGGCCAGATTGAACTTAACAAAAGTCTCTTTCTATGTTTACTGTGTATCAAATATGAGTTGTAGTACATCTAGCAATTATCTGCACACAGTGCCAATTCTCTCCAGATCTCCGAGCAAGAGCTAATCGGTTGTTTCCAGCAATTACCCTCAAATTACTCTTTCTTTTGCTAGAGTCTCTAGTACTGGGATTTCTGGAGAGCAACTGTAATATGTCACAATGTCCACAATTCACACGGTGGCATATGGTTTCAATAATACGTCTGGCCAAATCGTACCTGAGGTGTGCAGGGTGTCTTAACTCGTTATCCCTCCACTGGAGCAGGGCCTGAGAATTCTGTACGCTGATCATCTTACTGACCAAAATGTTGTATATTTTGAATCCACTAATATGAGGTGCATAGAGTGTCTTAACTTGTTTCCTCAATGCAGCAGCAAAGTCTGTAATTGTTACCTGATTGACCCTCATGCTGTAGCCATGAAAATTCTCCAATTCCTCCTCTCTCTGATGATAAGTGGAGGACACACAGGGATCTGTTTGTCTCCGAAAGCATTGAAGCTGAATGCCTGAGAAGAGGAATATACTCTCTGCTCCTTGCCATCTCCCATCCTCTCATCCTCACTCCTAGTATAACTAGAATCTTCTGGAACTAGGGGGTGGGGCCAGCCCGCACCATAAGCTCCAGAGAGGGCTGAGACAGGATTGTTAATTGGGCATGTCATATTACATTGAAGTGTATAACACAACATTTACAGTACAGTACATTACCAAACAATTGCAGACACCCCTCTCAACTGGAGTAGTGCAAATACAGGAAATGCAGAGGAAATTATATAATTTGTATTTATTTTTTGGCAGCGACACACTGTATAAGAACTCTAGATGGGGTTGGTATTTCACTTACTAAATGTGGGATGTATAACAATATTCTTTCGTTTGTTTAACTAATCTCTACTAGTTGGCTCAAAAATAACAAGAAAGGGTTAATATTGGTTCCATTACAGGTGGTGCCATTTCTCTAATTTATCTAACATTTAGTCGGATTCAGAGACTTCCAATTCTCACATAATATTGTCTTACAAAAATCACGGATATGAAGTGACAAGAAAGCTGCTGTCTTAAAGGTCATAACCAAATATGCCAATATTGATCTGACACAAAAGAACAATCCAGAAAAAGCTAAATTAACAGCTTTGCGTTACCCTGGCAGAAAACGGAGGAGGCTGTCTGCAGATCCTGATAAAACCTGAAGGGAATGTAAAGATGAAAATTCCTACAATGCAAAGTGTGCAAAAACTGTGCTAAAGAGCAAATCCAGACCAAAAATAATATAGACTATAGGTGCAGTGTTATACATATCATATTAATATACTATTACACCAATTATAATTGTGTGCAAAGGGGCAGCATGAGCATAACTACCAGGATAGCAAGAATAGCAGCTGCCATGGTGCCCAACAACTAAGGGGGTCTATTCCACTCAGACATAACAAGCCGTTAGTGATAACATTTATAGACGGTGCCATGGGAAATATTGTACGACCCCTTCTAAGTTTTACTTTGGAGCCTCAAAGTTACTTCTGTTTGCATTACACATTCAGATTAAGGGAAGTTCGTGTCCCCTTTTATTTTACTAAGTTTCTTAACACCTGCAAATAATTTTAGGGATAATTAATGAATATTTAATGTCACTTTATAGCTTGTTTTAAATGTATAACAGAAATATAAAATAAATAATCCAGGGGGACATGATCTTCACTTCATCGATCCATTCTCAGCAACATTATTACTTTTTTTCTTGCACTCTGACATCACTACATTATTCCTGTTCCGTGACATCATGTGTGCATTATACTTGCATTTGACATCACTGCTTGTAGAATTCACGTGTTGAAAAATCACTGTATTTATTATCTCTGTACTGTGACATCACTGTGTTTATTATCTCTGTACTGTAACATCACTGTGTTTATTATCTCTGTACTGTGACATCACTGTGTTTATTATCTCTGTACTGTAACATCACTGTGTTTATTATCTCTGTACTGTGACATCACTGTGTTTATTATCTCTGTGCTGGGACATCACTGTGTTTATTATCCCTGTACTGTGACATCACTGTGTTTATTTTCTCTGTACTGTGACATCACTGTGTTTACTATCCCTGTACTGTGACATCACTGTGTTTATTATCCCTGTACTGTGACATCACTGTGTTTATTTTCTCTGTACTGTGACATCACTGTGTTTATTATCCCTGTACTGTGACATCACTGTGTTTATTATCTCTGTACTGTGACATCACTGTGTTTATTATCCCTGTACTGTGACATCACTGTGTTTATTATCTCTGTACTGTGACATCACTGTGTGTATTATCTCTGTACTGTGATATCACTGTGTTTATTATCCCTGTACTGTGACATCGCTGTGTTTATAATCCCTATACTGTGACATCACTGTGTTTATTATCTCTGTACTGTGACATCACTGTGTGTATTATCCCTGTACTGTGACATCACTGTGTTTATAATCCCTATACTGTGACATCACTGTGTTTATTATCTCTGTACTGTGACATCACTGTGTTTATTATCTCTGTACTGTGACATCACTGTGTGTATTATCTCTGTACTGTGACATCACTGTGTTTATTATCCATGTACTGTGACATCACTGTGTTTATTATCCCTGTACTGTGACATCACTGTGTTTATTATCCCTATACTGTGACATCACTGTGTGTATTATCCCTGTACTGTGACATCACTGTGTTTATTATCTCTGTACTGTGACATCACTGTGTTTATTATCTCTGTACTGTGACATCACTGTGTGTATTATCCCTGTACTGTGACATCACTGTGTTTATTATCTCTGTACTGTGACATCACTGTGTTTATTATCTCTGTACTGTGACATCACTGTGTTTATTATCCCTGTACTGTGACATCACTGTGTTTATTATCTCTGTACTGTGACATCACTGTGTTTATTATCCCTGTACTGTGACATCACTGTGTTTATTATCTCTGTACTGTGACATCACTGTGTTTATTATCTCTGTACTGTGATATCACTGTGTTTATTATCCCTGTACTGTGACATCGCTGTGTTTATAATCCCTATACTGTGATATCACTGTGTTTATTATCTCTGTACTGTGACATCACTGTGTGTATTATCCCTGTACTGTGACATCACTGTGTTTATTATCTCTGTATTGTGACATCACTGTGTTTATTATCTCTGTACTGTGACATCACTGTGTTTATTATCCCTGTACTGTGACATCGCTGTGTTTATAATCCCTATACTGTGACATCACTGTGTTTATTATCTCTGTACTGTGACATCACTGTGTTTATTATCCCTGTACTGTGACATCACTGTGTTTATTATCTCTGTACTGTGACATCACTGTGTTTATTATCTCTGTACTGTGACATCACTGTGTTTATTATCCCTGTACTGTGACATCACTGTGTTTATTATCTCTGTACTGTGACATCACTGTGTGTATTATCTCTGTACTGTGACATCACTGTGTTTATAATCCCTATACTGTGACATCACTGTGTTTATTATTAGGGATGAGCGAACCCGAACTGTATAGTTCGGGTTTGTACCGAATTTTGGGGTGTCCGTGACACGGACCCGAACCCGAACATTTTCGTAAAAGTCCGGGTTCGGGTTCGGTGCTCGTCGCTTTCTTGGCGCTTTTTGAAAGGCTGCAAAGCAGCCAATCAACAAGCGTCATGCTACTTGCCCCAAGAGGCCGTCACAGCCATGCCTACTATTGGCATGGCTGTGATTGGCCAGTGCAGCATGTGACCCAGCCTCTATTTAAGCTGGAGTCACGTAGCGCCGCCCGTCACTCTGCTCTGATCAGTATAGGGAGAGGTTGCAGCTGCGACGTTAGGGCGAGATTAGGCAGTGATTAACTCCTCCAAAAGACTTAAGTCAGTGATCGATCTACAGCTGTGGATCATTGAACTGCTGCTATTCAATTGCTTACTGTTTTTAGGCTGCCCAGAGCGTTTTTCAGTCACTTTTTTCTGGGGTGATCGGCGGCCATTGTGTGTCTTGTGGTGCGCCAGCACAAGCTGCCACCAAGTACATTTAACCCTCAATAGTGTGGTTATTTTTTGGCTATATCCTACATCAGGGTTAAGCTGTCACACCAAGTGCATTTAACCATCAATAGTGTGGCTATTTTTTTGCCATATACTACATCAGGGGCAAGCTGTCACCAAGTGCATTTAACCCTCAATAGTGTGGTTGTTTTTTGGCTATATCCTACATCAGGGTGAAGCTGTCACACCAAGTGCATTTAACCATCAATAGTGTGGTTATTTTTTGGCCATATACTACATCAGGGGCAAGCTGTCACCAAGTGCATTTAACCCTCAATAGTGTGGTTGTTTTTTGTCTATATCCTACATCAGGGTGAAGCTGTCACACCAAGTGCATTTAACCATCAATAGTGTGGTTATTTTCTGGCCATATACTACATCAGGGGCAAGCTGTCACCAAGTGCATTTAACCCTCAATAGTGTGGTTGTTTTTGGCTATATCCTACATCAGGGTGAAGCTGTCACACCAAGTGCATTCAACCATCAATAGTGTGGTTATTTTTTGGCCATATACTACATCAGGGGCAAGTTGAGCCTGTCACCAAGTGCATTTAACCCATAATAGTGTGGTTGTTTTTTGGCTATATCCTACATCAGGGTGAAGCTGTCACACCAAGTGCATTCAACCATCAATAGTGTGGTTATTTTTTGGCTATATCCTACATCAGGGTCAAGCTGTCACCAAGTGCATTTAACCATCAATAGTGTGGTTATTTTTTGGCCATATCCAAGTCTAATTCTGTCTGTAAACGTATACGTGTCACCCAGCGCCTAAATAATAGGCCTCAAATTTATAGTCAGCTAAATCTGTGGTTATTGCTGTAGCTGGGCGAGTTATTTAGTGTCCGTCAAAGCACAGTTTTTGTTCTGGGTTAAAATACAATTCCCAATTTAGCAATTCTCTAAATTAGTGGTTTCTGCTGTATCAGGCCTACTTTAAATGTATCCCTAAAAGGGTATATAAGATTCAAGGTGCACATAGGGTCATTCTCAATAACTTCACACACGCGCTACTGTGCATATCCCAGTCTAATTCTGTCCGTAAACGTATACCTGTCACCCAGCGCCTAAATAATAGGCCTCAAATTTATAGTCAGCTAAATCTGAGGTTACTGCTGTGCCTGTATTAGTGTAATACGGTACCTAAATAGATAGCCAGATAGTGTTAGGTGTCTGTAAAAACAGGCCTGAATTTGAATTCAATACATTGGGCCAAATAATATTTTTGTTGTTGTGGTGAACGATAACAATGAGGAAAACATCTAGTAAAGGACGCGGACGCGGACATGGTCGTGGTGATGTTAGTGGACCCTCTGGTGCTGGGAGAGGACGTGGCCGTTCTGCCACAGCCACACGTCCTAGTGTACCAACTACCTCAGGTCCCAGTAGCTGCCATAATTTACAGCGATATTTGGTGGGGCCCAATGCAATTCTAAGGATGGTAAGGCCTGAGCAGGTACAGGCATTAGTCAATTGGGTGGCCGACAGTGGATCCAGCACGTTCACATTATCTCCCATCCAGTCTTCTGCAGAAAGCGCACAGATGGCGCCTGAAAACCAACCCCATCAGTCTGTCACATCACCCCCATGCATACCAGGGAAACTGTCTGAGCCTCAAGTTATGCAGCAGTCTCTTATGCTGTTTGAAAACACCGCTGGCAGGGTTTCCCAAGGGCATCCACCTAGCCCTTCCCCAGCGGTGAAAGACATAGAATGCACTGACGCACAACCACTTATGTTTCCTGATGATGAGGACATGGGAATACCACCTCAGCACGTCTCTGATGATGACGAAACACAGGTGCCAACTGCTGCGTCTTTCTGCAGTGTGCAGACTGAACAGGAGGTCAGGGATCAAGACTGGGTGGAAGACGATGCAGGGGACGATGAGGTCCTAGACCCCACATGGAATGAAGGTCGTGCCACTGAATTTCACAGTTCGGAGGAAGAGGCAGTGGTGAGACCGAGCCAACAGCGTAGCAAAAGAGGGAGCAGTGGGCAAAAGCAGAACACCCGCCGCCAAGAGACTCCGCCTGCTACTGACCGCCGCCATCTGGGACCGAGCACCCCAAAGGCAGCTTCAAGGAGTTCCCTGGCATGGCACTTCTTCAAACAATGTGCTGACGACAAGACCCGAGTGGTTTGCACGCTGTGCCATCAGAGCCTGAAGCGAGGCATTAACGTTCTGAACCTTAGCACAACCTGCATGACCAGGCACCTGCATGCAAAGCATGAACTGCAGTGGAGTAAACACCTTAAAACCAAGGAAGTCACTCAGGCTCCCCCTGCTACCTCTTCTGCTGCTGCCGCCTCGGCCTCTTCTGCTGCTGCCGCCTCGGCCTCTTCTGCTGCTGCCGCCTCGGCCTCTTCTGCTGCTGCCGCCTCGGCCTCTTCCTCTGCCTCTGGAGGAACGTTGGCACCTGCCGCCCAGCAAACAGGGGATGTACCACCAACACCACCACCTCCGTCACCAAGCATCTCAACCATGTCACACGCCAGCGTTCAGCTCTCCATCTCACAAACATTTGAGAGAAAGCGTAAATTCCCACCTAGCCACCCTCGATCCCTGGCCCTGAATGCCAGCATTTCTAAACTACTGGCCTATGAAATGCTGTCATTCAGGCTGGTGGACACAGACAGCTTCAAACAGCTCATGTCGCTTGCTGTCCCACAGTATGTTGTTCCTAGCCGGCACTACTTCTCCAAGAGAGCCGTGCCTTCCCTGCACAACCAAGTATCCGATAAAATCAAGTGTGCACTGCGCAACGCCATCTGTGGCAAGGTCCACCTAACCACAGATACGTGGACCAGTAAGCACGGCTAGGGACGCTATATCTCCCTAACTGCACACTGGGTAAATGTAGTGGCGGCTGGGCCCCAGGCGGAGAGCTGTTTGGCGCACGTCCTTCTGCCGCCAAGGATCGCAGGGCAACATTCTTTGCCTCCTGTTGCCACCTCCTCCTTCTCGGCTTCCTCCTCCTCTTCTTCCACCTGCTCATCCAGTCAGCCACACACCTTCACCACCAACTTCAGCACAGCCCGGGGTAAACGTCAGCAGGCCATTCTGAAACTCATATGTTAGGGGGACAGGCCCCACACCGCACAGGAGTTGTGGCGGGGTATAGAACAACAGACCGACGAGTGGTTGCTGCCGGTAAACCTCAAGCCCTCTGGGACTAGCCGGTTTGACGCACATCCCTTGCTTGGCGCATGTGCTGAATTTGGTGGTGCAGAAGTTCATTCACAACTACGCCGACATGTCAGAGCTGCTGCATAAAGTGCGGGCCGTCTGTTCGCGCTTCCGGCTTTCACATCCTGCCGCTGCTTGCCTGTCTGCGCTACAGCGTAACTTCGGCCTTCCCGCTCACCGCCTCATATGCGACGTGCCCACCAGGTGGAACTCCACCTTGCACATGCTGGACAGACTGTGCGAGCAGCAGCAGGCCATAGTGGAGTTTCAGCTGCAGCACGCACGGGTCAGTCGCACTGCGGAACAGCACCACTTCACCACCAATGACTGGGCCTCCATGCGAGACCTGTGTGCCCTGTTGCGCTGTTTCGAGTACTCCACCAACATGTCCAGTGGCGATGACGCCGTTATCAGCGTTACAATACCATCTCTATGTCTCCTTGAGAAAACACTTAGGGCGATGATGGAAGAGGAGGTGGCCCAGGAGGAGGAGGAGGAGGAAGAGGGGTCATTTTTAGCACTTTCAGGCCAGTCTCTTCGAAGTGACTCAGAGGGAGGTTTTTTGCAACATCAGAGGCCAGGTACAAATGTGGCCAGCCAGGGCCCACTACTGGAGGACGAGGATGAGGAGGAGGTGGAGGAGGATGAGGATGAAGCATGGTCACAGCGGGGTGGCACCCAACGCAGCTCGGGCCCATTACTGGTGCATGGCTCGGGGGAAACGCAGGACGATGACGATACGCCTCCCACAGAGGACAGCTTGTCCTTACCCCTGGGCAGCCTGGCACACATGAGCGACTACATGCTGCAGTGCCTGTGCAACGACAGCAGAGTTGCCCACATTTTAACGTGTGCGGACTACTGGGTTGCCACCCTGCTGGATCCACGGTACAAAGACAATGTGCCCATCTTACTTCCTGCACTGGAGCGTCATAGGAAGATGCGCGAGTACAAGCGCACGTTGGTAGACGCGCTACTGAGAGCATTCCCAAATGTCACAGGGGAACAAGTGGAAGCCCAAGGCCAAGGCAGAGGAGGAGCCTGGTGGAACAGTACGTGTGCACACCCCTCCATGTACTGACTGATGGTTCGGCCCCATTCAACTTCTGGGTCTCTAAATTGTCCACGTGGCCAGAGCTAGCCTTTTATGCCTTGGAGGTGCTGGCCTGCCCGGCGGCCAGCGTTTTGTCTGAACGTGTATTCAGCACGGCAGGGGGCGTCATTACAGACAAACGCAGCCGCCTGTCTACAGCCAATGTGGACAAGCTGACGTTCATAAAAATGAACCAGGCATGGATCCCACAGGATCTGTCCGTCCCTTGTCCAGATTAGACATTAACTACCTCCCCTTAACCATATATTATTGTACTCCAGGGTACTTCCTCATTCAATCCTATTTTTATTTTCAGTTTACCATTATATTGCGAGGCAACCCAAAGTTGAATGAACCTCTCCTCTGTCTGGGTGCCGGGGCCTAAATATATGCCAATGGACTGTTACAGTGGTGGCTGACGTGAAGCCTGATTCTCTGCTATGACATGCAGACTGATTCTCTGCTGACATGAAGCCAGATTCTCTGTTACTGGACCTCTCTCCTCTGCCTGGGTGCCTGGGCCTAAATATATGACAATGGACTGTTCCAATGTTGGGTGACGTGAAGCCTGATTCTCTGCTATGATATGAAGACTAATTGTCTGCTGACATGAAGCCAGATTGTCTGTTACGGGACCTCTCTCCTCTGCCTGGGTGCTGGGCCTAAATTTATGACATTGGACTCTTACAGTGGTGGCTGACGTGAAGCCTGATTCTCTGCTATGACATGCAGACTGATTCTCTGCTGACATGAAGCCAGATTCTCTGTTACGGGTCCTCTCTCCTCTGCCTGGGTGCCTGGGACTAAATATCTGACAATGGACTGTTACAGTGGTGGCTGACGTGAAGCCAGAATCTCTGCTATGGGACCTCTCTCCAATTGATATTGGTTAATTTTTATTTATTTTATTTTTATTTTTATTCATTTCTCTATCCACATTTGTTTGCAGGGGATTTACCTACATGTTGCTGCCTCTTGCAGCCCTCTAGCTCTTTCCTGGGCTGTTTTACAGCCTTTTTAGTGCCGAAAAGTTTGGGTCCCCATTGACTTCAAAGGGGTTCGGGTTCGGGACGAAGTTCGGGTCGGGTTCGGATCCCGAACCCGAACATTTCCGGGAAGTTCAGCCGAACTTCTCGAACCCGAACATCCAGGTGTTCGCTCAACTCTATTTATTATCTCTGTACTGTGACATCACTGTGTTTATTATCTCCGTACTGTGACATCGCTGTGTTTATTACCCCTGTACTGTGACATCACTGTGTTTATTATCCCTGTACTGTGACATCGCTGTGTTTATTACCCCTGGACGGTGACATCACTGTGTTTATTATCCGTGTGCTGTGACATCACTTTGTTTATTATCCCTAAACTGTGACATCACAGTGTTTATTATCCCTGTACTGTGACATCGCTGTGTTTATTACCCCTGTACTGTGACATCACTGTGTTTATTAACCCCGTACTGTGACATCACTGTGTTTATAATCCCTGCACTGTGACATCACTGTGTTTATTATCACTATACTGTGACATCACTGTGTTTATTATCCCTGTACTGTGACATCACTGTGTGTATTATCCCTGTACTGTGACATCACTGTGTTTATTAACCCTGTACTGTGACATCACTGTGTTTATTATCCTGTTGTCATGCCCTGCTCAGTCTATGTGCGGAGGTCTGCCAGATTAGCAGCACATGTGTAGCCTTTTTGTTTTGTTTTGGAGTTGAGCTATATCCGCCTCCCTTCAGGTGCACTGGGTGTGGTCGTTGGTTTGAGTTTAAATTACGCCCACTCCCAGTGTCCTGTGCGGGTTATAGCTTCTGTCTGGCTCAGAGGAAGGAAGGAAGGATAGAAGGATGGATTTGCTGTTCCTGCTCAGTAAACATAAATAGTTTTTTGTTTTTTTGTGGTTGTGTCTAGGCTGTTATAGAGACGTCTGCCCCTCCAGGTTCTGAGGGAGCAGGCTGCCTCTTTCCCCCTTTCACCATCTTAGGGATTTTAGGGTATCTTCAGCCCAGGCACGAGGACACGCTATTCCCACCTTCAGGGTCTAAATGTGGGCATAGAAGTCTAGGGAAAGCTGGTAGGGATTTGTCAGGAGGTGACCTTTATCCCCAGCTTCTTGCCTAGACACTTGTTTGTTTATTTTCTGTGTATCTTGTATCTTGTCTGCCGGGACACCTGTACTATGACATCACTGTGTTTATTATCCCTGTACTGTGACATCACTGTGTTTATTATCTATGTACTGTGACATCACTGTGTTTATTATCCTGTACTGTGACATCACTGTGTTTATTATCCTGTACTGTGACATCACTGTGTTTATTATCACTGTACTGTGACATCACTGTTTATTATCCCTGTACTGTGACATCACTGTGTTTATTATTCCTGTACTGTGACATCACTGTGTTTATTATCTCTGTACTGTGACATCACTGTGTTTATTATCCCTGTACGGTGACATCACTGTGTGTATTATCCCTGTACCATGACATCACTGTGTTTATTATCTCTGTACTGTGACATCACTGTGTTTATTATCTCTGTACTGTGACATCACTGTGTTTATTATCCCTGTACTGTGACATCACTGTGTTTTTTATCTCTGTACTGTGACATCACTGTGTGCATTATCCCTGTACTGTGACATCACTGTGTTTATTATCCCTGTACTGTGACATAACTGTGTTTATTATCTCTGTACTGTGACATCACTGTGTTTATTATCCCTGTACGGTGACATCACTGTGTGTATTATCCCTGTACTGTGACATCACTGTGTTTATTATCTCTGTACTGTGACATCACTGTGTTTATTATCCCTGTACTGTGACATCACTGTGTTTATTATTCCTGTACTGTGACATCACTGTGTTTATTATCCCTGTACTGTGACATCACTGTGTTTATTATCTCTGTACTGTGACATCACTGTGTGTATTATCCCTGTACTGTGACATCACTGTGTTTATTATCTATGTACTGTGACATCACTGTGTTTATTATCCCTGTACTGTGACATCACTGTGTGTATTATCTCTGTACTGTGACATCACTGTGTTTATTATCTCTGTACTGTGACATCACTGTGTGTATTATTTCTGTACTGTGACATCACTGTGTTTATTATCCCTGTACTGTGACATCACTGTGTTTATTATTCCTGTACTGTGACATCACTGTGTTTATCATCTCTGTACTGTGACATCACTGTGTTTATTATCTCTGTATTGTGACATCACTGTGTTTATTATCCCTGTACTGTGACATCACTGTGTTTATTATCTCTGTACTGTGACATCACTGTGTTTATTATCCCTGTACTGTGACATTACTGTATGTATGTGTGTGTATATATATATATATATATATATATTGAAAGAGACAATCTTCATTTTCTCATTATGATTAAAGTCGTACTTTTTTCTTTAAAGATTGAAGCAAGAAAACCACCTTGTCCCTGTTGTTCTGTTTACAGCTGAAGCCGATTAATAAATGCACATTCATCCCATTCGGGGGTCTGTATAATGATCCTCGGAGAAGAGCTGGAGCGCTTCCAGATCATGAGGTTTAATTTGCATAAGTCAATCAAGACATACAAGTCACCTAAAATCACAAGTCTTTTGACAGCATATAACAGAGCATCTGTCTGTATCTTTGGTGGTATGTGCTGAAGGTCATTGAAGCTCTTTTAGCATAGCCAGAAATATATTAAAAAGCCCAAAAATTACTTCAAAAATGCAAAGGGATTGTGCAAGATTAGAATAAAAGTATCTTTCCCCCCTAGAAATAATGACACACTTATTAATTGCAGCTCCGACTGATTCACTTCAATACCAGGCGCAGCTTATGAGCAAAAGTCATTTTTGGAAAAAGGAAATCCTTTTTAGATAACTGGTTTAAATATTCTAAAAATGTCCTTGTGGCTATGTCTTTCCTCAATGCAGAGCAGTCCTACAGGAACAATGTACAACATAGCAATGGTGGAGAAACCATTTGTGAAGTCTTTGTCTGGTAGGTTGGTAGGTACTGTAGGTGGGTTGTGGGCAATATGTGGGTGGTGGCAAATAGCACCGATAAGGGATTGTTGATTACTTAGCAAAACCAAAAATATCCCTTTCAGGTGCTGCTTGAAAGCTATCAATTTCTAAGTACCCACAACAGAAGTCCAGCTGCCTTCATCTTAATTTTATGCTTGAGGGAATTTTTTACTTCCCGGATGCCAGCATTGCACTACTTGTGGAGAACGCTCCCCCTTACAGTTTCCTAGCAGCCATTGATATGGGGATGAAATAAACCTAAAATATGCTCTTTCTTTCATGGTGCACCATAGTAACAGCTTGGGCTGCCCAGGTCGGCATCTGCCATGAGGGGAGATGAGCATCTCACCTTAGGCGGCGACCTGAAGCCTATGAGGTGGTAGAGCAGTGCAGAGGATTACGATGACATCACTGTGACCACCTGCATCAGGTCTCATGTGATTACATCATCGAGCGCAAGAGCCAGTGCAAAAGGTCGTGGTTATGTCATCATTAGGGTTGAGCAAATCAAAGACAAACTAATTGACTTCGATCCGAACTTCAGGAAAAATGTATTTGACGTGAAGCCGAATATTATCATATTAACCAATTTTCCCTGAAATGGCAGTATAATTAAAAATAAAATGCATACTCATCTCATCCATTTGTGCGCCAAGAGGCTGTTGTGGCCATCTTGATTGAAGACAATGTGCAAAATCTTGCAAGCGGTGACGTATGACATCACCACACTGAAAAGCGTGATGACTAGGGATGAGCGAACTCGAACTGTATAGTTCGGGTTCGTACCGAATTTTGGGGTGTCCGTGACACGGACCCGAACCCGGACATTTTCGTAAAAGTCCGGGTTCGGGTTCGGTGTTCGTCGCTTTCTTGGCGCTTTTGTGACGCTTTCTTGGCGCTTTTTGAAAGGCTGCAAAGCAGCCAATCAACAAGCGTCATACTACTTGCCCCAAGAGGCCGTCACAGCCATGCCTACTATTGGCATGGCTGTGATTGGCCAGAGCACCATGTGACCCAGCCTCTATTTAAGCTGGAGTCACATAGCGCCGCCCGTCACTCTGCTCTGATTAGCGTAGGGAGAGGTTGCGGCTGCGACAGTAGGGCGAGATTAGGCAGATTAACTCCTCCAAAGGACTTCACTTGATTAATCGATCGATCTGCAGCTGTGCATCATTGAGCTGCTGAAATTCAAATGCTCACTCACTGTTTTTAGACTGCCCAGACCGTTTGTCAGTCACTTTTTTCTGGGGTGATCGGCGGCCATTTTGTGTCTTGTGCGGTGCTGCGACTAGGTGCATCCAAGCTGCGACCAAGTGCATTTAACCCTCAATGGTGTGGTTGTTTTTTGACTAAAGCCTACATCAGGGTGAAGCTGTCACACCAAGTGCATTTAACCAGCAATAGTCTGTTCATTTTTTGGCCATATACTAAATCAGGGGCAAGCTGCGCCTGTCACCAAGTGCATTTAACCCTCAATGGTGTGGTTGTTTTTTGGCTAAAGCCTACATCAGGGTGAAGCTGTCACACCAAGTGCATTTAACCAGCAATAGTCTGTTTATTTTTTGGCCATATACTACATCAGGGGCAAGCTGCGCCCGTCACCAAGTGCATTTAACCCTCAGTAGTGTGGTTCGTCAAGCTGTGACACCAAGTGCATTTAACCAGCAATAGTCTGTTCATTTTTTGGCCATATACTACATCAGGGGCAAGCTGCGCCCGTCACCAAGTGCATTTAACCCTCAGTAGTGTGGTTGGTCAAGCTATCACACCAAGTGCATTTAACCAGCAATAGTCTGTTCATTTTTTGGCCATATACTAAATCAGGGGCAAGCTGCGCCCGTCACCAAGTGCATTTAACCAGCAATAGTCTGTTCATTTTTTGGCCATATACTACATCAGGGGCAAGCTGCGCCCGTCACCAAGTGCATTTAACCCTCAGTAGTGTGGTTGGTCAAGCTATCACACCAAGTGCATTTAACCAGCAATAGTCTGTTCATTTTTTGGCCATATACTACATCAGGGGCAAGCTGCGCCCGTCACCAAGTGCATTTAACCAGCAATAGTGTGGTTATTTTTTGGCCATATCCCAGTCTAATTCTGTCACTAAATCCATACCGGTCACCCAGCGCCTAAATACTAGGCCTCAAATTTATATCCCGCTAAATCTCTCGTTACCGCTGTCCTGTTGTGGCTGGGAAAGTTATTTAGTGTCCGTCAAAGCACATTTTTTGTTCTGGGTTGAAGTACAATTCCCAATTTAGCAATTTCATAATTTAGTGGTTTCTGCTATATCAGAGCTATTTGAAATCTATCCCTAAAAGGGTATATAATATTCAAGGTGCACATAGGGTCATTCAGAATAACTTCACACACACGCTACTGTGCATTTCCAAGTCTAATTCTGTTAGTAAATCCATACCGGTCACCCAGCGCCTAAATACTAGGCCTCAAATTTATATCCCGCTGAATTTGAATACAATACATTGGGCCAAATAATATTTTTGTTGTTGTGGTGAACCATAACAATGAGAAAAACATCTAGTAAGGGACGCGGACGTGGACATGGTCGTGGTGGTGTTAGTGGACCCTCTGGTGCTGGGAGAGGACGTGGCCGTTCTGCCACATCCACACGTCCTAGTGTACCAACTACCTCAGGTCCCAGTAGCCGCCAGAATTTACAGCGATATATGGTGGGGCCCAATGCCGTTCTAAGGATGGTAAGGCCTGAGCAGGTACAGGCATTAGTCAATTGGGTGGCCGACAGTGGATCCAGCACGTTCACATTATCTCCCACCCAGTCTTCTGCAGAAAGCGCACAGATGGCGCCTGAAAACCAACCCCATCAGTCTGTCACATCACCCCCATGCATACCAGGGAAACTGTCTCAGCCTCAAGTTATGCAGCAGTCTCTTATGCTGTTTGAAGACTCCGCTGGCAGGGTTTCCCAAGGGCATCCACCTAGCCCTTCCCCAGCGGTGAAAGATATAGAATGCACTGACGCACAACCACTTATGTTTCCTGATGATGAGGACATGGGAATACCACCTCAGCATGTCTCTGATGATGACGAAACACAGGTGCCAACTGCTGCGTCTTTCTGCAGTGTGCAGACTGAACAGGAGGTCAGGGATCAAGACTGGGTGGAAGACGATGCAGGGGATGATGAGGTCCTAGACCCCACATGGAATGAAGGTCGTGCCACTGACTTTCACAGTTCGGAGGAAGAGGCAGTGGTGAGACCGAGCCAACAGCGTAGCAAAAGAGGGAGCAGTGGGCAAAAGCAGAACACCCGCCGCCAAGAGACTCCGCCTGCTACTGCCCGCCGCCATCTGGGACCGAGCACCCCAAAGGCAGCTTCAAGGAGTTCCCTGGCATGGCACTTCTTCAAACAATGTGCTGACGACAAGACCCGAGTGGTTTGCACGCTGTGCCATCAGAGCCTGAAGCGAGGCATTAACGTTCTGAACCTGAGCACAACCTGCATGACCAGGCACCTGCATGCAAAGCATGAACTGCAGTGGAGTAAACACCTTGAAACCAAGGAAGTCACTCAGGCTCCCCCTGCTACCTCTTCTGCTGCTGCCGCCTCGGCCTCTTCTGCTGCTGCCGCCTCGGCCTCTTCCTCCGCCTCTGGAGGAACGTTGGCACCTGCCGCCCAGCAAACAGGGGATGTACCACCAACACCACCACCACCACCTCCGTCACCAAGCGTCTCAACCATGTCACACGGCAGCGTTCAGCTCTCCATCTCACAAACATTTGAGAGAAAGCGTAAATTCCCACCTAGCCACCCTCGATCCCTGGCCCTGAATGCCAGCATTTCTAAACTACTGGCCTATGAAATGCTGTCATTTAGGCTGGTGGACACAGACAGCTTCAAACAGCTCATGTCGCTTGCTGTCCCACAGTATGTTGTTCCCAGCCGCCACTACTTCTCCAAGAGAGCCGTGCCTTCCCTGCACAACCAAGTATCCGATAAAATCAAGTGTGCACTGCGCAACGCCATCTGTGGCAAGGTCCACCTAACCACAGATACGTGGACCAGTAAGCACGGCCAGGGACGCTATATCTCCCTAACTGCACACTGGGTAAATGTAGTGGCAGCTGGGCCCCAGGCGGAGAGCTGTTTGGCGCACGTCCTTCCGCCGCCAAGGATCGCAGGGCAACATTCTTTGCCTCCTGTTGCCACCTCCTCCTTCTCGGCTTCCTCCTCCTCTTCTTCCACCTGCTCATCCAGTCAGCCACACACCTTCACCACCAACTTCAGCACAGCCCGGGGTAAACGTCAGCAGGCCATTCTGAAACTCATATGTTTGGGGGACAGGCCCCACACCGCACAGGAGTTGTGGCGGGGTATAGAACAACAGACCGACGAGTGGTTGCTGCCGGTGAGCCTCAAGCCCGGCCTGGTGGCGTGCGATAATGGGCGAAATCTCGTTGCAGCTCTGGGACTAGCCAATTTGACGCACATCCCTTGCTTGGCGCATGTGCTGAATTTGGTGGTGCCGAAGTTCATTCACAACTACCCCGACATGTCAGAGCTGCTGCATAAAGTGCGGGCCGTCTGTTCGCGCTTCCGGCGTTCACATCCTGCTGCTGCTCGCCTGTCTGCGCTACAGCGTAACTTCGGCCTTCCCGCTCACCGCCTCATATGCGACGTGCCCACCAGGTGGAACTCCACCTTGCACATGCTGGACAGACTGTGCGAGCAGCAGCAGGCTATAGTGGAGTTTCAGCTGCAGCACGCACGGGTCAGTCGCACTACAGAACAGCACCACTTCACCACCAATGACTGGGCCTCCATGCGAGACCTGTGTGCCCTGTTGCGCTGTTTCGAGTACTCCACCAACATGGCCAGTGGCGATGACGCCGTTATCAGCGTTACAATACCACTTCTATGTCTCCTTGAGAAAACACTTAGGGCGATGATGGAAGAGGAGGTGGCCCAGGAGGAGGAGGAGGAGGAGGAGGAAGAGGGGTCATTTTTAGCACTTTCAGGCCAGTCTCTTCGAAGTGACTCAGAGGGAGGTTTTTGGCAACAGCAGAGGCCAGGTACAAATG
The DNA here is from genome assembly GCF_014858855.1 of Bufo gargarizans. NCBI lineage: Eukaryota > Metazoa > Chordata > Amphibia > Anura > Bufonidae > Bufo > Bufo gargarizans. The sequence goes on along the minus strand of NC_058087.1, from coordinate 55,794,192 downwards.
TGGCCAGCCAGGGCCCACTACTGGAGGACGAGGAGGACGAGGATGAGGAGGAGGTGGAGGAGGATGAGGATGAAGCATGGTCACAGCGGGGTGGCACCCAACGCAGCTCGGGTCCATCACTGGTGCGTGGCTGGGGGGAAAGGCAGGACGATGACGATACGCCTCCCACAGAGGACAGCTTGTCCTTACCCCTGGGCAGCCTGGCACACATGAGCGACTACATGCTGCAGTGCCTGTGCAACGACAGCAGAGTTGCCCACATTTTAACCTGTGCGGACTACTGGGTTGCCACCCTGCTGGATCCACGCTACAAAGACAATGTGCCCACCTTACTTCCTGCACTGGAACGTGATAGGAAGATGCGCGAGTACAAGCGCATGTTGGTAGACGCGCTACTGAGAGCATTCCCAAATGTCACAGGGGAACAAGTGGAAGCCCAAGGCCAAGGCAGAGGAGGAGCAAGAGGTCGCCAAGGCAGCTGTGTCAATGCCAGCTCCTTTGAGGGCAGGGTTAGCATGGCAGAGATGTGGAAAACTTTTGTCAACACGCCACAGCTAACTGCACCACCACCTGATACGCAACGTGTTAGCAGGAGGCAACATTTCACTAACATGGTGGAACAGTACGTGTGCACACCCCTCCACGTACTGACTGATGGTTCGGCCCCATTCAACTTCTGGGTCTCTAAATTGTCCACGTGGCCAGAGCTAGCCTTTTATGCCTTGGAGGTGCTGGCCTGCCCGGCGGCCAGCGTTTTGTCTGAACGTGTATTCAGCACGGCAGGGGGCGTCATTACAGACAAACGCAGCCGCCTGTCTACAGCCAATGTGGACAAGCTGACGTTCATAAAAATGAACCAGGCATGGATCCCACAGGATCTGTCCGTCCCTTGTCCAGATTAGACATTAACTACCTCCCTTTAACCATATATTATTGGACTCCAGGGCACTTCCTCATTCAATCCTATTTTTATTTTCATTTTACCATTATATTGCGAGGCTACCCAAAGTTGAATGAACCTCTCCTGTGTCTGGGTGCCGGGGCCTAAATATATGCCAATGGACTGTTCCAATGTTGGGTGACGTGAAGGCTGATTCTCTGCTATGACATGCAGACTGATTCTCTGCTGACATGAAGCCAGATTGTCTGTTACGGGACCTCTCTCCTCTGCCTGTGTGTGTGCTGGGCCTAAATATATGCCAATGGACTGTTGCAGTGGTGGCTGACGTGAAGCCTCATTCTCTGCTATGACATGCAGACTAATTCTCTGCTGACATGAAGACAGATTCTCTGTTACGGGACCTCTCTCCTCTGCCTGTGTGTGTGCTGGGCCTAAATATATGACAATGGACTGTTGCAGTGGTGGCTGACGTGAAGCCTGATTCTCTGCTATGACATGCAGACTGATTCTCTGCTGACATGAAGCCAGATTGTCTGTTACGGGACCTCTCTCCTCTGCCTGGGTGCTGGGCCTAAATATATGCCAATGGACTGTTGCAGTGGTGGCTGACGTGAAGCCTCATTCTCTGCTATGACATGCAGACTGATTCTCTGCTGACATGAAGACAGATTCTCTGTTACGGGACCTCCCTCCTCTGCCTGGGTGCTGGGCCTAAATATATGCCAATGGACTGTTGCAGTGGTGGCTGACGTGAAGCCTCATTCTCTGCTATGACATGCAGACTGATTCTCTGCTGACATGAAGACAGATTCTCTGTTACGGGACCTCCCTCCTCTGCCTGGGTGCTGGGCCTAAATATATGCCAATGGACTGTTGCAGTGGTGGCTGACGTGAAGCCTCATTCTCTGCTATGACATGCAGACTGATTCTCTGCTGACATGAAGCCAGATTCTCTGTTACGGGACCTCTCTCCTCTGCCTGTGTGTGTGCTGGGCCTAAATATATGCCAATGGACTGTTGCAGTGGTGGCTGACGTGAAGCCTCATTCTCTGCTATGACATGCAGACTAATTCTCTGCTGACATGAAGACAGATTCTCTGTTACGGGACCTCCCTCCTCTGCCTGGGTGCTGGGCCTAAATATATGCCAATGGACTGTTGCAGTGGTGGCTGACGTGAAGCCTCATTCTCTGCTATGACATGCAGACAAATTCTCTGCTGACATGAAGACAGATTCTCTGTTACGGGACCTCTCTCCTCTGCCTGGGTGCTGGGCCTAAATATATGCCAATGGACTGTTGCAGTGGTGGCTGACGTGAAGCCTGATTCTCTGCTATGACATGCAGACTGATTCTCTGCTGACATGAAGCCAGATTGTCTGTTACGGGATCTCTCTCCTCTGCCTGGGTGCTGGGCCTAAATATATGCCAATGGACTGTTGCAGTGGTGGCTGACGTGAAGCCTGATTCTCTGCTATGACATGCAGACTGATTCTCTGCTGACATGAAGACAGATTCTCTGTTACGGGACCTCCCTCCTCTGCCTGGGTGCTGGGCCTAAATATATGCCAATGGACTGTTGCAGTGGTGGCTGACGTGAAGCCTGATTCTCTGCTATGACATGCAGACTGATTCTCTGCTGACATGAAGCCATATTCTCTGTTACGGGACCTCTCTCCTCTGCCTGGGTGCTGGGCCTAAATTTATGAAAATGGACTCTTACAGTGGTGGGTGACGTGAAGCCAGATTCTCTGCTATGGGACCTCTCTCCAATTGATTTTGGTTAATTTTTATTTATTTAATTTTTATTTTAATTCATTTCCCTATCCACATTTGTTTGCAGGGGATTTACCTACATGTTGCTGCCTTTTGCAGCCCTCTAGCTCTTTCCTGGGCTGTTTTACAGCCTTTTTAGTGCCGAAAAGTTCGGGTCCCCATTGACTTCAATGGGGTTCGGGTTCGGGACGAAGTTCGGATCGGGTTCGGATCCCGAACCCGAACATTTCCGGGATGTTCGTCCGAACTTCTCGAACCCGAACATCCAGGTGTTCGCTCAACTCTAGTGATGACATCATCAGGTCACTGTGTGAGATTTTGCACATTATCTTCCATTAAGATGGTCGCGGCGGCCTCTGCGCGATCAAATTGATATGTTATTTATTTATTTTTCACCCTGATTTACCCCGTCATTGCGCTCGTTGCATACAAAGAAATGTGCATAATTCATCATGAAGCAAATTGCTTTGTGAAATTCGGCAAAGCATTTTCCATAACTTTGCCCATCTCTAGTCATCATGACCGTCTACTCCTGGACGCAGCATCTCAGGCCACAGACATGTGGCCTGCATCACAGATGGTGGCAGGGAACAGGAGTGAGGTACGTGGGTTCTTCTGTTTGTTTGAATACTAAACATCAGCACCACTGGGGGCACTACGGGGGGAAGGGGTGTAGGATGGAGTATTATATATACCTGGCACTACAGGGACGTCATTATATACTATGTCGGGAGAGCATTATATACTGTACTAGTAGTACAGGGAGGAGCATTATACATTTGTACTACAAGGGGAACATTACATATATTTGCAGTACAGGAGGAATATTTTATACTGCCATTACGAGGGGACAGGGGACATTATATACTGGAACTATGGGGGGACAGGGGGGACTATATACTGGCACTACAGGGGGAGCATTATACAGGGTGAGTCAAAAGTCACAGGACACCCTTATATTTCAGAAACGAAAGAGAAATTGAAATATCTGAATACCCCAGCAAGTAATAGGTGTGGGGGCCTATCTTTTAGGCTATGTCCAGAACATGGACGCCATCTTGAAAGCCGCCATATTGTATTAGGAGCACATTTTTCCAATGGGAAGGGGGTCATGTAGCATATCAAAGAAGACCCAAATGTTCTTACAAATCTATTGCCACGATCAGATTTGTAATATATCTTGTGCTTCAAAAACACAGAAACTTCAAAAAGTCAAAGTGTAAAGTTCTGTGTTCAGCGCCAGGGAAAACACACTGAACACGTCAAATAGCTGTGCATCACAGGGAACGTTCATTGTTCTGTGTTAATAACATTTGAACCACAAGAGATATTGTAAATCTGATAGAGGCAATTGATTTCTGAGAAAATTATGGTCTTCTTTGATATCCTACATGGCCCCCTTCCCATTGTTTTGCTCTTGATCCAATATAGCGGCTTTCAAGATGGCGGCTGTGTTCCGGACATAGCCTAAAAGATAGGCCCTCCCACCCATTACTTGCTGGGGTATACAGATATTTCATGTTCCCTTTTGTTTCTGAAATAAAAGGGTGTCCTATGACATTTGACTCACCCTGTATATATACGGGCACTACAGAGGGAGATGGCAGAGCATGATATACGGGCACTACAGGGGGGCGAACCAGTAATTCTGTGTAAAGGAACTAGAAGGCTGACCATAAGCTAGTTACTATCCCCAGAGATCAGCAGCAATCATCAGTTTACCTGCAGTGAGTGTTTGGTCTACTGGCGGCGCCTCCACAGGTGAAGTCCAGCATTACATGAAGGTTTGACCTATCTCTGTAATGCAAGGAAAAATTTTTATTCTTTCCACCTATTGACAAGATTTTAGTTGAATTAATGAGAGTTTTAAACACATTAGGCAAATATTCATTTATTGTATTCCATCCCTCCATAGACGACATTGTATTGAAATGTTTCAGGCGGCGCAGTAGTGGAACCGGGAGCACCGCGGCCGATGGATCATTGATGTTTCTGAGGGTAGCCCATAATTGGAATTATCATTCTTCAAGGCTTAATTAATAAGCATAAGGCTCACTATCTGGAATACCTGTAAGGCCGTGCGGCGTCTGCACGGAAACTTCAGCATTGTACGCCCTCCTTAGCTCGCCTCTGATCTGATGCAGCAGTGTGAATGAGGGACTGAAGTCTTTGTTTGACATTAAAGCGCCGTTTTCAGCCCGTCAGTATCTGAGGCTGACAGATCTCAGGCACTTCAGGGACATTGTGCCTTTTGTCAGGAGAAAAAATTTAAAAAGGAAAGAAAAAAAAAGACACACAGCGCTTATTCCTGCTTCTTTTCATAACCACACAATGCAGATCTGTGCTGAACAAAGTGATGAAACGTCTGAATGATTTCTGTATCTCTAGAGGGTGCGCAACGCAGAACATCAGCGCGGCCTTACAGGGTCAGAGTGCCTATCCAGTCAAGGGGGGCATTGTGGCCATGCAAATTGCAAGATTTGGCCTCAATGCATGCAAATGTGTGTGGCCCCAAAGGTCAGGAGGACCCCCTGGCAGTTAGGCTCCCTCAGTACCACCACCACTTTCAAGTGCATGTGCAGTGGCCAGGTACGGGTAGATAATATTCTGTATTTGTCGTGACGCCAATTGCAGTATGCGCAGGGTACTATCCCAGGGCCCTTCCAAGGTGTTATAACGCACGTCCCAGATTAGGAGTGGTGTAAGGGCCTATAATGTCACTATAGTTTTGTGGTAGTTGTGTCACAGTGTCTTCTACCTGGGTACGGCCGGCTCATTTGCAATAAATCTGAGTGTAGTGATAGTAGGAGTAATAGAGGAACTTTTCAGAATAAATGATGTCCAGACCTTTAGATGAAGTTCAAATGTTGCTTTACTTGAGATAACTTGCATCCAAACAGTATACAGCTTTGGCCTCTTGGTCCCAGCAGGTTAAGGCAATGATTGGCAGGAATGAGTACTTCTGCTTTAAATGTGTGGGGGACAGACTAGCTGAGGAGAAATAGGCTTCTCCTAGGCACTGGACTTATCTCACAGATGAATTCTCAGGGGATGCTTTCTTCCTGGAACATCTGGAGTTGGTATGTAGTTTCTGCATTCTTTTATCAAGCAGAGCTGAAGGTGCTCTAGTTGGGATATATATGGACATGTCCCAGCTGAGACTAGGTCCTTGATCTCTTTACCTAGGCAGGGGAACTCCACACACACACCCTACCCCTAACAGGGGTTGGGCTACACTCTCCCTAACATCCTTCTCCACCCAAACTGCAGGATGTGAGTCTGCTCCCACTTCTCCACAGAGGGAGAGCTAAGCTAGAATAATCCATTCCAGCTCAGATTAACTAAACTGTAGCTTGTAGCTGCCAATGAGTTGCTGCCACCTGCTGGTAGCCAGGCAAGTTACATGAACAATTGCATTTAACATAGTTTTATATGCACATTTGTGGAAGACATAATAAACATCAGGTGACAGTATTAAGGCTGTAGAGATGTGTAGTAACACACAGTGTAGACACAGTTGCATACGATAGTGAAGCCATCAGCTCCCCGCACCACTATTCACCCTACAATGGGCGGTGTCAGGCGAGATGAGGTCACATCATCATGCCTTCTGCACCTAGCAGGGGCAGATCTGCTCTGAAAGACCTACTCCATTCTTTATGGGAAGCTGAACTAGGTGAGTATTCAATTTAGAGACGCTAAAGGGGCACCATATTGTGTTAGAGGTGCATAAGGGGGCTTACTAATGGATTGGACACCCATAAGGGGGAAATATGTTTGTTTGAGAGGAGGGGGAGCACATAAAAAGTCACCATATTAGTACTGTTATGAGGTGGAGCTTAGGGGTGCACCAGGGGACCCCAGACAGAACTCAAAAATGCTAAATCCACCACTGCAGACAGGTCAATTTTGCCAAGACTGGCCAGCCTTCTAATTTGCATAGTGTTGTCAAGCTTTTCCACATTTTGTGGAATGAAGGATCAGGCTGTTGGTTTTCAACATGTCTAACCTTTTCTTCTCATGGAGACAAGTTGCTATGAATTGTGTCTGGAAGTGGAAGTGGCATCTGGTAGCAGCTTTCTCCCCTCTCCCCATTCAGACCTCATGCATGCCTGCCCAAGAGTGCATGTGTATCAGGCGATTGGATGGAATTAGCTGTCGGCTGAACACACAAATATCTAAGGGTTCGACCTGCTTTCCTTTGGAGTCTGACCATTCTCAGAGCTGTATGTAGGGATCAGAACTGGGTGGAGTTGCCCAAACCCTGAAAGTTGGAGCCAAAGACATTACTGCTGCACGAATACAGAACATCACGTACAGCATGGTAGCCATCTGGTCAAGCAGAATCTGGCAGATTCACATGGAGGAGGAAGGTCTGACCTTCTCATTCATCACTAACCTCAGCTGTTAAGATGAATGAGTCAGTTCAGCAGATTTGTGATTTGCAACAAATTAGACAAATCTTCACTTTGGTGAATCCATGGAGAATAGAATTTGTAAAGGTTTTCTCATCACTGCATCCACTTGACCCTGATCAGGACTTTAGTTTTCTTAGTTTTATGACCACTCCACCAGGAACATGATAATGAGCAAGCTACATCGTTCATGTTCTCTTTTCAGCCACCACTTTTTTCCAGTGGGAGTAATATAGTGATTATTTTTTTTTTTCGATTATAAATCTTTTTTATTTCAATTTCGTGCAATAAATACATCCATAACAAAACATTATCCCAACAGTACATTAGAAAAAATTATTAACAGATAGTGATTACTATTCATCTTTCATTTCTATTTTTTTCTTTCTTTCACCCCATTCCCAACCACCTCCCAACACCCACCCTCCCGTTTCCCCCCACGTGGAGAGAGAGAGAAAAACAAAACAAAAACTAAAGTACCCAATTTTTCCAGACCTGGTCGAGATTTGAGGACTTTTTGGTATAATTCTTCGTCCCGCGTTCTTCTTTAATTAACTTGTCTATTGTTTTCCTCCACTGTTCCACCGTCGGTGGATCTACCTTTATCCATTTCCTAAGTATCAGGATTCTAGCCTGAAATAATACTTTATTCAAAACCAATCGTATATTTTTATTTAATTTCAAATGTTCAGTTGCCCCTAAGATACAAATTACTGGGTCATTTGGCACTCGGACCTTCAGTAACAAAAACACAGTTTCCATAATTTCTGTCCAATATCTGTGAAGCTTGGGACACCTCCAGAAACAGTGTATCAAATCAGCTCTCTCCTCCCAACATTTTAAACATTTATCTGTTGGTCTCACTCCCATTCTTTTTAACATCCATGGAGAACGATGTAGTCTATGTATTATAAAGAATTGTGAGATCTTGTGCGAACCCCTATCCGAAATTGTCGCGTAATTTCTAAGGGCATCACTCCATTTTTCCTCTGTGAAGGAATCTAAGTCTTTCTGCCATTTCTTCACGGCAAGCATTGTAATTGTTTTTCTTTTTTCCTCCATCAAGATCTTATATCTCTTTGCAGTTATTCCACCTCCTTCCCCTGCTGCAATAAACTTATCTAACATATCTGATGTTTCCCTTCGGTACCTATCCCCCTGTACCACTATCCGCAATGCATTCCTAAGCTGGAAATATTTATACAAGTCCCTATGGGGGATCCCAAATTCCGACACCATTATATTGAAGTCCTTCAGCTTATCTCCCTCGAAAATCTGTTCTAGGTATTTCACTCCTTTTTTTTCCCAATCTATATAATCCCTTATTGTTTCCAATTCCTTTCAATTAAGATTTTTCCATATCGGTGTATATTTCAAAAACCCTTTAATCTCCAATAGCTTCTTAATTTCCCCCCATACATATTCTAACAGGTTGAATATCCTATTACTAGTATTTTTTTTCCCAAAAAAACCTGACTCCAACACCTCTAAGTGATTAAATTTTTCTTTCCATCCCCATCTATTTAATTCTTGTCTACCCACCTGACTATCTAAGCTATCCTTTATATTCCCGTATTGTGTTATTAAATAGTAGAAAAATAGATTAGGAAGCGCTAATCCTCCTTCTTTCACTGGGAGCTGAAGGACTTCCTTCTTTATCCGAGGAATCGCACCCTTCCACATAAAATCCCCCATTAGTCTATCAAATAGTTTAAAAGTATTTTGTGGTATTCTTACTGGGGCATTTTGCAATACGTAAAGTATCTTTGGGAGGAAGACCATTTTTATTAAGTTTACCCTGCCCTGCATTGACAGTGGTAGTCTTTTCCATATGTGTATTTTAGTTCTTAGTTCTTTTATTAGAGGGAGAATATTTAATTTTTCATATTCTTCTATGTTCCCGGAGATTTGTATACCGAGATATTTAAAATTTTCGTGCCTTTTTAAAACGTGCACCCGTGTGTCTCTCTGTAGTTGCCCCTCTCCTAATAATAACATGTGTGATTTACCCCAATTAATATTTAAACCAGAATAAAACCCAAACTTATCTATTATCTCTACTATTTTGTTAAACTGTTCCCCGGTGTTTTGCAAAAAAAGTAAAATATCATCTGCATACATCAGCAATTTTTCTTCTCCACCCACATATGTAAAACTTTTAATCTCCCTGTCCTTTCTTATTATATTTGCCAGGGGTTCAATTGCAATTGCAAATAACAATGGGGAGAGAGGGCATCCCTGCCTTGTACCGCGTGATAGGGCAAACAAGGGGGATAGGCTCCCATCCACAACCACTCTAGCCCTGGGGTTACGATAAATTAACTGAATCCACCCTATAAATCCTTCCCCTATGCCAAATCTCCTTAATACTGCCCATAGATACTCCCATTCAATGCAATCAAACGCCTTTTGGGCATCCAATGAGAGTATCGCTTTTTCCCCTGCATCTGATCTATTAGCTTCAATATTAAGGAATAGCCTTCTTATATTGGAGTATATTGTTCTACCCGGTATAAAGCCTGTTTGATCTTTATTTATTATTTCTTTAATAACCTTAGAGAGCCTGTCTGCTAATACTTTTACCAAAATTTTTGCATCCGTGTTCAAGAGGGATATAGGCCTATATGAGCCGGGGTCTGTTTGTTTCTTCCCCTTTTTTAAGATTAATGTAATAATTGCTTCCTTCATAGAGCTCGGTAGATCACCTAATTTTTGGGCCTCATCCAATGTTATTTTTAATTCTGGAACTAATACCTGTGCAAAGGTTTTATATATTTCAAAGGGAAGCCCATCTCCACCTGGTGCTTTCTCGGATTTAACCTTGCCCAGAGCTGAATTTATATCTGCCACCGTTATTTCTTTTTCCAGAAATTCTTTTTGAACCTCAGATATCCTATTGAAAGCAATCTTATCTAAATAGGAATCTAACTCTTGTTTTGAGTATTGTACCCTGGACTTATATAGCTCTTGGAAATAGTCCCAAAACACTTTTTTTATATCTTCAGGTACGGTGAGTAATTTTCCCGTTTTATCTTTAATCACGCCAATCCATGATTTCCCTTTTTGATTTCTCACTATATTTGCTAATATTTTACCGACCTTTTCACCCTCCGAGGCCAACTTAATCCCCTGAAGGAGCAATTCTTTCCTGCTTTTTTTCTAATTGATATAACCTCAACTTTTCTTGTTCTTCCTCCCAAACTCTCTTATTAAGTATAGTAGGGTGTCTCATACATACCATTCCAGCCTCTTGTAATCTTTTTTCCAATGCCTTCCCGTTCTCTCTAGTATTTTTTTTCCAATAGTTTACTTTTTTGAACAGTAATCCCCTCAAAAATGCCTTAAAGGTGTCCCAGACCACAAGTCTACCGGCAGAACCATTATTTTCCATGAAAAAAAATTTCAACTCTTCTATTATACTCTCTTTATCTGAGATTACTAATAGCCAATGGGGATTAAACTTAAACAACGGCAAAGTATTATTTTTGTTCAGATCCAACTCCATTACCATTGCACTATGGTCCGATAGAGCCATGGGTATATATTTTATCCTAATCCTATTTTGAGATATTAACTTTTTATTTCCCAGAATCATATCTATTCTCGACCAGGTTTGGTGTGTTTTTGAGTAACAAGAATAATTAATTTCGTCCGGGTTCTGCACCCGCCAGACATCTACCCAATTGAATTCATACACTAATTTGCATAACTCTACATTTTGTGCTCCTCCCCTTCCACTAGACATCCTATCCCTGAGTGGATCCATAACCGCATTATAGTCTCCGACCGCGATCAACATACATTCCTGTTTATTCAACATAAATCTATACAATTGGTACAAAACATCTGGTTTATATGGTGGTGGAATATATATATTTGCAAGTACGGTTTTTTTCCCCTCTACGTAGCAGTATAGAAAGAGGTACCTGCCACAATCGTCGGCCTCGCATGCCAGAGCCTCAAACTTAATCTTATTATGTATCAAAATCGAGACCCCTCTAGAGTAGGTAGTATATACCGAATGATATCCCGCCACCATCCATCTCCTCTCCAACCACCTTACTGATTCTTTATCTAAATGTGTCTCCTGGAGGCAGACGACGGCTGGCAGGAACCTCTTGATCCACTCAAGGATAACAAATTAGACAAATCTTCACTTTGGTGAATCCATGGAGAATAGAATTTGTAAAGGTTTTCTCATCACTGCATCCACTTGACCCTGATCAGGACTTTAGTTTTCTTAGTTTTATGACCACTTGTCAAGGAACCATGAACCAGACGTACAACAGAGATAAGTGGAGAAGAAGGTTTTATTGAAGAGCAAGCCGTAAGCAAAGTCCAAACGGATGGCTAGACCGAAGCAGGGTCTTGCGGAGACAGAGGTCAGGAACCAGAAGGGTAGTCAGACGTAGCCAGGATCAGGAACCAACGGGGTAGTCAGACGAAGCCGGAATCAGGAACCAACGGGGTAGTCAGACGTAGCCAGGATCAGGAACCAACGGGGTAGTCAGACGAAGCCAGAATCAGGAACCAACGGGGTAGTCAGACGAGGCCAGGATCAGGAACCAGAAGCAGCAGCAGTCTTGGAAGCATGTGAACACAGGAGGACCAAGCAAGGAACTGAAGCCACAGACCTCCTATATATATGAGCTGGGCATCCAGCTCCTCCCAGTGGGAAGGAGGAGCCGCAGGGTGGGAGGCTACAAGAAAACCCAGAAACCAAGATGGCCGCCAGCACATGTCAAACGAAGGGAACAGCAAGGAGGTAAGACCATGACAGTACCTCCCCCTCAAGGGCCCCTCCTCCGCGGAGTAAGGAACGGTTTCTGAGGGAAGCGTGCGTGGAAGGCTCGGAGCAAGACAGGAGCATGGACATCTGCGGAGGGAACCCAGGAACGCTCCTCTGGACCATAACCACGCCAATGGACCAAAAACTGCACCCGGCCGCGGACCAGGCGTGAGTCCAGGATATTGCTCACCTCATACTCCTCACGATTGCCCACTTGGACCGGACGAGGCCGAGGAATCGAGGAAGTGAAACGATTACACACCAGCGGCTTCAACAGGGAGACATGAAACACGTTGGAGATCCGCATGCCAGGAGGAAGCGCAAGGGCATAGGCTACCGGGTTTACCCTGCGAAGCACTCGGAAGGGACCAACAAAGCGAGGCGCCAGCTTGGGAGTGGGCACTCGAAGGTTGAGGTTGCGGGTGGACAACCATACGCGGTCTCCGACCTGGTAGGAAGGAGCGGGCGCTCGTCTGCGATCAGCCTGGAGTTTCTGGCGCTGCGCAGAGACCTCAAGGGACCTCTGGATCTGTACCCAAGAAGCACGTAGGACGGAAAGGTGATCCTCCACAGCCGGAATATCCTGGGGAGAGAATATCTCCGGTAACACGGCAGGTTGGAACCCATAATTGGCCATGAAGGGAGACGTCCCAGAGGAAGAGTTCACCGCCGTGTTCCTGGCAAACTCAGCCCAAGGCAGGAGGTCAACCCAATTGTCTTGGTGATCGGAGACATAGCAACGAAGGAATTGCTCCAAGGCCTGATTGGATCGTTCTGCGGCCCCATTGGACTGAGGGTGGTAGGCCGAGGAGAAAGAGAGATGAATCCCCAACTGGGAGCAAAAGGCGCGCCAGAACCTGGACACAAACTGACTCCCCCGATCCGACACAATCTCCTTGGGCAAACCGTGCAACCGGAAGACCTCCCTGGCAAAAATCGAGGCCAACTCTTGTGCAGAGGGTAACTTCTTGAGAGGAACACAGTGGCACATTTTGGAAAACCGATCCACTATCATGAGAATGACCGTATGGCCTCGGGATGCAGGGAGGTCCACAATGAAATCCATCCCCAGGTGTGACCATGGACGCTCCCCGGTGGCTATGGGTTGCAAAAGGCCCAACGGAAGGTGCCGAGGGGACTTACTCTGGGCACAAACGGAGCATGCCGCTACATATGCGGCGATGTCGGAACGTAGGGAAGGCCACCAGAACAGACGTGAAACAGCCCAGGACAGCTGATTCTTTCCAGGATGCCCCGCGGCCTTGGAGTTATGGTAGGTTCGCAACAACCGAGTGCGCAACTCCTCAGGCACAAAACACCTGCCGTTGGGTCTCCCAGAGGGAGCACCAGATTGAGCCGCCAAAATCTGCTCACCCAGGGGAGAGGTCAGGCTGGTGCGAATGGCGGCCAGGATCTGATTCGGAGGTATGACCGAAGTCGGAATCGACTCCTCCCCGGACAGCTCGGAGTACTGCCGTGATAAGGCATCCGCTCTGATGTTCTTGGAACCGGGTAGGTAGGAGACCACGTAATTAAAACGTGACAAGAACAGAGCCCATCTGGCCTGACGTGGTGTCAATCTCTTGGCCTCAGAGAGGTAGGTCAGATTCTTGTGGTCCGTCAGGATGAGAACCGGAACCACCGAGCCCTCGAGCAAGTGCCTCCATTCTTTAAGGGCCTGCACGATGGCCAATAACTCCCTGTCACCAATCTGATAGTTGCACTCCGCGGAAGACAGTTTCCGGGAGTAAAACCCACAAGGAAGCAGAGGACCCTCCGGTGTTCTACGCTGAGACAGGAGGGCGCCTACTCCCGTCTCAGACGCGTCCACCTCGAGGACAAACGGCAACCCAGGGTTGGGATGCGACAGAATCGGAGCCGACACAAATGCGGATTTTAGAGCCTCAAAAGCTCGGATGGCCTCGGGCGGCCAGACCTGGGGATTACTTCCCTTCCTGGTCAGATCCGTGAGAGGCTTGGCTAGCAAGGAAAAGTCCCTGATGAACTTCCGATAATAATTGGCGAAGCCCAAAAAGCGCTGCAGGGCACGAAGACCACTGGGCTGGGGCCACTGTAAGACAGCCGAAACCTTCTCAGGATCCATGGAGAACCCCTCAGCGGAAATGATGTAACCTAAGAAGGTTACCTGGGATCGGTGAAATTCACATTTCTCAAGCTTACCGAACAGCTTGTTCTCTCGTAACCTTTGCAACACTCGTCTGACATCCAGAATGTGGGCCTCCATGGATTCAGAATATACCAAGATGTCATCCAAATAGACCACCACACACTGCTGCAACAGGTCACGGAAAACATCGTTGATGAATTCCTGGAAGACTGCGGGCGCATTGCACAACCCAAAGGGCATAACCAAGGATTCATAATGACCGGTCCTGGTGTTAAACGCGGTCTTCCACTCATCGCCCGCCTTGATCCTTACCAGGTTATATGCCGCCCTCAGGTCGAGTTTGGTAAAGACCGTGGCCCCTTTGAGGCGATCGAACAGCTCGGAAATCAAGGGTATCGGGTAAGCGTTCTTGATCGTGATGCGATTGAGACCCCTGTAATCGATGCAAGGCCTCAACTCACCGCCCTTCTTTTTCACAAAGAAAAATCCAGCCCCTGCCGGGGACGAGGATTTGCGAATGTGTCCGCGTGAAAGCGCCTCCCTCACGTACTCCTCCATGGCCTCATTCTCCGCTACCGACAGTGGATAGACTTTGCCACGAGGAGGAACGGCACCAGATTGTAACTCTATGGCACAATCGTATGGGCGGTGCGGAGGTAGGGCAACCGCACGCACCTTATCGAATACATCCCGGTACTCCTCGTATTCAGGAGGCAACAGAGAGTCCGAGGAAGTACTCAGCAACTTGACAGGCCCATGGATGCAACTAGCCCCACACTGCGGTGACCACGAGAGGATCTCGGCCGTTTTCCAATCGAAAGTCGGATTATGCTTCTGGAGCCAGGGGTACCCCAAGACCACCGAGTAGTGTGGAGACGAAATAACCTGGAGACAGACCGACTCTCTGTGAACGGCACCAATGACCATCCCCACTGGAAGGGTCTCATGAGTCACGTGTGGCGGCAGAAGGGGTCTGCCGTCTATCGCCTCAAGAGCCAGTGGGGAACCTCGAGGCTGCAGAGGAATGGAATTGGCGGCGGCGAACACACCATCAATGAACAAACCACCAGCACCAGAGTCCACCAACGCCTGGGTCGTCACCGAGCCCCCGACCCAGGAGAGGACAACAGTAATCAGTGGTTTGTCAACACGGGAAACCGGGGACGAGGAGACTCCACCCAAGATCTGCCCCCGACAGGACCTCAGGTGCGAGCGTTCTCCCGGACGGTTCGGACATGCCAACCGAAAATGCCCACCGAGACCACAGTACATGCATCGGCCCTCGCGTCTCCGGAGTGCCCTCTCCCCCTCGGAAAGGCGAGCAAACCCCCGCTGCATGGGTTCACCCCCAGACAAGTCATCCCCAGGAGGCGTGGGAGGAGAGGGAGGCACGGGTGGGACAGCAAACGTAGGCGCCAATCTGTTAGGAGACCTCCGCAGGCTCTCCTTAAAGGAAGGTCTCTCCCTGAGTCTGGTGTCAATCAAAATCAGGAAAGAAATAAGAGACTCGAGCTCCACTGGTAGGTCCTTAGCTGCAACCTCATCCTTCAAGGCATCCGAGAGACCATGAGAGAAAGCAGCGACCAGAGCCTCATTATTCCAGCCCACCTCTGCTGCCAGGGTACGAAACTCAATGGCGTATTCAGCTACGGATCGTGAACCCTGTCTGATGGACATAAGGAGCTTCGCAGCAGAGGCAGCACGAGCCGGCACATCGAATACCTTCCGAAGAGAAGCAACAAAACCGGAAAACTCGGCAACCACCGGATTGTTGTTCTCCCATAAAGGGCTGGCCCAGGCCAAGGCCTTGTCCGAGAGCAGCGAGATCAAGAAGCCCACCTTTGATCTCTCAGTAGGAAAGGCATGTGGCAGCAACTCGAAGTAAATGCCCACCTGGTTAAGGAAACCTCGGCACTGAGTTGGCTCTCCCCCAAAGCGCTGTGGAAGGGGGGCAGAACCGGTCATACCCCGAAACACCACAGGCGCAGCAACAGGTGTCGGGGTAGACTCTGGCGCAACAACCGGAGCGGCAGTAGGAGCGGGCCCAGGAGCGACAACCGACCCATCGGCAACGGAAGCTAAATGAGCCGTGCGTTCAAGCAGGGTTTGCAACGCCACAGCGAACCGACCCAACAGGTGATCCTGCTGATCAAGTCTGGCAACCAGCGTAGGTAGCGAGGGTGGCCCTGTACCGTCAGAATTCATGGCTTGGTCCTAATGTCAAGGAACCATGAACCAGACGTACAACAGAGATAAGTGGAGAAGAAGAAGGTTTTATTGAAGAGCAAGCCGTAAGCAAAGTCCAAACGGATGGCTAGACCGAAGCAGGGTCTTGCGGAGACAGAGGTCAGGAACCAGAAGGGTAGTCAGACGTAGCCAGGATCAGGAACCAACGGGGTAGTCAGACGAAGCCGGAATCAGGAACCAACGGGGTAGTCAGACGTAGCCAGGATCAGGAACCAACGGGGTAGTCAGACGAAGCCAGAATCAGGAACCAACGGGGTAGTCAGACGAGGCCAGGATCAGGAACCAGAAGCAGCAGCAGTCTTGGAAGCATGTGAACACAGGAGGACCAAGCAAGGAACTGAAGCCACAGACCTCCTATATATATGAGCTGGGCATCCAGCTCCTCCCAGTGGGAAGGAGGAGCCGCAGGGTGGGAGGCTACAAGAAAACCCAGAAACCAAGATGGCCGCCAGCACATGTCAAACGAAGGGAACAGCAAGGAGGTAAGACCATGACACCACTCCACCAGGAACATGATAATGAGCAAGCTACATCGTTCATGTTCTCTTTTCAGCCACCACTTTTTTCCAGTGGGAGTAATATAGTGATTATTAACGTAACCACATGTAGCTTCCATACCTAGTTCTCTTTGACAAAGGCCTCACTGAGTGGGCCGAAACGTTGCCTGGGAAATAAATTGGGTCATCACCTTTTCACCTGAATGCCTCGTTTTTGGGATTTAGTATACAGTGGAAGAGACGCCTGCCTTCCCTGAGGATTTGCACCCTATCCACGGTGTCTAAGGGTCCATTGACATGTCCGTATGTGTTTTGCGCATCCGCAAAACACTGACACCGGCAATGTGCGTTCTGCATTTTGCGGACCGCACATTGCCGGCACTCTCCTAGAAAATGCCTTTTCTTGTCTGCAATTGCGGACAAGAATAGGACATGTTCTATTTTTTTGCAGAACGGAAGTGCGGATCCGCAAATGCGGATGCAGACAGCACATTCCGGACCCATTGAAAATGAATGGGTCTGCACCTGTTCCACAAAATTGCGGAACGGAGGCGGACCCATTATGCGGACGTGTGAATGGACCCTTACTGTGCTGCTGCTTTATCTTTGTTTGTAGTTCTCTAGTAGCTATATCATTGTTCTCATTTGTAGAACCGGATTTTTCTGTTTCCTCATGTCCTACCGATTCCTCATGGGTGGTGCCTTCAGCAAAAATGTAAAAAAGGATAAAACTGTAACAAAATAAAATAAATACAGATACAGAAAATTGATCACTTACCATGAAGAGCAGATATATTCCCTTTCCTTCTACTGCCTTGGCTTCTACACAGAGTCAGGCAGGATCACGTCAGCAGAATGAACCCTGCTAAACCAGGAATTCTGCCTGGTAGAGTTGATCCTGCTCATTATAATGATACCTGCCTTGTGAAAATCAGTTGCCATGTTACAGAGAAAAAAATGCATATTCCTAATGCAAATGAGGGCTTCAGTGCACCTCTGAGGGGTGAGGCCCAGTCTCTTGGCGCACCTCTGCTCTTCAGCTTTCCAGTGCTGGCCATGCCTCTTAGGTAAAAGTATTTTTTCTCATGAACGCCACAGCCAATTTTCACAACACAAATAACCTCCTAAGCAGCAGGGTCAACCCTACCAGACAATATAGCTGATTTAATAGGGTCAATCCTTCTGACAGGTGACGGTCTTTTTCTCAGAAGTTAAAAAATTCTCAGTGATGAGAGGAAGCAGCTGAACCCCTGGTGCTCCTTGTCTGAGGCAGTTCTGATATGCATTAATTAATGTATAGTTCAATTAGAATCCCTCTAATATACTCCAAGAAACACTTTATTACAGCCCCCGGGGAGCTCATTTAGATGTTATTTTACTTTATTTTTTTTTTAGAATTTTTTAAGTGGCAGATTATTAGCGCTAACTCCCGCTCCTTGATGTCTCCTTCTCCTCCTTTCTAATTACACAGCCTCAAATTACGCCTCTGGATGTGTTTCTGTTTGGGCTAAACTGACTGAAGATTTAATAATACCTTCCAAAATTTTCAGTTTCTTCTTGAGAGATATTTCTAAATCCCCGGAGGAGGCGCTGGTGACTAACAGTCTGCAGAATATTCAGTAAAACCTAATCTCAGCCGGGCTGACATGGGGACTGATAGATCTTCTACGGCCGTCCCTAAGGGCTTCTGCATTGATAGCACGTTCCCCATGTTTGCGACCATGACTGACCCCCGGCATCGATGTGTTGTTTCAATTTACATACACAATCACGTTCAGACTTTTTGAAAATTCTAAGTTTATTTTGATCAACAATCCCTGCTGACTCAGGGTTTAGTCCTGTTCACTGTCCTTATACAATAATCTGATGTAAAGGCAAAAGGGATATCAGAGTTACATACAACAAGGCATTTAGAGAGCTTAGTTAAACTCTTAGAGGATGCATCTATTAGCAGGCTTACTGACTGTTTCCAATACAAACCAGGAATCTTGTAAATGACTACCAGATGGCACTATCATTGAGTCAGCTCAGAGGAGATAAGATGCCCACTTGATGATGAACAATGACACGCGTAGCACAATAGAGGGAAGGAGGTGCCAAATAAGTGCCATCTAGATTGTGTTATCTTTGAATGACAGGTTAAAAATTTGCCAATTTTGTCAAAAGTGCAAGTTTTCCTACAAAATTTTGACTTTTTGCACTTTTCTACTTTCCTCTCCACTTACAAAGTGGGCTGGGGATGGCTGAGAGGAGGCAGGTCCTCCATGGCCCAATTAATTTAACAATATATAAAGACCAGAAATCTACACCCGGGTTATAGTTTTGTGATGACACACAGGTTTCCTTCAGATATGACGATGCGCTAGAATTATAAAGTCTTGATAATTCCAGGGCATTGTACGCCAGCAGGGTTTGCAATAAACACTGGGGTCAGAAAGTGGACTGCAAATATGGACTGTAAATAGTTGCACACTGTACCTTTAAGACATAGTGCCTCTACAGAGATCCGTTAAGCTTGATGTGCTTGTTCTGTCTTCCTACACGTTCACACAGTGTGCAGTCTGACATTCAGCATAAACCATTCCTGTCTTCCAAACAAGAGGACTGTTCTTTGTAGTCTAACTTGTTTATTGGTGAAACAGGATTGTTTGCTAAAACTACAAGAATACAAATACAGATGTAGTAGAGTTAACACACATGCTTTATAAGACATGTTATCTAAACTAAATGCGTTAAGCAAACACCTTCAATTTCTTTTCAATGGCTTTTGTTTCAAGATAACGTGATGAGTTATGAAATTTGAGTTGAGTTTGTGTGTTAACCCTGCTACATCTGTAACATGTATAAGTACAAAGTATAGACAGCATGTACTATAACATTTGCATTTACACTGAAAAACATGGTAAAATGGCTGCCTGTACATTAGATCACTTGTCTAGCAAACAGTAGTAACAACTCCCTGCGTAACAATTACAACTAGCTGAACAGCTCTGCATAACATAATATCCCTGAAACAAAGGTAGATCCCTCATCATATATGCTTTTACAAGGATGGTGGAGTTTGAGAAGAAGATATGCAAAGGAATAGCTCTGCTGATGTGTCCTGGAGACGGGAAACTTCTCTTTCCCAGGATGCTTTGCACTCCCACAATGCAGTGCACCACCCACAATGCAGTAGTCTTTGTAACAGGAAAAAAACTAAGTGTAATACAACTTAACATTGCTAGATGGTGCTATGACCACGCTACCCACTTCAGGAATACCCTAACTCTGGCAGAATGAACTAGAATCATTTTCTAACCCTGCTGGGCAGAACAGTGCTCTTCAAGGCATTGTAAACAGCAAGAGTGCCATACCTTCTCACTGAGAGACTGTGACCATGAAGTGTAATAATCCGTATACAACAAACAACATTCCTTCTTTTCGAAGGATCACATGTGATATAAAATACACTAAACTTTTATTGTTTACTACAAGAATATATGTGACCCGGCCTGCGTTTAACACCCTAAAAAAAAAACATAAGGTGAACCTCTTCACACCAGCACCACTCACACACTTTGCAACTCTATAAGCAGAATAGTGAGTGCAGCTCTGAGGTATAAAACAGGATGTAACAGGATCAGTATAGGATAAGTAATGCAATGTATGTACATAGTGACTGCACCAGCAGAATAGTGAGTGCAGCTCTGGAGTATAATACAGGATGTAACTCAGGATCAGTACAGGATAAGTAATGTATGTACACAGTGACTCCACCAGTAGAATACTGAGTGCAGCTCTTGAGTATAATACATGCTGTAACTCAGAATCAGTACAGGTTAAGTAATGCAATGTATATACACAGTGACTGCACCAGCAGAATAGTGAGTGCAGCTCTGGAGTATAATACAGAATGTAACTCAGCATCCGTACAGGATAAGTAATGTAATGTATATAAACAGTAACTACACCAGCAGAATAGTGAGTGCAGCTGTGGAGAATATTACAGGATGTAACTCAGGATCAGTCAGGATAAGTAATGTATGTACACAGTGACTGTACCAGCAGAATAGTGAGTGCAGCTCTGGAGTATAATACAGGATGTAAATCAGGATCAGCACAGGATAAGTAATATATGTACACAGTGACTGCACCAGCAGAATAGTGAGTGCAGCTCTGGAGTATAATACAGGATGTACCTTAGGATCAGTACAGGATAAGTAATGTATGTACACAGTGACTCCACCAGCAGAATAGTGAGTGCAGCTCTGGAGTATAATACAGGATGTAACTCAGAATCAGTACAGGATAAGTAATGTAATGTATATAAACAGTAACTACACCAGCAGAATAGTAAGTGCAGCTCTGGAGTATAATACAGCATGTAACTCAGGATCATTACAGGATAAGTAATGTATGTACACAGTGACTGCACCAGCAGAATAGTGAGTGCAGCTCTGGAGTATAGTACAGGATTTAACTCAGCATCAGTACAGAATAAGTAATGTAATGTATAAACACAGTAACTACACCAGCAGAATAGTGAGTGCAGCTCTGGAGTATAATACAGCGTGTAACTCAGGATCAGGAGGATTTTTTTCTAATAGCACCATTTAACATTGCATACAATGTAGTGGGAAGCTGGAAACAAAATCCAAATGGGATGAAATTAGGTGAGAAAAAACAAACTTTATTTCCGTCACAGTTCTATAGGTTTCGTTTTTAGGCCTTTCCCTAGGCACCTAGGTCTTCATTCTCCAGGTCAGTATGATAACGGTGGTATTATTACTTGAAAAAATGTAAATAAAGAATTGGCTTTTTTTTTTCTTATTGCAATACCATATTCTAACCCCATAACTTTTTTATATTTATGTCTATGGAGCTGTGTGAGGGCTTATTTTTGTGGTGCAATCTGCAGTTTTCATTGATACTATTTTAGAATGTGTATGACTTTTTTCATAAATAAAAAAAAAAATTGGAAGGGGGTGAAGGGGGTAAAATGAAAAAAAAAAAGGCAAATTGGCCATTTTGAGTTTTTTTTTCTTCTGTTGCGGCACTCAGCATATGGGATAAATACATTTATATTTTAATAGTTCTGGCATTTTGGGATGCAGCAGTGCTAATGTTCTTGTTTCTTCTTGTTCATTTATTGATTTTTTTTTAATATTTTGTATATTTTTCGCATGGGCTCCAAAGTAACATAATGAATCTCCCATCAACCGCAAAGGTAAATTACTGCAGTCTATGGAAGAAGCAATCTGATATTCACATGTTAAAATCCCCTAGAGGGGCTTAAGAAATTGAAAGGAAAAGTAAAAAAAAATATGAAAACTTAAATCACCCCCCCATTTCCCTATATTACAATTGTAAATAAATGAACAAGAAACAAAGATAATTATAACTGTTGTATCCCAAAATACCAGAACTATTAAAATATAAATATATTTTTCCTATATGATGAGCACCGCAAGTGAAAAAAAAACCCGCCAATTTGATAGTTTTTTTTTTGGTCGTTATACCTCACCCCAATAAATTCAATAAAAAGTGATAAAAAATGGTCAAAAAAATTAAAGATCGCCCCCACAAAAAAAGTTAGCCATCACACATCCCCAAAGACATAAATATAAAAAAGTTATGGCAGTCAGAATAAGGCAAAGCAATAAAAAAAAATTCTTCTAAAGTTATCATTTTAACTTTTTTTAAGTAACAAAACAAAACTATACAAGTCCGATATCACAATTATTGTACTGACCTGGAGAATAAAGGCAACAAGTCAGATTAGTACATAGGGAATGACGTAAAAATTAAACCCATAGAACTGTGGCAGAATTACCTTTTTCCCCCAAATTTATCCCATTAATCCCATTTGCATTTTGTTTCTAGCTTCCCACAACATTGTATGAAATACTAAATGGTGCCAATAAAAAGCACAAAAATAAAACCCTCATACAGCCATGTAAATGGAAAAAAAAAAGTTATGGCTCCAGGAAAGCAAAGAATAGCAGCATGCTATGGAGCGGGAGGAGCTGAGCAGAGTGTTTCTGTCACGGCCCCTCCTGTGAGAAAGGGGAGAAGATCGGATAGACTTGCTGCACGTGAGGCTATCTGACAGGTCTCTCTGTTTTCCTCTATGTATGCTGTTGTTTGGCAGGAACTCACTTCTCCTCAAATGCCGCTCGTTATCATTGATGAGGCTCTATTTAGATCCGCCTGACACTGCTGACCATGCGGTTGATAGTTTCTCCTTGGAGTGGCTAGTGCTGGTTTATCTTGGATCTCCTGCTTTTCCATTCATCTCTAAGCTAAGTACTTGTTGCCTTCTCTGTTTCTTAGTATCTGGTGTGTGTTTCTAGGCTTCAGGGAAACGCAGGTTCCTTCATTCTGGAAAGAAACAAGCTGTCTCATCTCCTGCTACCTATCCTAGGGCTCGTCAGTTCTAGCGGGGCTTTAGGTATCCGGTGTATGAGTATTTCCACCATCAGGATCTGCTCATACTGGCAGGAGTTAGGGAAAGGCTGAGGGATTACTAGGAGGTCACCATCCCTCTTCCTTAGCTTTTGAGGCCTAGATTGTTGTCTATTCGTTGTGATGTGTATTTGGTGTTTTTCCATTCCCCTTAAAGGATAACTCTCACATTTAGACCCTAATTTCAATTTTCATATATGTAGTTACTAATAGCATGATATTCCAGAATCAGTTACTGTTAGACTGACTTACCCCATATTTAATAAGATTCAGCCCTTAGCAACCAGTCTGCATAAAACTGCAATCTCACTATTCAGTTAAGATGGCCGCCACTGCCCTCACCCTGAGGCTAATCCCGCCTGCCCTCACTAGCTAGTAACAATAGCCCCCCAAAAGTGTCAGTAACCAGAGCCCTCCCCCTAAAGGGTTAATCTCCTGCAGCACAAAGGGGTCCTCTTACCACATGTTGCTTTCATTTATACACTGAGCAGACGGCAGATCTCCTTTCCCCGTTCTGCGCTGGTTCAACTCTGCCTTCTCCAGCTCTGCTGAGCGTCTGCCAAGCGCAGGGACAGGGAGAAGTGCACACAGCCCAGGCACTGTTACCAGCTGCTGGGGAGGACCTGGCTCTTATCATTTACTTACACTCCCTGGCTGTCTGTAATCTGACCTTGCACGCTGCGTGCTTCTGCATCCTCCGTCCTTCAACAGATAGACGGACCTGCATAGCAACCCTATTTTAAGTACAGGTAAAAGTAGTCAGTACAGGGAACAAAAATGTGGAATTAAGGGGTAATTGAATACACAGTGAAAAGTTGAAATAGGGCCACCAAGGAGATATTAATCACCATAATCCAATACTCCAAAAAATAAAAAAATAAAAAAATACGACAGTTATACTTTAACATGTGGCAGATTCAGTATAACCTATAATTTACTAATTTAAACATCTGCCTTTTCTATGCTCCGGAGTCATGTGGTCGGTCCTACAGTGATTTACAGCCTTCTCTTTATACTTAGTTTTGCAGAGTTAGCTGCAATCACTGATAGGACCACCCACATGACTCCTGAGCCTAGAACAAGCAGAAATTTAAATAAATGCTGAATTATTCCCCATAAACGATATCTATATATCAGTCTGCTCAGCTCCTCCTGCTCTATAACACGCTGCCTGCAGATTGCATGGCATTTTTATGCTGACTGGTTTCCTTTATGTGATAGGAATGACAGTTTCTCCTTTAAATTACTTATTTTAGACCCGAGAATACGGAAATCGGTATTTATTGAGCGCAAGACCCAGGTATGAATAATTCATTTAACTTTAACAGGAATCAAAAAAAAAACTCACTGAAAAAAGTGGCCTAAACTTTAACAGGAATGACTCATGAATATCATCAGGCTGAAAAAATATATGTATCTAATATTTGTGAAATTTCGGACATGTCTTGAATTTTAGATTTTGCTTACTGTTAAAATGTATCAGTTATTTTCTTGCATATGACAGGGCTGGTGAAATCCACAGGACTTAGGGCTCTGTAAAAGTTTTAATTGCATGGATGCAGATGGGCACTCGGGATAATTTGACCCAGATAGACTTTGATTGATGGATGCGGACAAAGTCCAGCGATAATAAAGTTGTGACTTATCAAGTATTATTTTACCCAAGTTTTACTTAGTGTGAGCGCAAACAAGATCATTCTGTCATTCCATCAATCACCTAGAGAAAGAGACGGGAATGGAAAATTAACCTTATGTATGGCAACATTACTAATAAGCCCTGCTGTGATGGTTAGAGTCAAACCTTAAAGGGGTTTTCTGAGATTTTAATGTGATGACCTATCCCCTGGAAAGCTCATCAGCATCTGATTACTGGGAGTCTGACAACCATGACCCCCCCCCCCCCGATCAGCTGTTTGAGAAGGCATCGGCACTCCTGTTAGTGAAGCACCCTTCTCACAGCTTTCCCTAGGCCATTGACGACATGTTCATATGTCATGTGTCCTAGGCACAGCTAAACGTAAATGGGGCTAAGCGCAATACCAAGCACAGCCACTATACAATGTACAGCGCTGTGCTTGGTAAGCTGCAAGAAGGCAGAGTGTCACGGTCCCACCCGTGACAGGGAGTAGAAGATCTAAGAGACTAGCTGCACGTGATTGACAGTCTCTTTTAGTTTCACTGTGTTGTTTCTGGGGCTGACCACACCTCTTGTCTCAGGTGTAGCTTAAGCGGTCATTCCTTCCCCTCTATTTAGTTTGGTCTCACCCATCATGCTATGTGGTTGATAGCTCCTTGTTTGTGGAAGTCCTGGTGTTGGTTCTCTCTGAGTTCCTGCTCGTTCGCATGCTTCTAGAAGGTAAGTGTATCTTCTTTGTTTGTTGCTTTCCCCTACCTGCTGATATTAGGCCTGAGGGGGTTTCCTATTCCTTCATCTGGGGAGGAATAGGCCATCTGTGTCCTGACACTATCTGCAGGGCCCTGTTAGGATGAGATTGGGCTTAGGTTCCTGCGTATGAACATTCCTACCATCAAGGTATTTTCTTACTGATAGCAGTCAGGGCTTGGCGTAGGGACTCAGTAGGTGTGACCTTTTCCCTTTCCCTAGGCTCCAGGCCTAAAACCTTTTCGCTTCCCTTCTGTGTTCAGTGTGGATTGTATCCACCACACTGCGCTGTGACACAGAGGTGCTCACAGGAGCGCTGGTGCCTTCTCAGTTGATTGGCAGAGGGCCCAGATGTCGGGCCCCCACCTAAGGATAGGTCATCAGTATTAAAATCTCAGAAAACCCTTTTAAAGAGCAATTCCTCTAATATTCAAAAATGACCTTTCCCCTATTGGGTGAAGACTCTGCTTTTTTCTTTTAGCTGCTTATCTTGGTATCCTTTATGGATGCTACTGCTCTGCACATTGGGTTGTCACCCAGTTTTCCACACACCCTCAATGACATAAATGTTATCTGTTGGATAAAATTACCCATTGTTCACTTCCAACCCTTTTATCCCTCCCATGCTTGACCAAAAACCATACTAAAAGTGGAGTCAATTGCTTTTAATGACTATTTTTGGTACTAATCTTTCAATTTGTGACCTTGGAGTTCAGGTTGGACTATGTTATAGCTTCCACATAGACATTAAGCCTTGTGTACATGTGCAGTACCCCAGTACTGAAGGCATTTGCAATGGCTTTTTACTGTTGTGATGTTTTGCAATGTTAATGTAATGCACATTGCATCAAGTAGCAGGAGCTAGGTGTGACCAGAAATAATAATCCTGGCCCCGCCTTCTCTGGAGTTCAGGGTGTGGGTTGGCCCCACCTCCTAGTTCCAGAAGATTCCAGTCAGTAGCTGTAGAGAGGGGGAGGAAGAAAGCAGATTCCATGTGTTCCTCCTTCCCAGGCTCCATCTTCAAGCCCTGGTGTCTCTGGCACCTCCATGAGCTCTAGGAGATGAAAGCAAGGAATAACTGGATGAAGAGCATTTTTATGGCTACATCGAAATACACAGCAAGGTAACCTAGCTTAAAGAATTCCAGACCCTGCTTCTGCAAAGGGGAAGCAAGTTAACACACCCTATACAACCCAGAATAGTGCACACTACAACCATGGTTGCCAGAGAACAGCTATTACCCTAAGATCCCTGTGCAGATATTTTAGTCATAGTAATCTGAGGGCCAATTCTGTATTCATCCTTTTACCTCATGATTAGAGTTGAGCGAACACCTGGATGTTCGGGTTCGAGAAGTTCGGCCGAACATCCCGGAAATGTTCGGGTTCGGGATCCGAACCCGATCCGAACTTCGTCCCGAACCCGAACCCCATTGAAGTCAATGGGGACCCGAACTTTTCGGCACTAAAAAGGCTGTAAAACAGCCCAGGAAAGAGCTAGAGGGCTGCAAAAGGCAGCAACATGTAGGTAAATCCCCTGCAAACAAATGTGGATAGGGAAATGAATTAAAATAAAAATTAAATAAATAAAAATTAACCAAAATCAATTGGAGAGAGGTCCCATAGCAGAGAATCTGGCTTCACGTCACCCACCACTGTAAGAGTCCATTTTCATAAATTTAGGCCCAGCACCCAGGCAGAGGAGAGAGGTCCCGTAACAGAGAATCTGGCTTCATGTCAGCAGAGAATTAGTCTGCATGTCATAGCAGAGAATGAGGCTTCACGTCAGCCACCACTGCAACAGTCCATTGGCATATATTTAGGCCCAGCACCCAGGCAGAGGAGGGAGGTCCCGTAACAGAGAATCTGTCTTCATGTCAGCAGAGAATCAGTCTGCATGTCATAGCAGAGAATGAGGCTTCACGTCAGCCACCACTGCAACAGTCCATTGGCATATATTTAGGCCCAGCACCCAGGCAGAGGAGAGAGGTCCCGTAACAGACAATCTGGCTTCATGTCAGCAGAGAATCAGTCTGCATGTCATAGCAGAGAATGAGGCTTCACGTCAGCCACCACTGCAACAGTCCATTGGCATATATTTAGGCCCAGCACACACACAGACAGAGGAGAGAGGTCCCGTAACAGAGAATCTGGCTTCATGTCAGCAGAGAATCAGTCTGCATGTCATAGCAGAGAATCAGGCTTCACGTCAGCCACCACTGCAACAGTCCATTGTCATAAATTTAGGCCCAGCACCCAGGCAGAGGAGGGAGGTCCCGTAACAGAGAATCTGGCTTCATGTCAGCAGAGAATCAGTATGCATGTCATAGCAGAGAATGAGGCTTCACGTCAGCCACCACTGCAACAGTCCATTGGCATATATTTAGGCCCAGCACACACACAGGCAGAGGAGAGAGGTCCCGTAACAGAGAATCTGTCTTCATGTCAGCAGAGAATTAGTCTGCATGTCATAGCAGAGAATGAGGCTTCACGTCAGCCACCACTGCAACAGTCCATTGGCATATATTTAGGCCCAGCACACACACAGGCAGAGGAGAGAGGTCCCGTAACAGAGAATCTGGCTTCATGTCAGCAGAGAATCAGTCTGCATGTCATAGCAGAGAATGAGGCTTCACGTCAGCCACCACTGCAACAGTCCATTGGCATATATTTAGGCCCAGCACACACACAGGCAGAGGAGAGAGGTCCCGTAACAGAGAATCTGTCTTCATGTCAGCAGAGAATTAGTCTGCATGTCATAGCAGAGAATGAGGCTTCACGTCAGCCACCACTGCAACAGTCCATTGGCATATATTTAGGCCCAGCACCCAGGCAGAGGAGAGAGGTCCCGTAACAGAGAATCTGTCTTCATGTCAGCAGAGAATCAGTCTGCATGTCATAGCAGAGAATCAGGCTTCACGTCAGCCACCACTGCAACAGTCCATTGGCATATATTTAGGCCCAGCACCCAGGCAGAGGAGAGAGGTCCCGTAACAGACAATCTGGCTTCATGTCAGCAGAGAATCAGTCTGCATGTCATAGCAGAGAATCAGGCTTCACGTCAGCCACCACTGCAACAGTCCATTGTCATAAATTTAGGCCCAGCACCCAGGCAGAGGAGAGAGGTCCCGTAACAGAGAATCTGTCTTCATGTCAGCAGAGAATCAGTCTGCATGTCATAGCAGAGAATGAGGCTTCACGTCAGCCACCACTGCAACAGTCCATTGGCATATATTTAGGCCCAGCACACAGGCAGAGGAGAGAGGTCCCGTAACAGAGAATCTGGCTTCATGTCAGCAGAGAATTAGTCTGCATGTCATAGCAGAGAATCAGGCTCCACGTCACCCAACATTGGAACAGTCCATTGGCATATATTTAGGCCCCGGCACCCAGACACAGGAGAGGTTCATTCAACTTTGGGTAGCCTCGCAATATAATGGTAAAATGAAAATAAAAATAGGATTGAATGAGGAAGTGCCCTGGAGTCCAATAATATATGGTTATGGGGAGGTAGTTAATGTCTAATCTGGACAAGGGACGGACAGATCCTGTGGGATCCATGCCTGGTTCATTTTTATGAACGTCAGCTTGTCTACATTGGCTGTAGACAGGCGGCTGCGTTTGTCTGTATTGACGCCCCCTGCCGTGCTGAATACACGTTCAGACAAAACGCTGGCCGCCGGGCAGGCCAGCACCTCCAAGGCATAAAAGGCTAGCTCTGGCCACGTGGACAATTTAGAGACCCAGAAGTTGAATGGGGCCGAACCATCAGTCAGTACGTGGAGGGGTGTGCACACGTACTGTTCCACCATGTTAGTGAAATGTTGCCTCCTGCTAACACGTTGCGTATCAGGTGGTGGTGCAGTTAGCTGTGGCGTGTTGACAAAAGTTTTCCACATCTCTGCCATGCTAACCCTGCCCTCAAAGGAGCTGGCATTGACACAGCTGCCTTGGCGACCTCTTGCTCCTCCTCTGCCTTGGCCTTGGGCTTCCACTTGTTCCCCTGTGATATTTGGGAATGCTCTCAGTAGCGCGTCTACCAACGTGCGCTAGTACTCTCGCATCTTCCTATCACGCTCCAGTGCAGGAAGTAAGGTGGGCACATTGTCTTTGTAGCGTGGATCCAGCAGGGTGGCAACCCAGTAGTCCGCACAGGTTAAAATGTGGGCAACTCTGCTGTCGTTGCGCAGGCACTGCAGCATGTAGTCGCTCATGTGTGCCAGGCTGCCCAGGGGTAAGGACAAGCTGTCCTCTGTGGGAGGCGTATCGTCATCGTCCTGCCTTTCTTCCCAGCCACGCACCAGTGATGGACCCGAGCTGCGTTGGGTGCCACCCCGCTGTGACCATGCTTCATCCTCATCCTCCTCCACCTCCTCCTCATCCTCGTCCTCCTCGTCCTCCAGTAGTGGGCCCTGGCTGGCCACATTTGTACCTGGCCTCTGCTGTTGCCAAAAACCTCCCTCTGAGTCACTTCGAAGAGACTGGCCTGAAAGTGCTAAAAATGACCCCTCTTCCTTCTCCTCCTCCTCCTCCTGGGCCACCTCCTCTTCCATCATCGCCCTAAGTGTTTTCTCAAGGAGACATAGAAGTGGTATTGTAACGCTGATAACGGCGTCATCGCCACTGGCCATGTTGGTGGAGTACTCGAAACAGCGCAACAGGGCACACAGGTCTCGCATGGAGGCCCAGTCATTGGTGGTGAAGTGGTGCTGTTCTGTAGTGCGACTGACTTGGCGTGCTGCAGCTGAAACTCCACTATGGCCTGCTGCTGCTCGCACAGTCTGTCCAGCATGTGCAAGGTGGAGTTCCACCTGGTGGGCACGTCGCATATGAGGCGGTGAGCGGGAAGGCCGAAGTTACGCTGTAGCGCAGACAGGCGAGCAGCAGCAGGATGTGAACGCCGGAAGCGCGAACAGACGGCCCGCACTTTATGCAGCAGCTTTGACATGTCGGGGTAGTTGTGAATGAACTTCTGCACCACCAAATTCAGCACATGCGCCAAGCAAGGGATGTGCGTCAAATTGGCTAGTCCCAGAGCTGCAACGAGATTTCGCCCATTATCGCACACCACCAGGCCGGGCTTGAGGCTCACCGGCAGCAACCACTCGTCGGTCTGTTGTTCTATACCCCGCCACAACTCCTGTGCGGTGTGGGGCCTGTCCCCCAAACATATGAGTTTCAGAATGGCCTGCTGACGTTTACCCCGGGCTGTGCTGAAGTTGGTGGTGAAGGTGTGTGGCTGACTGGATGAGCAGGTGGAAGAAGAGGAGGAGGAAGCCGAGAAGGAGGAGGTGGCAACAGGAGGCAAAGAATGTTGCCCTGCGATCCTTGGCGGCGGAAGGACGTGCGCCAAACAGCTCTCTGCCTGGGGCCCAGCTGCCACTACATTTACCCAGTGTGCAGTTAGGGAGATATAGCGTCCCTGGCCGTGCTTACTGGTCCACGTATCTGTGGTTAGGTGGACCTTGCCACAGATGGCGTTGCGCAGTGCACACTTGATTTTATCGGATACTTGGTTGTGCAGGGAAGGCACGGCTCTCTTGGAGAAGTAGTGGCGGCTGGGAACAACATACTGTGGGACAGCAAGCGACATGAGCTGTTTGAAGCTGTCTGTGTCCACCAGCCTAAATGACAGCATTTCATAGGCCAGTAGTTTAGAAATGCTGGCATTCAGGGCCAGGGATCGAGGGTGGCTAGGTGGGAATTTACGCTTTCTCTCAAATGTTTGTGAGATGGAGAGCTGAACGCTGCCGTGTGACATGGTTGAGACGCTTGGTGACGGAGGTGGTGGTGGTGGTGTTGGTGGTACATCCCCTGTTTGCTGGGCGGCAGGTGCCAACGTTCCTCCAGAGGCGGAGGAAGAGGCCGAGGCGGCAGCAGCAGAATAGGCCGAGGCGGCAGCAGCAGAAGAGGTAGCAGGGGGAGCCTGAGTGACTTCCTTGGTTTTAAGGTGTTTACTCCACTGCAGTTCATGCTTTGCATGCAGGTGCCTGGTCATGCAGGTTGTGCTCAGGTTCAGAACGTTAATGCCTCGCTTAAGGCTCTGATGGCACAGCGTGCAAACCACTCGGGTCTTGTCGTCAGCACATTGTTTGAAGAAGTGC
Source organism: Bufo gargarizans (assembly GCF_014858855.1). Lineage (NCBI taxonomy): Eukaryota > Metazoa > Chordata > Amphibia > Anura > Bufonidae > Bufo > Bufo gargarizans. The sequence goes on along the minus strand of NC_058087.1, from coordinate 55,762,508 downwards.
CATGCCAGGGAACTCCTTGAAGCTGCCTTTGGGGTGCTCGGTCCCAGATGGCGGCGGGCAGTAGCAGGCGGAGTCTCTTGGCGGCGGGTGTTCTGCTTTTGCCCACTGCTCCCTCTTTTGCTACGCTGTTGGCTCGGTCTCACCACTGCCTCTTCCTCCGAACTGTGAAAGTCAGTGGCACGACCTTCCTTCCATGTGGGGTCTAGGACCTCATCATCCCCTGCATCGTCTTCCACCCAGTCTTGATCCCTGACCTCCTGTTCAGTCTGCACACTGCAGAAAGACGCAGCAGTTGGCACCTGTGTTTCGTCATCATCAGAGACATGCTGAGGTGGTATTCCCATGTCCTCATCATCAGGAAACATAAGTGGTTGTGCGTCAGTGCATTCTATATCTTTCACCGCTGGGGAAGGGCTAGGTGGATGCCCTTGGGAAACCCTGCCAGCGGAGTCTTCAAACAGCATAAGAGACTGCTGCATAACTTGAGGCTGAGACAGTTTCCCTGGTATGCATGGGGGTGATGTGACAGACTGATGGGGTTGGTTTTCAGGCGCCATCTGTGCACTTTCTGCAGAAGACTGGGTGGGAGATAATGTAAACGTGCTGGATCCACTGTCGGCCACCCAATTGACTAATGCCTGTACCTGCTCAGGCCTTACCATCCTTAGAACAGCATTGGGCCCCACCATATATCGCTGTAAATTCTGGCGGCTACTGGGACCTGAGGTAGTTGGTACACTAGGACGTGTGGATGTGGCAGAACGGCCACGTCCTCTCCCAGCACCAGAGGGTCCACTAACACCACCACGACCATGTCCACGTCCGCGTCCCTTACTAGATGTTTTTCTCATTGTTTTGGTAACCACAACAACAAAAATATTATTTGGCCCAATGTATTGTATTCAAATTCAGCGGGATATAAATTTGAGGCCTAGTATTTAGGCGCTGGGTGACCGGTATGGATTTACTAACAGAATTAGACTTGGAAATGCACAGTAGCGTGTGTGTGAAGTTATTCTGAATGACCCTATGTGCACCTTGAATATTATATACCCTTTTAGGGATAGATTTCAAATAGCTCTGATATAGCAGAAACCACTAAATTATGAAATTGCTAAATTGGGAATTGTATTTCAACCCAGAACAAAAAATGTGCTTTGACGGACACTAAATAACTTTCCCAGCCACAACAGGACAGCGGTAACGAGAGATTTAGCGGGATATAAATTTGAGGCCTAGTATTTAGGCGCTGGGTGACCGGTATGGATTTAGCGACAGAATTAGACTTGGAAATGCACAGTAGCGGGTGTGTGTGAAGTTATTCTGAATGACCCAATGTGCACCTTGAATATTATATACCCTTTTAGGGATAGATTTCAAATAGCTCTGATATAGCAGGAACCACTAAATTATGAAATTGCTAAATTGGGAATTGTACTTCAACCCAGAACAAAAAATGTGCTTTGACGGACACTAAATAACTTTCCCAGCCACAACAGTACAGCGGTAACGAGAGATTTAGCGGGATATAAATTTGAGGCCTAGTATTTAGGCGCTGGGTGACCGGTATAGATTTAGCGACAGAATTAGACTTGGAAATGCACAGTAGCGTGTGTGTGAAGTTATTCTGAATGACCCTATGTGCACCTTGAATATTATATACCCTTTTAGGGATAGATTTCAAATAGGTCAAAAGAAAGTAAAGAGTTAACGTGCTTAATTAACGAAACTTGATACCTTTATTAATGAATGGGTATGAGCAAGAGTGATCAATATACTCGGATGCTCTTGATATAAAAATTTCAAACAGCGAACCTCCTATTAGAGATAGGTGGTACACGTGAATCACTATAGTGACGGGGATGATGATGGGTAGGTCTGTGGGAAAATTAGAGCCCTCCAGCCTCCCAGCATACCAGCTGTGCCTGTTACAGGGTCTCCCTCTGTCTGAATCCATCATATATACGGACAAGAGATATCCGTATACACAGCACCATCAAATATGCCAAGGAGCTAAGTACCATCTTACTTATTTTTCTAAGCACCATAGTTTCTTACAATAGAAATTCTCTTGCTTACTTCATTCCCTACGTCTACTACACTGCCATCACCTCCTGATGAGCTGCCGTATGCAGCTGAAACGCGTTGGGGTTTTCTTTTTATCATTTATATTTGACATATTATTTTCTTGTTTTTGCTTCTCTGGATTAATATATCCCGATCCAGCTTTGCTAAGTAGGGCATCACTAGGGCCATATCTAGGCTTAGGTACGGGGGCAGGGTGTCTCCACCACTAGGGGACATCCCTGTGCTTCAGGATATAGCTCCGCAGGGTTGTCTAGGGAGAGAAAATTTTCCCACAGACCTACCCATCATCATCCCCGTCACTATAGTGATTCACGTGTACCACCTATCTCTAATAGGAGGTTCGCTGTTTGAAATTTTTATATCAAGAGCATCCGAGTATATTGATCACTCTTGCTCATACCCATTCATTAATAAAGGTATCAAGTTTCGTTAATTAAGCACGTTAACTCTTTACTTTCTTTTGACCTATTTCTTACGTGTAATCTATCATTAGATATCTTGTTGAGCGTCTTTAAATAGATTTCAAATAGCTCTGATATAGCAGGAACCACTAAATTATGAAATTGCTAAATTGGGAATTGTACTTCAACCCAGAACAAAAAATGTGCTTTGACGGACACTAAATAACTTTCCCAGCCACAACAGGACAGCGGTAACGAGAGATTTAGCGGGATATAAATTTGAGGCCTAGTATTTAGGCGCTGGGTGACCGGTATGGATTTAGTGACAGAATTAGACTGGGATATGGCCAAAAAATAACCACACTATTGCTGGTTAAATGCACTTGGTGACGGGCGCAGCTTGCCCCTGATGTAGTATATGGCCAAAAAATGAACAGACTATTGCTGGTTAAATGCACTTGGTGTCACAGCTTGACGAACCACACTACTGAGGGTTAAATGCACTTGGTGACGGGCGCAGCTTGCCCCTGATGTAGTATATGGCCAAAAAATGAACAGACTATTGCTGGTTAAATGCACTTGGTGACGGGCGCAGCTTGCCCCTGATTTAGTATATGGTCAAAAAATGAACAGACTATTGCTGGTTAAATGCACTTGGTGTGATAGCTTGACCAACCACACTACTGAGGGTTAAATGCACTTGGTGACGGGCGCAGCTTGCCCCTGATGTAGTATATGGCCAAAAAATGAACAGACTATTGCTGGTTAAATGCACTTGGTGACGGGCGCAGCTTGCCCCTGATTTAGTATATGGCCAAAAAATGAACAGACTATTGCTGGTTAAATGCACTTGGTGTGATAGCTTGACCAACCACACTACTGAGGGTTAAATGCACTTGGTGACGGGCGCAGCTTGCCCCTGATGTAGTATATGGCCAAAAAATGAACAGACTATTGCTGGTTAAATGCACTTGGTGTGATAGCTTGACCAACCACACTACTGAGGGTTAAATGCACTTGGTGACGGGCGCAGCTTGCCCCTGATGTAGTATATGGCCAAAAAATAAACAGACTATTGCTGGTTAAATGCACTTGGTGTGACAGCTTCACCCTGATGTAGGCTTTAGCCAAAAAACAACCACACCATTGAGGGTTAAATGCACTTGGTGACAGGCGCAGCTTGCCCCTGATTTAGTATATGGCCAAAAAATGAACAGACTATTGCTGGTTAAATGCACTTGGTGTGACAGCTTCACCCTGATGTAGGCTTTAGCAAAAAAACAACCACACCATTGAGGGTTAAATGCACTTGGTCGCAGCTTGGATGCACTTGGTCGCAGCACCGCACAAGACACAAAATGGCCGCCGATCACCCCAGAAAAAAGTGACTGACAAACGGTCTGGGCAGCCTAAAAACAGTGAGTGAGCATTTGAATTTCAGCAGCTCAATGATGCACAGCTGCAGATCGATCGATTAATCAAGTGAAGTCCTTTGGAGGAGTTAATCTGCCTAATCTCGCCCTACTGTCGCAGCCGCAACCTCTCCCTACGCTAATCAGAGCAGAGTGACGGGCGGCGCTATGTGACTCCAGCTTAAATAGAGGCTGGGTCACATGGTGCTCTGGCCAATCACAGCCATGCCAATAGTAGGCATGGCTGTGATGGCCTCTTGGGGCAAGTAGTATGACGCTTGTTGATTGGCTGCTTTGCAGCCTTTCAAAAAGCGCCAAGAAAGCGTCACAAAAGCGCCAAGAAAGCGACGAACACCGAACCCGAACCCGGACTTTTACGAAAATGTCCGGGTTCGGGTCCGTGTCACGGACACCCCAAAATTCGGTACGAACCCGAACTTTACAGTTCGAGTTCGCTTATCCCTACTCATGATTTGACATCTGGGAGGACTTTGCACTGTGTAAAGAGATTGAATGTACTTCAACTTCTAGCCTTCAAATAGTAAAGAGAAACTTTTAAGTTTAATCTTTCCTGGTCTCTGACTCTCTTAACACCACACGCTGGCCATTGCGCTTTCTCCTTCACAATGAAATCTTTCAGATGGTTGAATATGTAGGAAAAATAGTTGAAATGTTTCAGTAAAGAGCTTTAGGGGAAAACATAGCTAAAACAAATTACAATGCAATAATAAAAAATGTTCCAAATGTGTCCTTAGCTTCTACGCATAGTAATGCACTCCTTGCAGCTGTATTCAGGCTCCATGCACATATTTCCATGTCTTATTAGTAGTACCGGGCACTGCTGCATCTATGTGGCCTCCTGTGATAGAAATCAGGCAGTATTTTATTTCACCGTGTTGTCGCTTAGCATGTTACATCGCCTTGATTGCTCGCACACTGCGGCCCGCACTCCCGGCAGCATGAAGCCTCCATCTTCTGACTTCAAACAGAAGATTCACATTTACTCTGCTCTCAGAAGTTACATCTCACTCGATTTGAGCTTTAAATATCAATTCCCAGATGTCGAATATTTACTTCCAGCTTTGAGAATATTTGTTCAAAGGTTTCATTTTACAGAAGTCGCTGATGTTAAATGTTCCCATGATGTTTTTGCTTCTCTGCTGTAAAGTGTGGGGAGCCCCTGATGTTTCTCCTTTTTTTTACTTTATTATATGCATTTTACTTCATATTGGGGGATGTATCACTTGCATCATAAGATGTAGGAATTTACATGTAAATAAAAATGTTTAAATCTATCAAAATGTCTCTTCCATCAGCTCATGCTAGGTGTACTAGGGGATTTATTGCCATAAAGCCATTTTGCAGCTGCTTGATAGGTAGACATGAAAATGTGAAAAACTGAGAATACATTTCCTCATAACAAAATCTCATTTTTAGTGTAATCCCATGATATACATTTAGGGAACATCTATATGATATGTCACAAATGCCTAATAGGTGATGGTCTGTTGGAAGAATTGGAGTCCCATGAACCCTTATTGATGACTAGTGTTGAGCGCGAATATTCAAATCGCTAGTTTTAATCGCGAATATCGCCACTTCAAGAATTCGCGAATTTTTTGACTATAGTGCTATATATTTGTATTCGCAAATAGTGTTGAATATTCTAATCGCAAATTTATCGCCGCTGGTGACAGCGACATTATCTGTACTACATCTCCTGTCTAACGTGTGCACAGCCTAAAAATATCTGTGACATCCAGTGTACTTTTTCTGTAGATGGTGTCCGCTGTGAACAGTTACATTACCTGCGCTACATCTCCTGTATAACATTTGCGTATCCGACTGACATTCAGTCAAATTTTTTTCCTGCTGGTGGCAGTGACATTACCTGCGCTATACCTCCCGCATAACGTTTGCCCATCCTAAATATCAGTGACATTCATTCAGTGTAATTTTCTATTAGGCAGTGGTGACAGCAACATTACTTGCACTATGCCTCCTGTTTAACGTGTGCGCATCCTAAAAATATCTGTGACACTCTGTGTACTTTATTTGCGCATACACTTAGAAAACCTGCGCTACTGTACATGTGATATACTTGCAAGCATATATACCATTTAATATGCAAAAGGGGAGCAGTAAAGGACAGGGAAATGGCCGTGCTGCTGATGGTGCACGCAGAGGCCGTGGCCCCGGGTGTGGCAGGCGCAGTGCCTTTTGCGCTGTGGCATTAGAAGAATTTTGATATCTCTGACTTTTAGTCTAACCAGACTGTCTAGTACTCTAATTCCTCTAGCGTCGTTCTATGGAAACGGTAGGTTTAAAGAGCACACCAAATGCTGGAAATAACTTCTTTATTAACGTCAACTTTTCTTCATATATAACACTGACGCCTCCGCAGCAGATAGTCCATGTACAAAACACGTGTTGAAAAGCTATCACAAAATGGCAGCATGCATAAGATGGTGGTTCAACTATTTAATCTTGTCATTCAATATAAAATGGTGGATATATTTCTCTCTTGAGGATCTGTACTGTATTTTTAAGTTATTTAAGCACTTTATGATCTCTCTAAGAGGTATATCTGAGGTCTAACTAATAGTTCACTTGCAGCATCCAGTTAGCAGTGTCTATTTGCAGATTGGTTGAGCAGTATCGGGTATGGTTGTATGCAATTTGGATTGCAATATGTTTGCATGGTATTTGTAGTAGTTCACAGTTTGCAACTGTAGCTTGCAATTTGTATTTGTACTTTGCAATTGAATTTGTATGGTTGCAATTAGTGGAACTGTAATGTAAACACGTATATCATGCATCACCCTGTCTTCCACAAAGTCCAGTCTCAGTAGCCAAGAGTAGGGTCAACACAATCCTCACCCTGATACTTCTTCCACCCACCATGGAGAGTCTTGGCAAACAAGTGATCCCACACTCGGATATTCCGAGGAGCTCTTTTCATCGCCATTCCTCAATTTGGTCCTCTCGCTAAGCCCACTTGAAGAGGGCATAAGGACATCTTGTGCCCTGATTCCCAAACTCTGTAGCATCCACAGTCAGAAGATGACGGTAGGGAATGGCAATTAGTGTTTTACGAGGTGGATGATGATGATGAGACACAGTTGCCAATAAGTCAACCGCAATTAGTGTCTCAAGAGGTTGATGATGAGGATGAGACACAGTTGTAAATAACTGAGGTTGTTGTTAGATCAACAAATCAGGAGGATGAGCAGAGTGAGGAAGTGGAAGAGGAGATGGTTGACGATGAAGTCACTGACCCAACCTGGGAAGGTGGCAAGCCAAGCGAGGATAGCAGTACAGAGGGGGAGGAATCTGCAGCACCGCAACAGGCTGGAAGATGCAGTGGGGTGGCAAAAGGGAGAAGGTGATCCACACCAAACAGGCCAGCAACTGTCCCACAGAGCCCCCCCTTGCAGCAATCTCCCTTGCCAAGGGGTAGGTGTTCCGCAGTCTAACGCTTTTTGAGGAAAGTGCGGACGATAAAAGAATAGTCAATTGCAACCTGTGCCGTACCAAAATGAGCAGGGGCGTGAACACCAGCAACCTCACCAACACCAGGATGATTTGCCACATGGCATCGCAATAGGTGGGCCGAACACCTGGGTCCACAACCAGTGTCTGCGGGTCACACCGCTGCCTCCTCTTTCCCTGTGTTACTTGCTGGCCTATCCCCTGTCCAAGACACAGGCCCGGATGCCTCCCGCCATGCACCTGGACCTTCACAAGCACCATCAGCTAGCACATCCACTTCTGTGTCCCAGCACAGCATACAGATGTCTATACCCCAGGCCTTTGAACAAAAGCGCAAATACCAAGCCACCCACCCACAAACCATAGCATTAAATGCACAGCTTTCCAAATTGCTGGCCATGGAAATGTTACCATTTAGGCTTGTGGACACTGAGTCTTTCTGCAGCCCCTTGTTACTCTGTCCCCAGCCGCCAATAGTTTTTATGGTGTGCAGTCCCAGCCTTACACCAGCATGTATCCCGTAACATCAACCGTGCCCTGACCAACGCAGTTATTAAGAAGGTCCACTTAACAACTAACACATGGACAAGTGCTTTTGACCAGGGACACTACATTTCCCTGACGGCACACTGGGTGAACATTGTGGAGGCCGGGAACAAGTCACACTCTGGGATGGCACAGGTCCTACCCACGCCAAGGATTGCAGGCCCTACTTCCATCAGGGTTTACGCCGCCACCTACAGTACAGACCAAAAGTTTGGACACACCTTCTCATTCAAAGAGTTTTCTTTATTTTCATGACTATGAAAATTGTAGATTCACACTGAAGGCATCAAAACTATGAATTAACACATGTAGAATTATATACATAACAAAAAAAGTGTGAAACAACTGAAAATATGTCATATTCTAGGTTCTTCAAAGTAGTCACCTTTTGCTTTGATTACTGCTTTACACACTCTTGGCATTCTCTTGATGAGCTTCAAGAGGTAGTCACCTGAAATGGTCTTCCAACAGTCTTGAAGGAGTTCCCAGAGATGCTTAGCACCTGTTGGCCCTTTTGCATTCACTCTGCGGTCCAGCTCACCCCAAACCATCTCGATTGGGTTCAGGTCCGGTAACTGTGGAGGCCAGGTCATCTGGCGCAGCACCCCATCACTCTCCTTCATGGTCAAATAGCCCTTACACAGCCTGGAGGTGTGTTTGGGGTCATTGTCCTGTTGAAAAATAAATGATGGTCCAACTAAACGCAAACCGGATGGAATAGCATGCCGCTGCAAGATGCTGTGGTAGCCATGCTGGTTCAGTATGCCTTCAATTTTGAATAAATCCCCAACAGTTTCACCAGCAAAGCACCCCCACACCATCACACCTCCTCCTCCATGGTTTATGGTGGGAACCAGGCATGTAGAGTCCATCCGTTCACCTTTTCTGTGTCGCACAAAGACACGGTGGTTGGAACCAAAGATCTCAAATTTGGACTCATCAGACCAAAGCACAGATTTCCACTGGTCTAATGTCCATTCCTTGTGTTCTTTAGCCCAAACAAGTCTCTTCTGCTTGTTGCCTGTCCTTAGCAATGGTTTCCTAGCAGATATTCTACCATGAAGGCCTGATTCACACAGTCTCCTCTTAACAGTTGTTCTAGAGATGTGTCTGCTGCTAGAACTCTGTGTGGCATTGACCCTTTCTCTAATCTGAGCTGCTGTTAACCTGCGATTTCTGAGGCTGGTGACTCGGATGAACTTATCCTCCTCAGCAGAGGTGACTCTTGGTCTTCCTTTCCTGGGGCAGTCTGCATGTGAGCCAGTTTCTTTGTAGCGCTTGATGGTTTTTGTGACTGCACTTGGGGACACTTTCAAAGTTTTCCCAATTTTTCGGACTGACTAACCTTAATTTCTTAAACTAATGATGGCCACTCGTTTTTCTTTACTTAGCTGCTTTTTTCTTGCCATAAAACTAATTCTAACAGTCTATTCAGTAGGACTATCAGCTGTGTATCCACCTGACTTCTCCACAATGCAACTGATGGTCCCAACCTTATTTATAAGGCAAGAAATCCCACTTATTAAACCTGACAGGGCACACCTGTGAAGTGAAAACCATTTCAGGTGACTACCTCTTGAAGCTCATCAAGAGAATGCCAAGGGTGTGCAAAGCAGTAATCAAAGCAAAAGGTGGCTACTTTGAAGAACCTTGAATATGACATATTTTCAGTTGTTTCACACTTTTTTGTTATGTATATAATTCCACATGTGTTAATTCATGGTTTTGATGCCTTCAGTGTGAATCTACAATTCGTGTCATGAAAATAAAGAAAACTCTTTGAATGAGAAGGTGTGTCCTAACTTTTGGTCTGTACTGTACGTTAGTGGCTGCAACCTCCCCTTCTCCTCCTCCGCCTCTTTCTCACTTCCACCTCAGAATTATCATCTTGCAGCACCAGTCAGCCATCAGTCGGTAGCTGGAAGCAGTGTAGCACTGCAGTGGGGAAGCGGCAAAAGGCCGTGCTTAAGCTGATCTGCTTAGGTGACAAACAGCACACCGCCGCAGAGCTATGGCAGGGGATAAGGAACCAGACTGAGCTTTGTCTCTCGCCACTCAACCTACATCCAGGCATGGTTGTGTCTGATAATGGCCGTAACTTGGTGTCGGCTTTGGAGCTCGGCAAGCTCACACACATACTATGCCTAGCCCACGTGTTCAACCTAGTGGTTTAGCGGTTTCTAAAAATCTACCCCAACTTGCCTGAGCTACTGGTGAAGGTGCACCGCAAGTGTGCCCATTTCTGCAAGTCATCGACAGCTTCTGCCGGTCTGGCAACGCTGCAGCAGTACTTGCAATTGCCAGCTCACCGACTGTTGTGCGACATGAGCACATGCTGGAGCTCCATGTTCCACATGTTGGCCAGGCTTTGTGAGCAGCAGAGGGCAGTAGTGTAATACCAGTTGCAACATGGTCGTCACCTTTCTAGCCAGCTTCCACTCTTCACAAGCGATGAGTGGTCATGGATGTCTGATCTCTGTGAGGTTTTATGCAACTTTGAGGAATTAACAGATGGTCAGCCGCGATAACGCTATTATCAGCGTAACCATTCCACTTTTGCGTCTACTCAAATGATTGCTGCTCACAATGAAGGCGGACGCTTTGCATGTGGAAGAGGTAGAAATGGGGAAAGAAGTACACAGGGTGATAGCCAGACCACCATCAGTTTGTCTTCTCAGCGTGAATTGGATGAGGAGGAGGAGGAGCAGGAGACGGTTACCTCTGCTACAGAGAGTAGTACCCATGAAATTTTTATTCCAACTGTTAAATGTGGATGGGTAGAAGAGGAGGAAGAGGGTGAGGAGATTGAGAGTCATCCTCCCGATGACGACAGCGAAGTCTTGCCTGTTGGGATTCTGGCACACATGGCTGACTTTATGTTAGGCTGCCTTTCCCGTGACCCACGCGTTTTACGCGTTTTGGCCAACCCTGATTACTGGTTGTTCACCCTTCTTGACCCCCGCTACAAAGAGAACGTCTCATCTCTCATTCCTGTGGTGGAGAGGACGAGCAAAATGGTGCAATACCAGAAGGTCTTTGTGGAAAAATTGCTCCAAAAATTTCCAGCTGACAACGCTGGCTGCAGAGTACGTAGTTCCTTGGGCAACCGAGGAGGGGAGACAAGGGGAACACACAGCAGTTCCAACAGACTCCAAGGCCTGGGACTGTTTTATGACACCTAGTGTCCTAGTGTCACAAGGAGGGAAAATTTTTGGAAGATGGTGAAGGAGAACATAGCAGACCTTGTCAGCATCCGCAGTGATGCCTCTGTGCCTAACAACTATTGCGTGTCAAAGCTGGACACGTGGCATGAACTGGCGCTCTACGCCTGTGGAGGTGCTGGCCTGCCCTGCCGCCAGTGTTTTGTTAGAGCGGGTATTTAGTGCTGCTGGGGGCATAATAACTGATAAGCGCATCCGCCTGTCAACTGAAAATGCTGACCATTTGACTCTTATAAAAATGAACAAGGCCTGGACTGCCCATGACTTCTCTACTACACTAGAGGAAAGCAGGTGAACATAAAGGCACTCTAAATGTGGCTTTTATGGTGTATTGAATACACTGTATTCCCATGCGCCCCTTCTACCACAAAAAAAGGTATATGGATCAATCTCCCTTTTCTCGTCCTTCTCCTCCTCCATCATATCAACATGCTTATTAGGCTGCGCTCGCTCAAAATGTTTTAAATGGTCACCATCAGGCCCTCACCCATAATATTTTAGAGGGTCACCAGCAGGCCCTCAACCATAATATTTTAGAGGGTCACCAGCAGGCCCTCAACCATAATGTTTATGAGGGTCACCAGCAGGCCCTCAACCATTTTTTAGAGGGTCACCAGCAGGCCCTCACCTATAATGTTTTTGAGGGGCACCAGCAGGCCCTCAACCATAATGTTTTAGAGGGTCAGCTCAACAGCAGACCCTCACCCCTAAATTTTTAGATGGTCAGCTCGGTAGCAGGCCCGCACCCACAACAGTTTTTAGATGGTCAGCAGCAGGCCCTTGCTCCTAATGTTTTTGAGGGTCACCAGCAGGCCCTTGCTCTTAATGTTTTTGAGGGTCATCAGCAGGCCATCAATCATAATTTTTCAAGGCTGTGTATGATGCCCTCCTTTATGTGTAATAACGGGTGTATTGGAGTGCCGGTTCCTTGTAATTTTTGGCAGCCCTTTCACTTAGTGCATAGGCTTTATGAGTGTAGGAGTCTCACTACCTGAACAATTGTACCACAATGTGAATGAGGCCCTCCTTCATGTGATATACAGGTTGTATCGGAGTGCCTCTTGCTTGTAATTTTTGGCAGCACTTGCACTTTATATACAAGTAAATATACAGGAAAGAATGTTTCCGAACAATTTTTCCTCTAAAATCAGTTTGGTGCGTATTATTGTCAGTCTGTAAAAGTGGCGTACAACTCGGACAACATCGTTCCGAGCAGCGACCTGGGAGTCCAAGATGCATCCAGACATCCTCCCCATGCTGTTCCCGAACCATTTCAGTGGTGTTTCCATCAATTTCTGACCTTACCAGACACCCTTCCCTCTTCAGACCAGGAAGTGCAGGTTTAATGCTCCCATTGACTTCCATCCTGAGGTGTTCTACTCGAGCACCCGAGCAGTCGAGCACTTTGGTACTCGACCAACAGTATTCTCCATCTATTCAAGACCAAATTGGTCTCCACTTATCAGTATCCACTCCTATGGGACAAGGGGTGTATTTGACCCAGGGGTGGACTGGGTACTTAAAATGGCCCTGGAAAAAAAGAAAAACTAAAAACGGCCCCATTTTATAGGCAGGTCTAAATTAACAAAATGTGGGGCCACACAAGTAGGCAGGGTCAACAATACTATGGTGCAAAATACCATCCCAGCAGAACCAAATAACACAGTGTAGCACAATATACTGCCCCAAAAGCTGGCCCTCTGTGGTTGCCATTAATAGCTACCATCTTCTGTCCACTTTCTTCAGTTGTCTATGGAATAGAGGTCTTGGTAGGTGTGGTGCGGGGCACAGCAGTTGAATTCAGGAGGGCATATGCGGTCGCTGGCTGGGTACATGAGTACCTGATTCTCGTAGCATTAATTACTGTTGAGAGCTCATTATGTACCCGATCAGCGGCAGAAAGGAGGACTTGGGACCTGGAAATTCCCCTGTGGTGTCTATGGCCAATCCGCCCCTGATTTGACCCTTCGTAGTCGGGGAAATCTAGCTGGCTGACACATAAACTTATGATTCCCGATACTTTTTCTATTGCATTAGTGCAAACATTATATCCATATGTTGGCCTCAGACGGGCACTTGTGGTATTACATGAAGCTTCCTGACCAGATCACTTCTTCTTACTCCTTCCCTCAAAATTGTTTGCAGTTTAACAAGAGAAAGGTCTTAATGATTCTCTGAAAGTTTTAATTAAGAAAATTATTCTTTTGCAATAATAAAATGGAATAGAGTGAAATTGCATTTTCTGCCACTAAAAGCGACATAATACTAGACGTGTGGTACAACCGTCTGCGCTCGTTACATTTGCTTTGCAATTAAGATAATGCATTTGCAGCCATTAAATATAACATTTACTCTGCGAGCAGCGAGATCAACTCTGACGTCCTGAAATTATTGTTGCTATAAATTTTTATGTTCTCGGTAAAAAAACAATGAAGTTAGTGGCATTCTGGACGCAGTTTATCCCATAAATACACAATAATTTTCCACCAGCACCAATCGTGACGAACTGACGATGCCTAGTATGAAGCAATTGCACAGGCTTTGTACTGTGTTCATACTGAGAGCATACATATGTTCCTATGTCAAATGCTTTACACATAAAAAGGAAGGCTTTGTACCCCACATCAAAAAAGGAGTGTTTGAACGGTTAATTTTTAAGGTAAACACTAATAATATCCACTATGCAAAAATATAACTACTATAATACTGCTCCTATGTACAAGGATATAACTACTATAATACTGCTCCTATGTACAGGAATATAACTACTATAATACTGCTCCTATGTACAAGAATATAACTACTATAATACTGCTCCCACGTACAAGAAGATAACTACTATAATACTGCCTCCTATGTACAAGAATATAACTATTATAATACTGCTCCCACGTACAAGAATATAACTACTATAATACTGCTCCTATGTACAGGAATATAACTACTATAATACTGCCTCCTATGTACAAGAATATAACTACTATAAAACTGCTCCTATATACAAGAATATAACAACTATAATACTGCCTCCTATGTACAAGAATATAACTACTATAATACTGCTCCTATGTACAAGAATATAACTACTACAATACTGCTCCTATGTACAAGAATATAACTACTATAATACTGCTCCTATGTACAAGAATATAACTACTATACTACTGCCTCCTATGTACAAGAATATAACTACTATAATGCTGCCTCCTATGTACAAGTATATATATATATATATATATATATATATATATATATATACTATAATACTGCTCCTATGTCCAAGAATTTCACTACTATAATACTGCTCCTATGTACAAGGATACAACTACTATAATACTGCTCCTATGTACAAGGATACAACTACTATAATACTGCCTTCTATGTCATAGAATATAACTACTATAATACTGCTCCCACGTACAAGAATATAACTACTATAATACTGCCTCCTATGTACAAGAATATAACTACTATGAAATTGCTCCTATATACAAGAATATAACTACTATAATACTGCCTCCTATGTACAAGAATATAACTACTATAATACTGCTCCTATGTCCAAGAATTTCACTACTATAATACTGCTCCTATGTACAAGGATATAACTACTATAATACTGCCTTCTATGTCCAAGAATATAACTACTATAATACTGCTCCTATGTACAAGAATATAACTACTATAATACTGCTCCTATGTACAAGAATATAACTACTATAATACTGTCCCCCATGCACTATAATATAGCTAATATAATACTACTTGTGAGATACAATTGTATAAGTCCCATTTACGAGACAATACTGTATATGTGTGATAGATAACTGGGCAGATCAATTTATCTCACATTATGCTTAAATTTTGTGCCTTTTTCGTTTTCTTACCAATTTTCTAAATGAGAGATAAATGAGTGTTGTGCGTTGCGATTTGGGGCTTGTCCTCCCACATCCTGACAGATTATCAGTTACACCTGAAACTGATGTAACTTGTGTGTGAACCCTCAGCTCCTTCCCAACGGATGTAGATTTCTTATTTTGCTGCACAGATTGGCAGAGGAGACCTTCGTCTTTTAATACATTTTTTGCATCTTGCTGCAGTGGACTAAGACTATCATCCTAATAAATCTGTCCTATGTTTGGTGGAGTGGACACACGCTCTTTCCTGTAAATCTGTGACAGTTTGGTCTAAAATGAATAATAATGATAGAAATGCTCACATTTCTTCTCCCTCATAGAGCCATATGTTCACACTTGTCAGGCAATTGTTAAACCCGGTGCCTATTCGCTGTTCATTAGACCATTTACCTTCACACAGAGGGAATCTTGACAAATTTGCCTTTTGCACCTGAAAATCTGATCCCCACTTCACAGGTCACAGGAAATCTTTTATATATTTTATAATCTGAAAGATTAGTTCATGGTTTGCACAAAATAATGAAATATTTGTTGTTATTATCAGTAATGTTGATTGCAAATATTCTAATCACAAATTTTTATTGCGAATGTAGGCACTTATATCAGCGAATATAGTGCTATATATTCGTAATCTCAAATATTCTAGATTTTATTTTCATCAGTAACCTCCCTTCTTGCTTGTGGGCCAATGAGAAGGCTGCAATATCATTGTATTGCTAATATATACAAGAACATAACTATGATAATACTGCACCTATGTACAAGAATATAACTACTATAATACTGCTTCCTATGTACAAGAATATAACTACTATAATACTGCTCCTATGTACAAGAAGATAACTACTATAATACTGCTTCCTATGTACAAGAACATAACTACTATAATACTGCTCCTATGTACAAGAATATAACTACTATAATACTGACTCTATGTACAAGAATATAACTACTATAATACTGCACCTATGTACAAGAATATAACTACTATAATACTGCCTCCTATGTACAAGAATATAACTACTATAATACTGCCCCCTATGTACAAGAATATAACTACTATAATACTGCTTCTATGTACAAGGATATAACTACTATATTACTGCTCCTATGTACAAGAATATAACTACTATAATACTGCTCCTATGTACAAGAATATAACTACTATAATACTGCCCCTATATGCAAGAATATAACTACTATAATACTGCTCCTATGTACAAGAATATAACTACTATAATACTGCCTCCTATGTACAAGAATATAACTACTATAATACTGCTCCTATGTTCAAGAATATAACTACTATAATACTTCTCCTATGTACAGGAATATAACTACTATAATACTGCTCCTATGTACATCCTCTTCTAGACTCATCCCAAGGTCATTAGGACGTAGTACCGCCTGGTAGAGCTTTCCTACTGTAGTGTTCGCATGAAAAGGACTTGAGACATGCGTGTTCAGGAGGGCCACCTCCACGAGGCCTACTCACCCCATCCTTCCCCCAACCCAAGTTGCAGGACTGCAGTTCCCCCCCACCCCCCCTCCCTACCCTTGACCGGGTCCTGGCCTTCTCCTTACCTATATTGATTTTGGATATATCTGCCCGGCCATTATGGGGAAAGGTAAACACTTTGCAGCAGTAGCTGACCTGTATACATCTGAATAAAGTTTATGCCTTCTTTGCACGAAATGCTCTTACGGTTAGGGCACTTTACAAGACCTAGATTGATTGTACAGGAAAACTGTCTAGTGATCCGCATGATGTGTATAATTGCTGTAAAATCCCATGTATAATGTAACATGCTTGTATGTAATACCTGTATGTTTTTTGTATATGCCTCACAGGGGCTTGTCGATACATTGGCTGTGCAAATGTGGTAAGGAGTTGGATCCTTCACCTAATGTTGTCATTATTCAAAAACAGAAATTTGACAAAGAATATATCTACTATAATACTGCTCCTATGTACAAGAATATAACTACTATAATACTGCTCCTATGTACAAGAATATAACTACTATAATACTGCTCCTATGTACAAGAATATAACTACTATAATACTGCTCCTATGTACAAGAATATAACTACTATAGGGGGCAGAGCCGAGCCACGCTGCTGAATTGCCGCACGAGCTTGAGCTCCTCCAGCATTCCGGCTCATTTGCCCTATATAAGCTTGTGATTTGCCTCATTATGGGGAGATCTGGCAAGGATAAGACCAGAGGAAGTTCAGAGTTGACCCCACGGCACCCTAAACAACCAGAGATGGAGAAATTCCTACGAAAGATGCCAAGAGCTGCCACACTGAAAGGCGCCAATATGGCGGCGTCTACTGCTCCAGACTCCGACGCAGGAGAACTATCGGATGTGGGCAGCGGCTCTGATATTTCAGACAGGAGGCCTAGAGATCCGCCTCTGTCGGAACGGACCCTTCGCCGGGTTCTTGAATCTGCCCTTACGCCTCTCAAGCAAGATCTGGCGGACATTAAGGACGATATGAAACATCTAGGCCAGAGAGTGGTCACGCTGGAAGGCACGCAAGAAGCCATACTGGCCTATGAAGGTAAAGCGGCAGAGGTGCTTGCGTCTCGCAAGGCCCTATTGAACGACGCCTTCCTGAAATTGGAAGATCAGGAGAACCGGAGTCGCCGGCGCAACATACGCATTCGCGGCCTACCTGAATCGATGGCGGCGGAGGCCTTGCCGAAAGTGGCGCGAGAACTGTTTACCACGATGCTTGGGCCTGATAGAGCGGAGGGGATAGTGGTGGAGCGCATACACCGGGCGTTGCGCCCTAGGCCTAAACCACAAGATCCGCCATGCGACGTAATTTGCGGCCTACTGAGCTACGTAGACACCGCAGCTCTCCTAAAAAGGCAAAGAGAGATGGAAGTGCTGGAGTATGACAACGTGCCGTTACAGATGTTCCAGGATCTTGCGCCTTCTACCTTGGCTAAGCGGCGCTTTTTCAAGCCTCTCCTCGATGTTCTTCGCAAAACGTCTACCCCGTTCCGGTGGCTGTATCCTTTCGGGTTGTCGGTGTCCAGGAATGGAAAACTGCTCACGGTGCGCTCGCCTGCGGATCTGGAGTCAGTCTGGAGGTCCCTAGATGTCCCTCTAGTGGAGATTCCCTCGTGGTTGCCAGCCGACCAAGATGGCCCCTTGCCTTTTCCACCGCGGGTATCTGCTTGGCAGACGGCATCTGCAGGCAGGTCGGATCGCTCGGGACGCAGCAAGTCAGACAGGGCCCTCACCTGAGCCTGTGCCAAGGTGTCATTGGTTGTATTTGTGAGCATGAACTGCTAATACCATGCTTTATTTCATCCCTTTAATGTGAGATGTTGGTATCTCTTGCCCTCTGGGCAGAGTGTTTTGTTTAGATGATTCTGCCCTTTTCCTAATGGCCCTGTGTTTGGCTAATACCAAGTTTATAACCTACTGTTCTTATAGGACGTTATGCCTTGCACGGGACGCTTTCCTGCTGAGGCGGGTCTCTGCCTCCAAAGAGATGATCCCTCTCCCCTCATGTGCAGGGTAATGACCGGATGGATCCCGGTGCTGGATGTGTTTTATTTTACTTTTTTCGTTCTTTTTTGGTCTCTATGTTATAGACCATAAGCGCTTTACTTGCCCCCTCGCCAGTCCATTTCTATTTGGGCCGGTGATAAGTGAAGCGCTCATCACTTCTCGGATGGGTATCGTGTCCGAGCAGGTCATTTGTCTGTTCAATATGTTTAATGTTGTACCCCTTATTTTGTGTCCCCTGACCTCCCTCCCTCCCCTCCTTTCCTCTGCTCTTTTTATCTTGGTGCTTCTTTCTGTGGTATGGTGTATCATATGCTCATGTACAGTTGTATGTATGCAAAAATGTCTTCCATAATCGTATTCTCACTCAATGCACATGGTCTGAACGAGCCATGCAAACGGTCTCAGACACTTTCTCTCCTCCTGAAAGATAGGGTGTCAGTGGTCTTCCTGCAGGAGACTCATTTTAGGACAGGCAAAATTCCCAAGTTTCCTCCTAGGAAATTTGTGCAATGGTTCCATAGCACACATGATTCGGCCAGTAGGGGTGTAAGTATAGCTGTCCATAAGTGCCTCCCTTTTAAGCCCCAAACTACGTCCGCTGACCCTGAGGGCAGATTCCTTTTTGTAAAAGGTGTCTTAGGGGACTCCCCGGTAACATTTGTCAACTTATATGCACCTAATAAAGGCCAGGTACCATGGCTCGTTCAGACCCTAACTGCCCTCTCCTCCTTCTCTGAGGGGTTATTGATTCTGGGGGGCGACTTTAATGTTGCCATGGAACCAGCGGTGGACACCTCGGCGGGCAGACCCTCTGTGTCTTACAGGTTATTAAAAAGGCTAAAAATTTCGCTGAGGAAACTAAAGGTTTTAGACGTTTGGCGGATCATGAATCCCAATGGCCGGGACTATACATTTTACTCGCACGCTAAGATGTCCTTCCATAGACTGGACTATTTATTCATGTCTGATTCACATATACGTAATGTCTCTGGTGCCCGGATAGGCAATATAACATTATCTGATCATGCCCCTGTTTTTGTCAACTTCTCCCTGTCAGGTCCACAAAGGAAGGAACGTGTGTGGCGCCTTAATGACACTTTGGTCTTAGACCCCACACACGCCAGCAAGCTTAGGGCCTCGATCTCGGAATTCTTTAGGCTTAATGATACCCCAGATTCCCCCCCTTCTCCAGCTATACTTTGGGAAGCCCATAAAGTGGTCCTTAGGGGAGAACTTATTGCCTTGGGGGCTTATGTAAAAAAGCAAAGAACAAAGGCCTTGGATGCTTTGCTGGCTTCCATTGCTCGTTTGGAATCCTCCCACAAGGAGTCACAGGCTATACGCACCTTAACGGAATTGACTGAAGCTAGAACGCATCTTAAAAACTTATTAAATGTCACCTCTGCAAAATTAGTGTTGAGGTCCAGATTTAGGGCCTATGCCCATGGGAATAGGGGAAACAAACTGATGTCGGCTATTGCCAAAAAGCAGTTTTCTGACTCCTTTGTTTCCTCTATCAAAGATTCCAAGGGATTGATACATAAGTCCACCCCAGATGTAGCCAAGGCATGTTGTTCCTTCTACGAAGCCCTGTACAACTTACCCCCTCCGTCAGGGGCTACGCCTGGTGACCTAGCGGAAGCCACAGATAAATTCCTGCAGACCCTTAATCTCCCTTCTATTTCCTCGTCTAAGGCCTCACAATTAACTAGACCCATTTCAGAGTCAGAAATCCGTAAGATTCTCATGTCCATCCCATCAGGCAAAAGTCCAGGGCCCGATGGATTCTCCATCGTGTATTACAAATCATTCCAAGATGTTTTACTACCCCGTTTCCAGAACTTGTGTAACCACCTCCTGACTGGTGGATCGCTTGCTCCCCACTCCTTGTTGGCGCACATTACTGTCCTCCACAAGGAGAATAAGGATCCGACTTGCTGTAGTAATTATAGGCCGATATCCCTGCTTAACAATGATGTGAAGTGGTGGGCGAAGATTCTGACCTCTAGGCTTCAGGATGTTCTTCCTGACGTGGTCCATGAGGAACAGGTGGGCTTTGTCCATGGCAGACAGGGGTCAGAAAACACGGTACGGCTCCTCCATCTTGTAAATTGGGCCAAGAGATCTTCAAAGCCTTTGGTTCTGGTGAGTACAGATGCGGAGAAGGCCTTCGACAGGGTCAGCTGGCATTTTATGTCGCGGACCCTGGCGAGGTTCGGCTTCCCAGACCAGTTTGTTACTGCTATCAACACCTTATATTCGGCCCCCTCTGCCATGGTCAAAGTTAATGGAGCACTGTCCCCACCATTTCACATCACTAACGGGACAAGGCAGGGATGCCCCCTCTCTCCTGCACTATTCGTTTTAGTGATGGAGACCCTACTGTGTAAAATTAGAGAGGATCCAGATATTAAAGGCCTCCGGGTTGGCTCTGGCTACCATGTTACTGCAGCATTTGCGGACGACCTTTTAGTTATGACCTCCAACCCTTCGGAGTCTTTGCCCAAGCTGTTGAATATATTTGAGGAATTTGGATTCGTATTCAATTTTAAAATAAACTATGGGAAATCCATGGCTCTCAATATTTCCTGCCCCCAAACTTTGATTAATAATCTTAAGCGGAGTACCCTGTTCACCTGGGCCTCCAGAGACATTACGTTCCTGGGGACGCGAGTTTCGGCTAATGTCCAGGACTTAGCCTCTCTCAACTATGCTCCACTTCTGCTAAATGTGCGTAACCATTTACAAAACCTGAAGCTTCCATTTGTTTCTTGGGTTGGAAGGAAAAATTACCTTAAGACGTTTATCCTCCCCAAATTTTTATATATGCTTCAATCCCTCCCTATCTGGCTGCCGAACTCATATTTCACAGAGGTCCGCCGAGTGTTCACGCGCTTTCTATGGAATAGCAAATCTCCGCGTATTGCCTACCATATCCTGACAAGGGATAGAAGGTTTGGGGGCTTTGGGATGCCAGATGTAAAATTATATTATACTGCTGTCCAATTGTGTAGATGTATAACAGTCTTATCTCGGTCATCTAGCTCACTATGTTCACGCCTTGAGTCTGTATTGATCTCCAACCAGGAATGGCTTACCTTGTGGGGTGTCAGGCCCTTCTCGGCCAATCACTGCGCTTCTTCCCCGTTTTTGAAGGGGATGCTGGTAGAATGGTCCAAGATGGTCCAATCCCACCTGTTCAGCTTTCCAAACTCTTGTATGCCACTCAAATTTTTGCAATCCCATATCCACCCTTCAGTGTCAAGCCCCTCTGGGATTTGGTCCAGGCTTGCTGACCTGTCTTTGCGGGATGTCCTTCTCCCAGATGGTAGTTTGCACTGGAATTTGATAATGGACCGCCCCGAAGTTAAAGCGGCTCCCTTCTTTCACCTGGCAGACTTTAAGAGAGATTCCGCTAAGTGTACTGGATCCTTTGCGGGGAGTGGCTCTCCTTCCTGGTTGGAGAAGAAAGTCTTAGCTATTAAGCCCCCCCTTAGACCACTTTCCCTGATGTATAAAGAAATGCTTTCCACCTTTCCACCGGAGCTCAGTTACGTGACCTCCTGGGAAAAGGAGCTCTCTCTGACCTTAAAAGAACCAGAGAAAGCCTTTGTATTGGCTCATTCACACGGGTTCAACCGCTGTGTTAGGATTCAGGAGAATTCTTTTAAGCTTCTCAGCAGGTGGTATAAGACGCCTGAATTCCTGCATAAGCTGAACCCAGAAATTCCTGAAACCTGCTGGAGATGTGGTATAGAAACTGGATCCCTGTCTCACATTTGGAGGCTGTGTCACAAGATTCAGCCGTTCTGGAAGCAGGTGGAGTCCCTGATCAATACTATATGTAAGACCAAGATAGTCCTGGACGCTAAACTTGTTCTGCTATGGTGTCCTAATGATACTCTCACTCCTGCTAAGAATAATCTCCCGACAATGTTACTTACAGCAGCGAAGCTGCTTATCCCCTTTTTGTGGAAAAGTGATTTCCCACCGTCTCTCCATATGTGGTCGGATAAGGTCGACCAGATCTACCGTTTTGAGGAGCTGGCGCACTGGGAAAGTAACTCGCGCTCGCGCTTCTTAACACTGTGGTCTCCATGGAAAGTCTATAGACACTTTGCTTGATAGAGCAGAAATGTATCACTTCCTGTTTCCCCTCCCTCCTTCCCCTCCTGACTTCCCCCCTTCCCCCCCTTCCCTTTTTCTCTTGTCTTGTTTTCATGATATGTTCAATGTCAATGACAGCTTGTACTGCTTACACTTGACATGTATGCTGGATAGCTATCATGTTTCCTTTGGCCATTGTAATGTCATGTGTGGACCTTGGCCTTGATTTTTCTTTCAATAAAAAGAAATATGGTTAAGAATATAACTACTATAATACTGCTCCTATGTACAGGAATATAACTACTATAATACTGCTCCTATGTACAAGAATATAACTACTATAATACTGCTCCTGTGTACAAGAATATAACTACTATAATACTGCTCCTATGTACAGGAATATAACTACTATAATACTACTCCTATGTACAAGAATATAACTAATATAATACTGCTCCTATGTACAAGAATATAACTACTATAATACTGCTCCCTATGTACAAGAAAATAACTACTATAATACTGCCTCCTATGTACAAGAATATAACTACTATAATACTGCTCCTATAGCTTGGAAGAAAGAAGAGACCGAGGGGATATGATAGAAACTTTTAAATACATAAAGGGAATCAACTTGGTAAAGGAGGAGAGCATATTTAAAAGAAGAAAAACTACCACAAGAGGACACAGTTTTAAATTAGAGGGGCAAAGGTTTAAAAGTAATATAAGAAAGTATTACTTTACTGAGAGGGTAGTGGATGCATGGAATAGCCTTCCTGCAGAAGTGGTAGCTGCAAATACAGTGAAGGAGTTTAAGCATGCATGGGATAGGCATACGGCCATCCTTCATATAAGATAGGGCCGGGGCTATTCATAGGATTCAGATATATTGGGCAGACTAGATGGGCCAAATGGTTCTTATCTGCCGACACATTCTATGTTTCTATGTTTCTATGTTCAAGAATATAACTACTATAAAGCAGATCATATATACAAGAATATAGCTACTATAATACTGACTCCTATGTACAAGAACATAACTACTATAATAGTGCTCCAATACACAAGAACATAACTACTATAATACTGACTCCTATGTACAAGACTAACACTACTATAATACTGCTCCTATGTACTAGAATATAACTACAGTAATATTGCTTCTATGTACAAGAAAATAACTACTATAATACTGCCTCCTATATACAAGAATATAACTACTATAATACTGCCTCCTATGTACAAGAATATAACTGCTATAATACTGCTCCTATGTACAAGAATATAACTACTATAATACTGCTCCTATGTACAAGAATATATCTACTATAATACTGCTCCTATGTACAAGCATATAACTTTTATTATACTGTCTCCTATGTACAAGAATATAATTACTATAATACTGCTCCTATATACAAGAATATAACTACTATAATACTGTCTCCTATGTTCAAGAATATAACTACTATAATACTGCTCCTATGTACAAGAATATAACTGCTATAATACTGCTCCTATGTACAAAAATATAACTACTATAATACTGCTCCTATGTACAAGAATATAACTACTATAATACTGCTCCTTTGTACACAAATATAACTACTATAATACTGCCTCCTGTGTACAAGAATATAACTACTATAATACTGCTCCTATGTACAAGAATATAACTACTATAATACTGCTCCTATGTACAAGAATATAACTACTATAATACTGCCTATGTACAGGAATATAACTACTATAATACTGCCTCCTATGTACAAGAATATAACTACTATAATACTGCCCCTATGTACAAGAATATAACTACTATAATACTGCTTCTATGTACAAGAATATAACTACTATAATACTGCTCCTATGTACAAGAATATAACTACTATGATACTGCTCCTATGTACAAGAATATAACTACTATAATACTGCTCCTATGTACAAGAATATAACTACTATAATACTGTCCCCAATGTACTATAATACAGCTAATATAATACTGCTTGTGAGATACAATTGTATAAGTCCCATTTACGAGACAATACTGTATATGTGTGATAGATAACTGGGCAGATCAATTTATCTCACATTATCCTTATATTTCGTGCCTTCTTCGTTTTCTTGCCAATTTTCAAAATTAGAGATAAATGAGTGTTGTGCGTTGCGATTTGGGGCTTGTCCTCCCACATCCTGACAGATTATCATTTACACCTGAAACTGATGTAACTTGTGTGTGAACCCTCAGCTCCTTCCGGATGTAGATTTCTTATTTTGCTGCACAGATTGGCAGAGGAGACCTTCGTCTTTTAATATAGTTTTTGCATCTTTCTGCAGTGGACTAAGACTATCAAAAAAAAACACAGGTGGAGATGTGTTCATGGTTTGCACAGAACACTGCAATATGTGGTGTTATCAGTAATGTTGATCACAAATATTCTAATCACAAATTTTTATTGCGAATATCGGCGAATATAGTGCTAGATTGTTTTTTTATCAGTAACCTCTCTTATTGCGTGTGGGCCAATGAGAAGGCTGCAATGTCTTTGTCTGAGCTTAGCAACAGCCTTAGCAACCAATAGGAAAGTCGCCCCCCCCCCCCCCCTTACTATATAAGAACCTCCCCAGAAGCCATTTTCTGTAGGTTTATGGAGTTCTGAGAGAGAGCAGTGACATTGCTGAGCTCTGTGCTTTCCACTCATTACATTAGATAAATAGCTCATATATATAATACAGATAGTCAGTGTAGGTTATATCCTTATACAGTGGTTCTGCTGTCCATACATACAGCTACAGACATAGCGCTGTGATGTCACAACAATACTTAGTGCACCAATCAGTAATATCTACTCAGACCTGATAAAATGTGAAGTTGCACGTATTGCGCAAAAAATATGATCATCATTAGTGTTGATTTGTGCAATTGCGAAAATAATGACTGGAGATCACAAATTCTAGAATTCGCAAATTTATTGAGAATATTATGTGAAAAATTTGCGAAATATCACGAAAACGAATATTTCCTATGCCGCTCATCACTAGTTATCAGTAAAATGGTTTGTCAAAAAAGCTTTTGCCTTTTTGAATGAGGTTGTTGATAAGTGACCCCCAAGCTGGGGTAAGAGTGTCATTCAAGTGCCCCAGGTCATATCATACACAGTAATGTTCCTGCAACCTACTTGTTCGAAAGATTACATAGTTAAGACACAGAACTGTTTGTAGGTTTGTTACATTGTCTCAGGGTAAATATACGATGATGGACAAAAAATCCTGCACCAAGAAGGAGTTGCTGGAATGAAGCTTCCTCTGTGTGACTGTAATGATGAGAAATAGAAGCAATATTTTGTTGAACTTGTGACCTTGCTTAAACGCTTTAATTCATTTATTGTTGTGTATGGATGCAAGCAATGTCATTTATTTTTTCTCTTCTCTCTCCACTTAATGTAATCTGAGTTTTCTCAAATAAAGCATTTATAACCCAAAAAAAGAAAGAAATAGAAGCAATTTCAATATTAGAGGAAAGATGTTTTGGGTTGAGGTAAAATGTGGAATAGAAAGGAGGCTCTCTAGCCTAGATACAAGATGAGATACGGCCTCTAGCCTGGATACAAGATGAGATACAGCCTCTAGCCTGGATACAAGATGAGATACGGCCTCTAGCCTGGATACAAGATGAGATACAGCCTCTAGCCTGGATACAAGATGAGATACGGCCTCTAGCCTGGATACAAGATGAGATACGGCCTCTAGCCTGGATACAAAATGAGATACAGCCTCTAGCCTGGATACAAGATGAGATACGGCCTCTAGCCTGGATACAAGGTGAGATACGGCCTCTAGCCTGGATACAAGATGAGATACGGCCTCTAGCCTGGATACAAGGTGAGATACGGCCTCTAGCCTGGATACAAGATGAGATACGGCCTCTAGCCTGGATACAAGGTAAGATACTGCCTCTTTCCTGGATACAAGATGAGATATAGTCTCTAGCCTGGATACAAGAAGAGATATGGCCTCTAGCCTGGATACAAGATGAGATACGGCCTCTAGCCTGGATACAAGATGAGATATGGCCTCTAGCCTGGATACAAGGTGAGATACGGCCTCTAGCCTGGATACAAGATGAGATATGGCCTCTAGCCCGGATACAAGGTAAGATACGGCCTCTTTCCTGGATACAAGATGAGATATAGTCTCTAGCCTGGATACAAGAAGAGATATGGCCTCTAGCCTGGATACAAGATGAGATACGGCCTCTAGCCTGGATACAAGATGAGATATGGCCTCTAGCCTGGATACAAGGTGAGATATGGCCTCTAGCCCGGATACAAGAAGAGATATGACCTCTAGCCTGGATACAAGATGAGATACGGCCTCTAGCCTGGATACAAGATGAGAAACGGCCTCTAACCTGGATACAAGGTGAGATGCGGCCTCTAGCCTGAATACAACATGAGATACGGCCTTTGGCCTGGATACAAGAAGCGATATGACCTTTAGCCTGGATACAAGATGAGATACGGCCTCTAGCCTGGATACAAGGTGAGATACGGCCTCTAGCCTGGATACAAGATGAGATACGGCCTCTAGCCTGGATACAAGATGAGATATGGCCCCTAGCCTGGATACAAGATGAGATACAGCCTCTAGCTTGGGTACAAGATAAGATATAGTCTCTAGCCTGGATACAAGATGAGATACGGCCTTTAGCCTTGATACAAGATAGGATACGGTTAGACATGGAGGCATACAGGTTCTGTATGATATTCTGCATTACATTTGCATACAGATGTTACAGTTGGGCTTGTAGATCCTGCAGACTTGTAGGTTGCTGAAGCTGGTGTCCATAAAGTGGGGGCAGTGTGTCACTCCACAGCAAAGACAGGATTGAAGCGCTCACCACCATGCCTCCATACTGGAACCTGACTGTCCTCACTTCCCAAACAGGACCTGGACTCATCACTAAATACAATACAGTTCCAGTCCACAACAATCTAGGTGTCTCAATCACGACACCACTGCAAACAAAGGCGATGGTGGCTGGCTGTCAATGGCAGGATGAATGATGTCCACCATGATGCAATATTTCCTTTTCTTAGGCTCCTGCAAATGGTGCTGGCAGAGACAAGCATTTGTAATGAAGGGGCCACTTGTGCCTGGATGGTTGACAATGAAACTATGGGAGCTGCTCATGCTTCTCAGCGTATAAAACATTCCTCTCTTCTGGTGGTCTATCTGGGCTGTTCAGAGCCTGTTTGCTGTGTTTGGTCTAGATGGCAGGCAATCCAACAGCCATCTGCTTTTCTTGGTCCAATGATGCACCCCTTTGCAAAGTCTGGGCAAAATATATTTGAGTGCATTGTAGAGGCATGTTTAACAGTCAACGATCTCTCATTAAGAAGTACACAACCCAAAAGTAGCATCTGAGAGCCCTTTTATAGGGCAGCAAGAGAAGCACTTTTACCCACTCTTTTGGCAAGACCCATTGTCTAATTAGACCACAACTGTCATGATTTACCTATCTGCCTGAGACATAACTGCAGGAAGAGTCGAGCAGAAATCCAACATATCTATCTGGGGGCAGTAATTTATTTATTGTCAGTTTGGGTAGTTTACCCTCAAGCTGGGGCAGAAGGGGCATCATGTAACCCCTCTTGTTTGAAAGATAACATTGTTTCCAAGGTGCAGCACTATTTGTGGGCTCGTTACAGTGTTTCAGGTTGAATATATTCTGAGCTGATTCATGATTAATCCATCGGCGCGGTGCTTGTGTTTAATTAGTCAACTCTAATGCATAATGGACAAGTGCAACAAAACACAAAGCCGACCCTCCCAGGACCAAATTCATGCAATGGATAATTGCTCAAATCAGGGCAAAAATGCAATGAATTAGTCAGAAAGAGACATTCCCAAGCAAGCTGGCGAGGAATAACAGGCGCGCAGGAGAGGAGCCGAGCACAGATGTATCCCTACCTCTCCTGCCGTAGGGACTCCATTGATATAGTGCGCACAGCTCTATACCCCATCATCACTCTTCATTCTGCCTCATTTCCTTCCGTTCTCAATGTCGTGCTAAATCATGGAAAATAGTTATTGAAGGTGCTCAGATTCTGCAAACATATTGAAAATGCATTTATTCCATGAGCTAATCCCTCCTGCCCCTGCATTAAATATGAATTCGTCATCTGCTTGCAAACATAAATCTACAAATGTGAGTGAGATTGCCGCAAGACGAGAGGATGAAATCAGGTAATTATCACTCGAGCATCGCAACACTCTCCTGTAACAGCAGGCGGACTGCCAGTAATGACTTACCAGCTTTGTATTCTAAATCAAGGCCATTTCTGCATATCAATATGGAAGAAATATCTCCCTCCGTCTGTTTTCTGATTGTTTATCAAAAAGGTGGCAGCAGCCGCCTTAGGTGCAGTGTTTAATTGACTGGCTGCGGCGTGGAGCGCACCGAGAGGTTCTGCATGGACTGTAAGGCTGAGTTCACACGGGCGGGATTTCCGCGCGGGTGCAATGCGGGAGGTGAACGCATTGCACCCGCACTGAATCTGGACCCATTCATTTCTAAGGGGCTGTGCACACGAGCTGTGATTTTTACGCATCACTTATGCTCTATATTGTGCGTTTATCACGCAACGCAGGCCCCATAGAAGTGAATGGGGCTGAGTGAAAAGTGCGGATGCGGTGCGATTTTCATGCATGGTTGCTAGGTGACAGTCTATTCACTGTATTAAGGGAAAATAATAGCATTCTGAATACAGAATGCTCAGTAAGTGATCAATTGAGGGTTAAAAAAAAATAATAATAATTAACTCACCTTCTCCTCTTGATCGCGTAGTTCCCGGTCTCTTCTTTACTTCTTTAATGATGAACTACCGGCTAAAGGACCTGTGGTGACGTCAGATCACATGCTCCAATCACATGGTCCATCACCGTGGTATATAGGTGTGTAGGACCTCAGGTATAGAAATGGGGATAGGACAAACAGTGATCGGCCTTCTTCTCCATGGGATTCATGGTTGCTACATGGGTCTCATAGTATGTGGACCCTTTTCTCATTAGCCATGGCGATCTGGACAAACATGGTGCATCTCACAGGGGATAGGGTCAACTATGACTCAAGGGTCCACAAGACTCCTCTGGAATGTTGTATGAATTCATTGCATTATAGACTTGTATTGAGTTCCATTTGAGGACAGGGATCCAAGAGTTTTCCTTCCACATTACCTAAGTAATAAAGGACAAATGGAAGTGAGTTTCAGGCACAATTTACCGTCATCGGCGAGAATAAACATAGAGTCGTATAGTAGAGCGAAGCTGTCCACTTGATTCATGTGATTATGTCTGCCAGAATCCGCAGACTGCGGCGTGTCAGATCTCCGAGCCGATAACTTATTGTCTCAACGACTCCAGCAGTCCTCGTATCTCAGCAAAACAAAGGAAATTAAGCTTCATCTCTACATGCTTAGCCTTAAATTACTCATAGAGCCGTGATTTGTTTAACACACGTCCTGATTGCTATCACCGCTTTTTATGGCGCTTTGCAAATCATTGTATTTGTTTCTAATCTGAAATTCACGGCCAAAGTAAGTCATTTAAATTAAGTAAAATATACTCGCAAGAGGCGTCATTTGGCTCCAGAGCAGAATGGGAATGTAATGTAAAATATTGTGAAATGTAGAATGACTGCAGGATAATCTGAGAACAAAAGACACAAAAAGTTCTCAAGGGCTGAGTGTTGGCGGGAGGAGGTATGAAGGGTTCTCCTTAGATTTTACAAGAATAAAGGTCAGCGCCAGCAGAGCCTCTGAAATGTTGCCCATGTAGTGAACAAAGTCGTTGTTCCTGTAGGGTCTTATTAGAAAGCTTTGACAAACAGCAGGACATCTGGATACATAGAAAATCATGTGGTTGTGTTTAGAAACTTACATGGAAATTGTAAGAGATACATGCCTAATTTTTAGGTAAATTTAGAGAATTTCTTAAAGACGCTCATACTGATGTAATACACCTTATAATTGACTCAGTAGATCTGACCTAGTTGGAGCCTTTATGCTCAATGAACCACCTTCCACTCAGTCACATATGCCCTTCCCGTTTTTGACCTTCTTAACCAATTAACAGCTCTAAGAAGTGTACAGTAAACGCCCCTGCAGAACTGACAATGACAAAACATGAGACAAAGAGGACAGGCTGACTTTTTTGGCTCTCTAAAGGGCTTGTCCAGCTTTGTAACATTTTTAACTGTGAATAGTGTGTTGTACCTGTTGAAAAACACACACACACCACACACACACACACACACACACACACAGACCTGCTCCCTGAGGCTCCATTATGACTCCCTTCACTGGTTTTTCAGTGCTATAAATCTCTAGATAGAATAGGCCACATGGCTCACTGCAGCCTCAGTGGTGATCCTCTTGTGGTAGTCACTGTTGGGTCCCATGTAGTGATGATTGAGCATGCTCTGCCGAACACCAGTTCGACTTGAGCATCTCGATGCTCGGCACATGGCGGTACGCAGCCAATAAACGTGCAGGTAAGTACTACCCTCACATTCTTAGTCAGAGAGAGCTGTGCTGAGAAAGGGACAGACAGTGTAGTGAGTAATTTAAGAATATTTTTTCCACCAAAACTTTTCAGAGACCCAAAAGTCCTTCTAAGGACTATTGTGTGTGGCAGCAAAATATAATATCTAACTAGCGTACAATAGTTAGGACGCTGCAGACAGCAACATTAGCTGCGCCACGTCTCCAGTGTAAAGTGTGCGCATCCAAAAAATATCTGTGACATCCAGTGTACTTTTTCAATAGATGGTGTCCGCTACAGACAGTGACATTACCAGTGCCGCATCTCCAGTGTAACATTTAATATGAAGAAGGAGAGCAGTAAGGGACTGTCATGGAACCATGAACCAGACGTACAACAAGAGGTAAGTGGAAATAAGAAGGCTTTATTGAAAAACAAGCTGTAAAGGCAAAAGTCCAAACGGATGGCTAAACCGAAGCAGGGTCTTGCGAAGCCAGAGGTCAGGAACCAGAAGGGTAGTCATACGAAGCCTGGATCAGGAACCAGCAGGGTAGTCAGACGAAGCCTGGATCAGGAACCAGCAGGGTAGTCAGACGAAGCCAGGATCAGGAACCAGAAGCAGCAGCAGTCTTAGAAGCATGTGAACACAGGAGGACCAAGCAAGGAACTGAAGCCACAGACCTCCTATATATATGAGCTAGGCATCCAGCTCCTCCCAGTGGGAAGGAGAAGCCGCAGGGTGGGAGGCTACAAGAAACCCAGAAACCAAGATGGCCGCCAGCACATGTCAAACGAAGGAGAACAGCAAGAAGGTAAGACCATGACAGTACCCCCCCCTCAAGGGCCCCTCCTCCGCGGAGTAAAGAACGGTTTCTGAGGGAAGCGTGCGTGGAAGGCTCGGAGCAAGGCAGGAGCATGGACATCTGCGGAGGGAACCCAGGAACGCTCCTCTGGACCATAACCACGCCAATGGACCAAAAACTGCACCCGACCGCGGACCAGGCGTGAGTCCAGGATATTGCTCACCTCATACTCCTCACGATTGCCCACTTGGACCGGACGAGGCCGAGGAACCGAGGAAGTGAAACGATTACACACCAGTGGCTTCAACAGGGAGACATGAAACACGTTGGAGATCCGCATGCCAGGAGGAAGCGCAAGGGCATAGGCTACCGGGTTTACCCTGCGAAGCACTCGGAAGGGACCAACAAAGCGAGGCGCCAGCTTGGGAGTGGGCACTTGAAGGTTGAGGTTGCGGGTGGACAACCATACGCGGTCTCCGACCTGGTAGGAAGGAGCGAGCGTTCGTCTGCGATCAGCCTGAAGTCTCTGGCGCTGCGCAGAGACCTCAAGGGACCTCTGGATCTGTACCCAAGAAGCACGTAGGACGGAAAGGTGATCCTCCACAGCCGGAATATCCTGGGGAGAGAATACCTCCGGTAACACGGCAGGTTGGAACCCATAATTGGCCATGAAGGGAGACGTCCCAGAGGAAGAGTTCACCGCCGTGTTCCTGGCAAACTCAGCCCAAGGCAGGAGGTCAACCCAATTGTCTTGGTGATCGGAGACATAGCAACGAAGGAATTGCTCCAAGGCCTGATTGGATCGTTCTGCGGCCCCATTGGACTGAGGGTGGTAGGCCGAAGAGAAAGAGAGATGAATCCCCAACTGGGAGCAAAAGGCGCGCCAGAACCTGGACACAAACTGACTCCCCCGATCCGACACAATCTCCTTGGGCAAACCGTGCAACCGGAAGACCTCCCTGGCGAAAATCGTGGCCAACTCTTGTGCAGAGGGTAACTTCTTGAGAGGAACACAGTGGCACATTTTGGAAAACCGATCCACAATCATGAGAATGACCGTATGGCCTCGGGATGCAGGGAGGTCCACAATGAAATCCATCCCCAGGTGTGACCATGGACGCTCCCCGGTGGCTATGGGTTGCAAAAGGCCCAACGGAAGGTGCCGAGGGGACTTACTCTGGGCACAAACGGAGCATGCCGCTACATATGCGGCGATGTCGGAACGTAGAGAAGGCCACCAGAACAGACGTGAAACAGCCCAGGACAGCTGATTCTTTCCAGGATGCCCCGCGGCCTTGGAGTTATGGTAGGTTCGCAACAACCGAGTGCGCAACTCCTCAGGCACAAAACATCTGCCGTTGGGTCTCCCAGAGGGAGCACCAGATTGAGCCGCCAAAATCTGCTCACCCAGGGGAGAGGTCAGGCTGGTGCGAATGGCGGCCAGGATCTGATTCGGAGGTATGACCGAAGTCGGAGTCGACTCCTCCCTGGACAGCTCGGAGTACTGCCGTGATAAGGCATCCGCTCTGATGTTCTTGGAACCGGGTAGGTAGGAGACCACGTAATTAAAACGTGACAAGAACAGGGCCCATCTGGCCTGACGTGGTGTCAATCTCTTGGCCTCAGAGAGGTAGGTCAGATTCTTGTGGTCCGTCAGGATGAGAACCGGAACCACCGAGCCCTCAAGCAAGTGCCTCCATTCTTTAAGGGCCTGCATGATGGCCAATAACTCCCTGTCACCAATCTGATAGTTGCACTCCGCGGAAGACAGTTTCCGGGAGTAAAACCCACAAGGAAGCAGAGGACCCTCTGGTGTTCTACGCTGAGACAGAAGGGCGCCTACTCCCGTCTCAGACGCGTCCACCTCGAGGACAAAAGGCAACCCAGGGTTGGGATGCGACAGAATCGGAGCCGACACAAAGGCGGACTTTAGAGCCTCAAAAGCTCGGATGGCCTCGAGCGGCCAGACCTGGGGATTACTGCCCTTCCTGGTCAGATCCGTGAGAGGCTTGGCTAGCATGGAAAAGTCCCTGATGAACTTCCGATAATAATTGGCGAAGCCCAAAAAGCTCTGCAGGGCACGAAGACCACTGGGCTGGGGCCACTGTAAGACAGCCGAAACCTTCTCAGGATCCATGGAGAACCCCTCAGCGGAAATGATGTAACCTAGGAAGGTTACCTGGGATCGGTGAAATTCGCATTTCTCAAGCTTACCGAACAGCTTGTTCTCTCGTAACCGTTGCAACACTCGTCTGACATCCAGAATGTGGGCCTCCATGGATTCAGAATATACCAAGATGTCATCCAAATAGACCACCACACACTGCTGCAACAGGTCACGGAAAACATCGTTGATGAATTCCTGGAAGACTGCGGGCGCATTGCACAACCCAAAGGGCATAACCAAGGATTCATAATGACCGGTCCTGGTGTTAAACGCGGTCTTCCACTCATCGCCCGCCTTGATCCTTACCAGGTTATATGCCGCCCTCAGGTCGAGTTTGGTAAAGACCGTGGCCCCTTTGAGGCGATCGAACAGCTCGGAAATCAAGGGTATCGGGTAAGCGTTCTTGATCGTGATGCGATTGAGACCCCTGTAATCGATGCAAGGCCTCAACTCACCGCCCTTCTTTTTCACAAAGAAAAATCCAGCCCCTGCCGGGGACGAGGATTTGCGAATGTGTCCGCGTGAAAGCGCCTCCCTCACGTACTCCTCCATGGCCTCATTCTCCGCTACCGACAGTGGATAGACTTTGCCACGAGGAGGAACGGCACCAGATTGTAACTCTATGGCACAATCGTATGGGCGGTGCGGAGGTAGGGCAACCGCACGCACCTTATCGAATACATCCCGGTACTCCTCGTATTCAGGAGGCAACAGAGAGTCCGAGGAAGTACACAGCAACTTGACAGGCCCATGGATGCAACTAGCCCCACACTGCGGTGACCACGAGAGGATCTCGGCCGATCTCCAATCGAAAGTCGGATTATGCTTCTGGAGCCAGGGGTACCCCAAGACCACCGAGTAGTGTGGAGACGAAATAACCTGGAGACAGACCGACTCTCTGTGAACGGCACCAATGGCCATCCCCACTGGAAGGGTCTCATGAGTCACGTGTGGCGGCAGAAGGGGTCTGCCGTCTATCGCCTCAAGAGCCAGTGGGGAACCTCGAGGCTGCAGAGGAATGGAATTGGCGGCAGCGAACACACTATCAATGAACAAACCACCAGCACCAGAGTCCACCAACGCCTGGGTCGTCACCGAGCCCCCGACCCAGGAGAGGACAACAGTAATCAGTGGTTTGTCAACACGGGAAACCGGGGACGAGGAGACTCCACCCAAGATCTGCCCCCGACAGGATCTCAGGTGCGAGCGTTTCCCGGACGGTTCGGGCATGCCAACCAAAAATGCCCACCGAGACCACAGTACATGCATCGGCCCTCGCGTCTCCGGAGTACCCTCTCCCCCTCGGACAGGCGAGCAAACCCCAGCTGCATGGGTTCACCCCCAGACAAGTCATCCCCAGGAGGCGTGGGAGGAGAGGGAGGCACGGGTGGGACAGCAAACGTAGGCGCCAATCTGTTAGAAGACCTCCGCAGGCTCTCCTTAAAGGAAGGTCTCTCCCTGAGTCTGGTGTCAATCAAAATCAGGAAAGAAATAAGAGACTCGAGCTCCACTGGTAGGTCCTTAGCTGCAACCTCATCCTTCAAGGCATCCGAGAGACCATGAGAGAAAGCAGCGACCAGAGCCTCATTATTCCAGCCCACCTCTGCTGCCAGGGTACGAAACTCAATGGCGTATTCAGCTACGGATCGTGAACCCTGTCTGATGGACATAAGGAGCTTCGCAGCAGAGGCAGCACGAGCCGGCACATCGAATACCTTCCGAAGAGAAGCAACAAAACCAGAAAACTCGGCAACCACCGGATTGTTGTTCTCCCATAAAGGGCTGGCCCAGGCCAAGGCCTTGTCCGAGAGCAGCGAGATCAAGAAGCCCACCTTTGATCTCTCAGTAGGAAAGGCATGTGGCAGCAACTCGAAATAAATGCCCACCTGGTTAAGGAAACCTCGGCACTGAGTTGGCTCTCCCCCAAAGCGCTGTGGAAGGGGGGCAGAACCGGTCATACCCCGAAACACCGCAGGTGCAGCAACAGGTGTCGGGGTAGACTCTGGCGCAACAACCGGAGCGGCAGTAGGAGCGGGCCCAGGAGCGACAACCGACCCATCGGCAACGGAAGCTAAATGAGCCGTGCGTTCAAGCAAGGTTTGCAACGCCACAGCGAACCGACCCAACAGGTGATCCTGCTGATCAAGTCTGGCAACCAGCGTAGGTAGCGAGGATGGCCCTGTACCGTCAGAATTCATGGCTTGGTCCTAATGTCATGGAACCATGAACCAGACGTACAACAAGAGGTAAGTGGAAATAAGAAGGCTTTATTGAAAAACAAGCTGTAAGGCAAAAGTCCAAACGGATGGCTAAACCGAAGCAGGGTCTTGCGAAGCCAGAGGTCAGGAACCAGAAGGGTAGTCAGACGAAGCCTGGATCAGGAACCAGCAGGGTAGTCAGACGAAGCCTGGATCAGGAACCAGCAGGGTAGTCAGACGAAGCCAGGATCAGGAACCAGAAGCAGCAGCAGTCTTAGAAGCATGTGAACACAGGAGGACCAAGCAAGGAACTGAAGCCACAGACCTCCTATATATATGAGCTAGGCATCCAGCTCTTCCCAGTG
The DNA here is from genome assembly GCF_014858855.1 of Bufo gargarizans. Classification (NCBI taxonomy): domain Eukaryota; kingdom Metazoa; phylum Chordata; class Amphibia; order Anura; family Bufonidae; genus Bufo; species Bufo gargarizans. The sequence goes on along the minus strand of NC_058087.1, from coordinate 55,725,714 downwards.
GGAAGGAGAAGCCGCAGGGTGGGAGGCTACAAGAAACCCAGAAACCAAGATGGCCGCCAGCACATGTCAAACGAAGGAGAACAGCAAGAAGGTAAGACCATGACAGGGACGGGAAGTGGCCATGATGCTGATGGCGCACGTATAGGCCGTGGCCCTGGGCATGGAGAAACTGTGCCTGCTGCCAGAGCACAAGAAAAACAATCATCCACGATACCTAGCTTCATGTCCCAGTTTGCAGGGTGGCGCAGGACACCACTCTTGAAATCAGACCAGTGCGACCAGGTGGTCGGTTGGATTGCAGCAGATAATGCTTCCAGTTGCTGTAGCACCACCTTGTCTTCCACCAAGTCCAGTCTCGGTAGTCAAGAGTCTGGTCAACACAATCCTCACCCTGATCCTCCTTCTTCCCACCATGGAGAGTTTGGGCAAAAAAGTGATCCCACACTCGGATATTCCGTGGAGCTATTTTCTGCGCCATTCCTTAATTTGGTCCTCTCGCCAAGCCCGCTTGAAGAGGGACATATCTTGTGCCATGATTCCCAAACTCTTGAGCATCCTGAGTCACAAAAAGATGATGGTGGGGAACGGTAATTACTGTTTAATGAGGTGGATGATGATGAGACACAGTTGCTAATAAGTCAACAGCAATTTCTGTCTCAAGAGGTTGATGAAGAGGATGAGACACAGTTGTCAATCACTGAGGTTGTTGTTAGGTCAACAAGTCAGGAGGATGACCAGATGGATCAAATGGAAGAGGAGGTGGTGGACGATGAAGTCACTGACCCAACCTGGAAAGGTGGAAAACCGAGAGAGGACATCAGTACAGAGGGAGAGGGATCTGCTGCACTGCAACAGGCTGGAAGAGGCAGTGTGGTGGCAAAAGGGAGAAGGTGGGCCACACCAAACAGGCCCGCAACTGTTCCATGGAGCACACTCTTGTGTAAATCTCCCTTGCCAAAGGGGTAGGTGTTCCGCAGTATGGCGCTTTTTTGAGGAAAGTGCGGACGACAAAAGAATAGTAGTTTGCAACCTGTTCCGTATGAAAATGAGCCAGGGCGTGAACACTAGCAACCTCACCACCACCAGCATGATCCGCCACATGGCATCCAAGCACCCTCAATAAATGGGACGAACGCTTGGGTCCACAATCTGTGTCTGCGTGTCACACCACTGCCTCATCTTCTCCTGTGTTACGTGCTGGCCAATCCCCTGTCGAAGGCGCAGGCCCGGATGCCTCCCGCCCTTCATCTGAACTTTCGCAAGCACCATCAGCGACCACATCCACTTCCGTGTCAAATTTCTTAACCCAGGCCTTTGAATGCAAGCAAAAATACTCAGCCATCCACCCACAGGCAATAGCACTAAATGCGCAGCTTTCCAAATTAATGCCCTTGGAAATGTTGCCATTTAGGCTTGTGGACACTAAGGCCTTCCACAAGCCGTTACGCAGTCCCCAGCCGCCACTATTTTTCAAGGTGTGCTGTTCCCGCCTTACACCAACATGTGTCCCATAACATCACATGTGCCCTAACCAACGCAGTTACTGGGAAGGTCCATTTAAGCATGGACACATGGACAAGTGCATTCGGCCAGGACTGGGTGAATGTTGTGGAGGCCAGGAGCGAGTCGTACCCTGGGATGGCACAAGTGCTACCAACACCAAGGATTGCGGGCCCTCAATTAGGGTTTCTGCCAGCACCTAAGTTAGTGACTCCAAACCCCACTTCTCCTCCTCCTCTTCCACCTCCGATTTATCCGCAGCACCAGTCAGTCATCATTCAGTAGCTGGAAGCAGTGTAGCACTGCAGTGGGGAAGCGTCAAAAGGCCGTTCTGAAGCTGATATGCTTAGGGGACAAACAGCACACCGCCGCAGAGCTGTGGCAGGGGATAAGAAAACAGACTGAGCTGTGGCTCTCGCCACTCAACCTACAACCAGGCATGGTTCTGTCTGATAATGGCTGGAACTTGGTTGGTAGCTTTGGAGCTCGGGAAGCTCAGACACATCCCATGCCTAGCCCACGTGCTCAACCTTGTGGTTCTGTGGTTTCTCAAAACCTACCCCCAATTTGCCTGAGCTACTGGTGAAGGTTCGTTGCTAGGGATGAGCGAACTCGAACTGTATAGTTCGGGTTCGTACCGAATTTTGGGGTGTCCGTGACACGGACCCGAACCCGGACATTTTCGTAAAAGTCCGGGTTCGGGTTCGGTGTTCGTCGCTTTCTTGGCGCTTTTGTGACGCTTTCTTGGCGCTTTTTGAAAGGCTGCAAAGCAGCCAATCAACAAGCGTCATACTACTTGCCCCAAGAGGCCATCACAGCCATGCCTACTATTGGCATGGCTGTGATTGGCCAGAGCACCATGTGACCCAGCCTCTATTTAAGCTGGAGTCACATAGCGCCGCCCGTCACTCTGCTCTGATTAGCGTAGGGAGAGGTTGCGGCTGCGACAGTAGGGCGAGATTAGGCAGATTAACTCCTCCAAAGGACTTGATTAACTGATCGATCTGCAGCTGTGGATCATTGAGCTGCTGATCCTCAATTGCTCACTGTTTTTAGGCTGCACAGACCGTTTGTCAGTCTCATTTTTCTGGGGTGATCGGCGGCCATTTTGTGTCTTGTGGTGCGCCAGCACAAGCTGCGACCAAGTGCATTTAACCCTCAATGGTGTGGTTGTTTTTTGGCTAAAGCCTACATCAGGGTGAAGCTGTCACACCAAGTGCATTTAACCAGCAATAGTCTGTTCATTTTTTGGCCATATACAAAATCAGGGGCAAGCTGCGCCTGTCACCAAGTGCATTTAACCCTCAATGGTGTGGTTGTTTTTTGGCTAAAGCCTACATCAGGGTGAAGCTGTGACACCAAGTGCATTTAACCAGCAATAGTCTGTTCATTTTTTGGCCATATACAAAATCAGGGGCAAGCTGCGCCTGTCACCAAGTGCATTTAACCCTCAATGGTGTGGTTGTTTTTTGGCTAAAGCCTACATCAGGGTGAAGCTGTCACACCAAGTGCATTTAACCAGCAATAGTCTGTTCATTTTTTGGCCATATACAAAATCAGGGGCAAGCTGCGCCTGTCACCAAGTGCATTTAACCCTCAATGGTGTGGTTGTTTTTTGGCTAAAGCCTACATCAGGGTGAAGCTGTCACACCAAGTGCATTTAACCAGCAATAGTCTGTTTATTTTTTGGCCATATCCCAGTCTAATTCTGTCACTAAATCCATACCGGTCACCCAGCGCCTAAATACTAGGCCTCAAATTTATATCCAGCTAAATCTGTCCCTAGTGCTGTAGCTGGGCGAGTTATTTAGTGTCCGTTCAAGCACATTTCTTGTTCTGGGTTGAAATACAATTCCCAATTTAGCAATTTCATAATTTAGTGGTTCCTGCTATATCAGAGCTATTTGAAATCTATCCCAAAAAGGGTATATAATATTGAAGGTGCACATTGGGTCATTCAGAATAACTTCACACACACCCGCTACTGTGTATTTCCAAGTCTAATTCTGTCACTAAACCCATACCTGTCACCCAGCGCCTAAATACTAGGCCTCAAATTTAAATCCCTCTAAATCTCTCGTTACCGCTGTACTGTTGTTGCTGGGCAAGATATTTAGTGTCCGTCAAAGCACATTTTTTGTTCTGGGTTGAAGTACAATTCCCAATTTAGCAATTTCATAATTTAGTGGTTCCTGCTATATCAGAGCTATTTGGAATCTATCCCTAAAAGGGTATATAATATTGAAGGTGCACATTGGGTCATTCAGAATAACTTCACACACACCCGCTACTGTGTATTTCCAAGTCTAATTCTGTCACTAAACCCATACCTGTCACCCAGCGCCTAAATACTAGGCCTCAAATTTAAATCCCTCTAAATCTCTCGTTACCGCTGTACTGTTGTTGCTGGGCAAGATATTTAGTGTCCGTCAAAGCACATTTTTTGTTCTGGGTTGAAGTACAATTCCCAATTTAGCAATTTCATAATTTAGTGGTTTCTGCTATATCAGAGCTATTTGAAATCTATCCCTAAAAGGGTATATAATATTGAAGGTGCACATTGGGTCATTCAGAATAACTTCACACACACGCTTCTGTGCATTTCCAAGTCTAATTCTGTCACTAAATCCATACCGGTGACCCAGCGCCTAAATACTAGGCCTCAAATTTAAATCCCTCTAAATCTCTCGTTACCCACCGCTGTACTGTTGTTGCTGGGCAAGATATTTAGTGTCCGTCAAAGCACATTTTTTGTTCTGGGTTGAAGTACAATTCCCAATTTAGCAATTTCATAATTTAGTGGTTTCTGCTATATCAGAGCTATTTGAAATCTATCCCTAAAAGGGTATATAATATTGAAGGTGCACATAGGGTCATTCAGAATAACTTCACACACACGCTTCTGTGCATTTCCAAGTCTAATTCTGTCACTAAATCCATACCGGTGACCCAGCGCCTAAATACTAGGCCTCAAATTTAAATCCCTCTAAATCTCTCGTTACCCACCGCTGTACTGTTGTTGCTGGGCAAGATATTTAGTGTCCGTCAAAGCACATTTTTTGTTCTGGGTTGAAGTACAATTCCCAATTTAGCAATTTCATAATTTAGTGGTTTCTGCTATATCAGAGCTATTTGAAATCTATCCCTAAAAGGGTATATAATATTGAAGGTGCACATAGGGTCATTCAGAATAACTTCACACACACGCTTCTGTGCATTTCCAAGTCTAATTCTGTCACTAAATCCATACCGGTGACCCAGCGCCTAAATACTAGGCCTCAAATTTATATCCCGCTAAATCTCTCGTTACCGCTGTACTGTTGTTGCTGGGCAAGATATTTAGTGTCCGTCAAAGCACATTTTTTGTTCTGGGTTGAAGTACAATTCCCAATTTAGCAATTTCATAATTTAGTGGTTCCTGCTATATCAGAGCTATTTGAAATCTATCCCAAAAAGGGTATATAATATTGAAGGTGCACATTGGGTCATTCAGAATAACTTCACACACACCCGCTACTGTGTATTTCCAAGTCTAATTCTGTCACTAAACCCATACCTGTCACCCAGCGCCTAAATACTAGGCCTCAAATTTAAATCCCTCTAAATCTCTCGTTACCGCTGTACTGTTGTTGCTGGGCAAGATATTTAGTGTCCGTCAAAGCACATTTTTTGTTCTGGGTTGAAGTACAATTCCCAATTTAGCAATTTCATAATTTAGTGGTTTCTGCTATATCAGAGCTATTTGAAATCTATCCCTAAAAGGGTATATAATATTGAAGGTGCACATTGGGTCATTCAGAATAACTTCACACACACGCTTCTGTGCATTTCCAAGTCTAATTCTGTCACTAAATCCATACCGGTGACCCAGCGCCTAAATACTAGGCCTCAAATTTAAATCCCTCTAAATCTCTCGTTACCCACCGCTGTACTGTTGTTGCTGGGCAAGATATTTAGTGTCCGTCAAAGCACATTTTTTGTTCTGGGTTGAAGTACAATTCCCAATTTAGCAATTTCATAATTTAGTGGTTTCTGCTATATCAGAGCTATTTGAAATCTATCCCTAAAAGGGTATATAATATTGAAGGTGCACATAGGGTCATTCAGAATAACTTCACACACACGCTTCTGTGCATTTCCAAGTCTAATTCTGTCACTAAATCCATACCGGTGACCCAGCGCCTAAATACTAGGCCTCAAATTTAAATCCCTCTAAATCTCTCGTTACCGCTGTCCTGTTGTAGCTGGGAAAGTTATTTAGTGCCCGTCAAAGCACATTTTTTGTTCTGGGTTGAAGTACAATTCCCAATTTAGCAATTTCATAATTTAGTGGTTCCTGCTATATCAGAGCTATTTGAAATCTATCCCAAAAAGGGTATATAATATTCAAGGTGCACATTGGGTCATTCAGAATAACTTCACACACACGCTTCTGTGCATTTCCAAGTCTAATTCTGTCACTAAATCCATACCGGTCACCCAGCGCCTAAATACTAGGCCTCAAATTTAAATCCCTCTAAATCTCTCGTTACCCACCGCTGTACTGTTGTTGCTGGGCAAGATATTTAGTGTCCGTCAAAGCACATTTTTTGTTCTGGGTTGAAGTACAATTCCCAATTTAGCAATTTCATAATTTAGTGGTTTCTGCTATATCAGAGCTATTTGAAATCTATCCCTAAAAGGGTATATAATATTGAAGGTGCACATAGGGTCATTCAGAATAACTTCACACACACGCTTCTGTGCATTTCCAAGTCTAATTCTGTCACTAAATCCATACCGGTGACCCAGCGCCTAAATACTAGGCCTCAAATTTAAATCCCTCTAAATCTCTCGTTACCGCTGTCCTGTTGTAGCTGGGAAAGTTATTTAGTGCCCGTCAAAGCACATTTTTTGTTCTGGGTTGAAGTACAATTCCCAATTTAGCAATTTCATAATTTAGTGGTTCCTGCTATATCAGAGCTATTTGAAATCTATCCCAAAAAGGGTATATAATATTCAAGGTGCACATTGGGTCATTCAGAATAACTTCACACACACGCTTCTGTGCATTTCCAAGTCTAATTCTGTCACTAAATCCATACCGGTCACCCAGCGCCTAAATACTAGGCCTCAAATTTATATCCCGCTGAATTTGAATACAATACATTGGGCCAAATAATATATTTGTTGTTGTGGTGAACCATAACAATGAGAAAAACATCTAGTAAGGGACGCGGACGTGGACATGGTCGTGGTGGTGTTAGTGGACCCTCTGGTGCTGGGAGAGGACGTGGCCGTTCTGCCACATCCACACGTCCTAGTGTACCAACTACCTCAGGTCCCAGTAGCCGCCAGAATTTACAGCGATATATGGTGGGGCCCAATGCCGTTCTAAGGATGGTAAGGCCTGAGCAGGTACAGGCATTAGTCAATTGGGTGGCCGACAGTGGATCCAGCACGTTCACATTATCTCCCACCCAGTCTTCTGCAGAAAGCGCACAGATGGCGCCTGAAAACCAACCCCATCAGTCTGTCACATCACCCCCATGCATACCAGGGAAACTGTCTCAGCCTCAAGTTATGCAGCAGTCTCTTATGCTGTTTGAAGACTCCGCTGGCAGGGTTTCCCAAGGGCATCCACCTAGCCCTTCCCCAGCGGTGAAAGACATAGAATGCACTGACGCACAACCACTTATGTTTCCTGATGATGAGGACATGGGAATACCACCTCAGCATGTCTCTGATGATGACGAAACACAGGTGCCAACTGCTGCGTCTTTCTGCAGTGTGCAGACTGAACAGGAGGTCAGGGATCAAGACTGGGTGGAAGACGATGCAGGGGACGATGAGGTCCTAGACCCCACATGGAATGAAGGTCGTGCCACTGACTTTCACAGTTCGGAGGAAGAGGCAGTGGTGAGACCGAGCCAACAGCGTAGCAAAAGAGGGAGCAGTGGGCAAAAGCAGAACACCCGCCGCCAAGAGACTCCGCCTGCTACTGACCGCCGCCATCTGGGACCGAGCACCCCAAAGGCAGCTTCAAGGAGTTCCCTGGCATGGCACTTCTTCAAACAATGTGCTGACGACAAGACCCGAGTGGTTTGCACGCTGTGCCATCAGAGCCTGAAGCGAGGCATTAACGTTCTGAACCTGAGCACAACCTGCATGACCAGGCACCTGCATGCAAAGCATGAACTGCAGTGGAGTAAACACCTTAAAACCAAGGAAGTCACTCAGGCTCCCCCTGCTACCTCTTCTGCTGCTGCCGCCTCGGCCTATTCTGCTGCTGCCGCCTCGGCCTCTTCCTCCGCCTCTGGAGGAACGTTGGCACCTGCCGCCCAGCAAACAGGGGATGTACCACCAACACCACCACCACCACCTCCGTCACCAAGCGTCTCAACCATGTCACACGCCAGCGTTCAGCTCTCCATCTCACAAACATTTGATAGAAAGCGTAAATTCCCACCTAGCCACCCTCGATCCCTGGCCCTGAATGCCAGCATTTCTAAACTACTGGCCTATGAAATGCTGTCATTTAGGCTGGTGGACACAGACAGCTTCAAACAGCTCATGTCGCTTGCTGTCCCACAGTATGTTGTTCCCAGCCGGCACTACTTCTCCAAGAGAGCCGTGCCTTCCCTGCACAACCAAGTATCCGATAAAATCAAGTGTGCACTGCGCAACGCCATCTGTAGCAAGGTCCACCTAACCACAGATACGTGGACCAGTAAGCACGGCCAGGGACGCTATATCTCCCTAACTGCACACTGGGTAAATGTAGTGGCAGCTGGGCCCCAGGCGGAGAGCTGTTTGGCGCACGTCCTGCCGCCGCCAAGGATCGCAGGGCAACATTCTTTGCCTCCTGTTGCCACCTCCTCCTTCTCGGCTTCCTCCTCCTCTTCTTCCACCTGCTCATCCAGTCAGCCACACACCTTCACCACCAACTTCAGCACAGCCCGGGGTAAACGTCAGCAGGCCATTCTGAAACTCATATGTTTGGGGGACAGGCCCCACACCGCACAGGAGTTGTGGCGGGGTATTGAACAACAGACCGACGAGTGGTTGCTGCCGGTGAGCCTCAAGCCCGGCCTGGTGGTGTGTGATAATGGGCGAAATCTCGTTGCAGCTCTGGGACTAGCCAATTTGACGCACATCCCTTGCTTGGCGCATGTGCTGAATTTGGTGGTGCAGAAGTTCATTCACAACTACCCCGACATGTCAGAGCTGCTGCATAAAGTGCGGGCCGTCTGTTCGCGCTTCCGGCGTTCACATCCTGCCGCTGCTCGCCTGTCTGCGCTACAGCGTAACTTCGGCCTTCCCGCTCACCGCCTCATATGCGACGTGCCCACCAGGTGGAACTCCACCTTGCACATGCTGGACAGACTGTGCGAGCAGCAGCAGGCCATAGTGGAGTTTCAGCTGCAGCACGCACGGGTCAGTCGCACTACAGAACAGCACCACTTCACCACCAATGACTGGGCCTCCATGCGAGACCTGTGTGCCCTGTTGCGCTGTTTCGAGTACTCCACCAACATGGCCAGTGGCGATGACACCGTTATCAGCGTTACAATACCACTTCTATGTCTCCTTGAGAAAACACTTAGGGCGATGATGGAACAGGAGGTGGCCCAGGAGGAGGAGGAGGAGGATGAGGAAGAGGGGTCATTTTTAGCACTTTCAGGCCAGTCTCTTCGAAGTGACTCAGAGGGAGGTTTTTTGCAACAGCAGAGGCCAGGTACAAATGTGGCCAGCCAGGGCCCACTACTGGAGGACGAGGAGGACGAGGATGAGGAGGAGGTGGAGGAGGATGAGGATGAAGCATGGTCACAGCGGGGTGGCACCCAACGCAGCTCGGGTCCATCACTGGTGCGTGGCTGGGGGGAAAGGCAGGACGATGACGATACGCCTCCCACAGAGGACAGCTTGTCCTTACCCCTGGGCAGCCTGGCACACATGAGCGACTACATGCTGCAGTGCCTGCGCAACGACAGCAGAGTTGCCCACATTTTAACCTGTGCAGACTACTGGGTTGCCACCCTGCTGGATCCACGCTACAAAGACAATGTGCCCACCTTACTTCCTGCACTGGAGCGTGATAGGAAGATGCGCGAGTACAAGCGCACGTTGGTAGACGCGCTACTGAGAGCATTCCCAAATGTCACAGGGGAACAAGTGGAAGCCCAAGGCCAAGGCAGAGGAGGAGCAAGAGGTCGCCAAGGCAGCTGTGTCACGGCCAGCTCCTCTGAGGGCAGGGTTAGCATGGCAGAGATGTGGAAAACTTTTGTCAACACGCCACAGCTAACTGCACCACCACCTGATACGCAACGTGTTAGCAGGAGGCAACATTTCACTAACATGGTGGAACAGTACGTGTGCACACCCCTCCACGTACTGACTGATGGTTCGGCCCCATTCAACTTCTGGGTCTCTAAATTGTCCATGTGGCCAGAGCTAGCCTTTTATGCCTTGGAGGTGCTGGCCTGCCCGGCAGCCAGCGTTTTGTCTGAACAAGTATTCAGCACGGCAGGGGGCGTCATTACAGACAAACGCAGCCGCCTGTCTACAGCCAATGTGGACAAGCTGACGTTCATAAAAATGAACCAGGCATGGATCCCACAGGACCTGTCCGTCCCTTGTCCAGATTAGACATTAACTACCTCCCCATAACCATATATTATTGGACTCCAGGGCACTTCCTCATTCAATCCTATTTTTATTTTCATTTTACCATTATATTGCGATGCTACCCAAAGTTGAATGAACCTCTCCTCTGCCTGTGTGCTAGGCCTAAATATATGCCAATGGACTGTTGCAGTGGTGGCTGACATGAAGCCTGATTCTCTGCTATGACATGCAGACTAATTCTCTGCTGACATGAAGCCAGATTGTCTGTTACGGGACCTCTCTCCTCTGCCTGGGTGCTGGGCCTAAATTTATGACAATGGACTGTTGCAGTGGTGGCTGACGTGAAGCCTGATTCTCTGCTATGACATGCAGACTGATTCTCTGCTGACATGAAGCCAGATCCTCTGTTACGGGACCTCTCTCCTCTGCCTGGGTGCTGGGCCTAAATTTATGACAATGGACTGTTGCAGTGGTGGCTGACGTGAAGCCTGATTCTCTGCTATGACATGCAGACTGATTCTCTGCTGAAATGAAGCCAGATCCTCTGTTACGGGACCTCTCTCCTCTGCCTGGGTGCTGGGCCTAAATTTATGACAATGGACTGTTGCAGTGGTGGCTGACGTGAAGCCTGATTCTCTGCTATGACATGCAGACTGATTCTCTGCTGTCATGAAGCCAGATTGTCTGTTACGGGACCTTTCTCCTCTACCTGGGTTCTGGGCCTAAATTTATGAAAATTGACTCTTACAGTGGTGGGTGACGTGAAGCCTGATTCTCTGCTATGATATGAAGACTGATTCTCTGCTGACATGAAGCCAGATTGTCTGTTACGGGACCTTTCTCCTCTGCCTGGGTTCTGGGCCTAAATTTATGAAAATTGACTCTTACAGTGGTGGGTGACGTGAAGCCTGATTCTCTGCTATGATATGAAGACTGATTCTCTGCTGACATGAAGCCAGATTGTCTGTTACGGGACCTTTCTCCTCTGCCTGGGTTCTGGGCCTAAATTTATGAAAATTGACTCTTACAGTGGTGGGTGACGTGAAGCCTGATTCTCTGCTATGATATGAAGACTGATTCTCTGCTGACATGAAGCCAGATTGTCTGTTACGGGACCTTTCTCCTCTGCCTGGGTTCTGGGCCTAAATTTATGAAAATTGACTCTTACAGTGGTGGGTGACGTGAAGCCTGATTCTCTGCTATGATATGAAGACTGATTCTCTGCTGACATGAAGCCAGATTGTCTGTTACGGGACCTTTCTCCTCTGCCTGGGTTCTGGGCCTAAATTTATGAAAATTGACTCTTACAGTGGTGGGTGACGTGAAGCCTGATTCTCTGCTATGATATGAAGACTGATTCTCTGCTGACATGAAGCCAGATTGTCTGTTACGGGACCTTTCTCCTCTGCCTGGGTTCTGGGCCTAAATTTATGAAAATTGACTCTTACAGTGGTGGGTGACGTGAAGCCTGATTCTCTGCTATGATATGAAGACTGATTCTCTGCTGACATGAAGCCAGATTGTCTGTTACGGGACCTTTCTCCTCTGCCTGGGTTCTGGGCCTAAATTTATGAAAATTGACTCTTACAGTGGTGGGTGACGTGAAGCCTGATTCTCTGCTATGATATGAAGACTGATTCTCTGCTGACATGAAGCCAGATTGTCTGTTACGGGACCTTTCTCCTCTGCCTGGGTTCTGGGCCTAAATTTATGAAAATTGACTCTTACAGTGGTGGGTGACGTGAAGCCTGATTCTCTGCTATGATATGAAGACTGATTCTCTGCTGACATGAAGCCAGATTGTCTGTTACGGGACCTTTCTCCTCTGCCTGGGTTCTGGGCCTAAATTTATGAAAATTGACTCTTACAGTGGTGGGTGACGTGAAGCCTGATTCTCTGCTATGATATGAAGACTGATTCTCTGCTGACATGAAGCCAGATTGTCTGTTACGGGACCTTTCTCCTCTGCCTGGGTTCTGGGCCTAAATTTATGAAAATTGACTCTTACAGTGGTGGGTGACGTGAAGCCTGATTCTCTGCTATGATATGAAGACTGATTCTCTGCTGACATGAAGCCAGATTGTCTGTTACGGGACCTTTCTCCTCTGCCTGGGTTCTGGGCCTAAATTTATGAAAATTGACTCTTACAGTGGTGGGTGACGTGAAGCCTGATTCTCTGCTATGATATGAAGACTGATTCTCTGCTGACATGAAGCCAGATTGTCTGTTACGGGACCTTTCTCCTCTGCCTGGGTTCTGGGCCTAAATTTATGAAAATTGACTCTTACAGTGGTGGGTGACGTGAAGCCTGATTCTCTGCTATGATATGAAGACTGATTCTCTGCTGACATGAAGCCAGATTCTCTGTTACGGGACCTCTCTCCTCTGCCTGGGTGCTGGGCCTAAATTTATGACAATGGACTGTTGCAGTGGTGGCTGACGTGAAGCCTGATTCTCTGCTATGACATGCAGACTGATTCTCTGCTGACATGAAGCCAGATTCTCTGTTACGGGACCTCTCTCCTCTGCCTGTGTGTGTGCTGGGCCTAAATATATGCCAATGGACTGTTGCAGTGGTGGCTGACGTGAAGCCTCATTCTCTGCTATGACATGCAGACTAATTCTCTGCTGACATGAAGACAGATTCTCTGTTACGGGACCTCTCTCCTCTGCCTGGGTGCCGGGGCCTAAATATCTGAGAATGGACTGTTCCAGTGGTGGGTGACGGGAAGCCAGATTCTCTGCTATGGAACCTCTCTCCAATTGATTTTGGTTAATTTTTATTTATTTAATTTTTATTTTAATTCATTTCCCTATCCACATTTGTTTGCAGGGGATTTACCTACATGTTGCTGCCTTTTGCAGCCCTCTAGCTCTTTCCTGGGCTGTTTTACAGCCTTTTTAGTGCCGAAAAGTTCGGGTCCCCATTGACTTCAATGGGGTTCGGGTTCGGGACGAAGTTCGGATCGGGTTCGGATCCCGAACCCGAACATTTCCGGGATGTTCGGCCGAACTTCTCGAACCCGAACATCCAGGTGTTCGCTCAACTCTATTCGTTGCGTGTGTGCACATTTCTGCAAGTCATTGACAGCTTCTGCCGGTCTGTCAATGCAGAAGCTGACACGGTCTGCTATGTACTCCTTCACCATCTTCCAAAATGTTTCCCTCCTTGTCACAGTATCCCGTGCATCAGGGTGGCTTTGATGAGTGTTGCCCTGCCTCTGTTGGAACTGCTGTGTATCCCCCTTGTCTCCTCTCCTCGGTTGGCCAAGGAACTACGAACTCTGCCGCCAGCGTTGTCAGATGGACATTTTTTTTAGCAATTTCCCACAAGGACCTTCTGGTATTGCACCGTTTTATTCTTACTCTCCACCAGAGGAATGAGAGATGAGAAGTTTTCTTTGTAGCGGGGGTCGAGAAGGGTAAAAAACCTGTACTCTGTGTTGTCTAAAATGCGTATAACGCGCGGGTCGCGGGAAAGGCAGCCTACCATGAAGTCAGCCAGGTGTGCCAGAGTACAAACATGCAAGACTTCGCTGTCATCATCAGGAGGATCACTCTCAATCTCCTCATCCTCTTCCTCCTTTTCTGCCCACCCACGCTGAACAGATGGAATTAAACTTCCATGGGTACTACCCTCTGTAGCGGAGGCAACTGTCTCCTGCTCCTCCTCCTCTTCATCGTCCAATTCACGCTGAGAAGATGAATTGATGGTGGTCTGGCTATCACCCTGTGTACTGTCTCCCCCCATTTCCACCTCTTTCACATGCAAAGCGCCGTCCTCAATTGTGAGCAGAGAGTGTTTGAGTAGACACAGAAGTGGGATGGTGACACTGATAACAGGGTTATTGCCACTAACCATCTGTGTTGATTCCTCAAAGTTTCTTAAAACCTCACAGATTTCAGACATCCATGCCATCTCATCGGTTGTGAAGAGCGGAAGCTGACTGAAAATGCGATGACCATGTTGCAGCTGGTATTCCACTACTGCCCTCTGCTGCACACAAAGCCCGGACAATATGTGGAAGGTGGAGTTCCAGCGCATGCTCACGTCGCACAACAGCTGGTGAGCTGGCAATTTCAAGCGCTGCATTCACACGTCTGTAGTGCATTGCGGATCCACAATACACCCGGCCGGCACCCCTAAAGAACTACCTATTCTTCTCCGCAATTGCGGACAAGAATAGAACATGTTTTATTTATTTTTTACAGAGCTGCGGACCGGAAGATCAGGGCCGCGCTCCGGAAATGAGGATGCAGAGAGCACATAGTGTGCTCTCTGCATGCATTCCGTCCCCATAGAGAATGAATAGGTCTGCATCCGTTCCGCACAATTGAGGAACGTGTGCGGACAACACTTGGGGACGTGAGAATGGAGCCTAAGTATTAGACTTAGTTTTTTCTCCTGTTTATTTTCATAGCTGTTTTGGCACATGTATGTACAGTATATTGGTTTATTTCTTTATTTTTGTTAATAAGTACTGTACATTTAGTACATTCAAGCCTAAAACTTTAATGGTTTGCCTTGTTGCTCTAAACGAACCCACGCATCCCACGAGTCTAAGTACCTTCTGACCTGGAATGAATGCAGTAGTTGGTGGCAGCATGTGTCTGTGGTGCGTGGCGTGTGTTGAGGGTGTGATTTATGCTCAGTCTGCAGCCTGAGTGAAAGGTGAGCACAAGATTGAGTGAGTGGAGTCAATTAAATTGGACATTACTTGGAGAATGTATAAGAAGAGAGAACTACAACTCCCAGCATGTCCAGGCTGTTATTTGATAGCATTACAGTATTATGTGATCGAATGCCCCAGGCTCTCACACTGAATCCATCAGTTTATTCTCCTATGCACAAAGTTACTCCCACTCATGTCACATGACATAATCACAGGTCCTTCACCACTGTCTTCCACTGCTGAGCTTCACCCTTTCTACACTGATCACATAATGGTGACATCATCACAGGTCCTTCAGCTCTTGTGCATCACTATACCAGCGCAGGACTTTATGACATGAAAATTTATAAGATGAAGAGAAAGAGAGTGCAAGACTACCTTAAAATTCCTGGGCCTCAATGCAAAGATAGACCTACCTAGTCGTTTTATGTGGCATTTGGGCTCTCTCAGATAGCAGAACCTTGATGTCACTTCTACTTCTGCAATCCATATATCTTGTAACTCTTATGGAGGTAACACTCCAAATATCTATGAGAACTATACTTTTTACTAGGTCTTTACGTTGGGAAAAAAAGGGAGAGAATGCCTTTAAAAAAAAGCTTAACTCTCATCCCTCAGACACTGAATTGGTTGATTCATTACGCAAATGTGTAGAAGTAATTTGCCTCTTCAGAGCATAAGGGACAAGGAGTTCAATGCATCAAGCAGAAACATGTTGCAGGTAGGTTCCCTGTGGTGTTGAAGGGAATTCCACGCATGAATTAAATCAGGAAAATTGCTCGAGTGACTTCAGATGTTTTTCGGGTCACATCTTGAGATGGTGCAGTCATAAAGGATTTAAGACTTCCCATGTTGACTAATTTAGATGGTTCGAAGTCGAGCTTTTTCTTCAGACCAAATATTCTACTCAGTGTGGGAGACGGAACATTTATCAGCCTGGGAGAGCACAGTTTAATAAACCGGGGAAACGTCCGAATAATGTGTGGAAGGAGCTTTCACAGTTAAAGCTAGTTTAACATGGATAAAATCGAGACCTAAATTCCCACTTTTATTTTTGTTTTTATCCTTCTGGGATTCTATGGGCGCGTTCATACCTGGCAGATTCTGTTGCAGAAAGTTTCTGCAACTACAAATCAGTTCCATTCATCTGAACGAAGCCTGCAGAAATCCATATACTTACCACCAGAACAACCCAATTGAGGTGAATGAAACTGATTTTCAGTTGCAGAAATGTTATGTTGTGTATAAAGGTACCCTAAAGTTTATTCCCATTTTTTAAAATTAAAATTAAAAAATTTGAACTGTATGGTTTAAAATTTGCAATCTTCTTTATGTTCCAATGTTACATGGATCAACCTCAAGGGAACCTGGTCACAATTTTTCGAAAATTCATCTTCCATTGATGCCATGTCCTTACCATGTTTCTAACACGAGTTGTGGAAAGGACTTCACGTCCACTGTGGTTGGGCAAGAACTATTCCTCTCTGTGGTGCATGCACTGATGAAGTGGATTAAGGACTTTGTGTAGGGAGAGGAATAGTTCTGGCCCCACCCAATGTGTTACTGACATTCCGTCCAGAGCCCAAACTGGAAAGATGGTAAAAGGATGTCACGTTGATAATAGCTGAATTTTCAGAAGAGGAGCATTACGTGACCAGGTTCACGCAACAATCCATGAAACTTCAGAAGGGTAAGCATATTACAGATTTTGTCCTACAGACAAGTTATATGCAATTAATGTGGGTTTCTGGAACCTCTGTTTTCCTGGAAAATTCTATTAATAAGCTTCCAATCTTTAGTAGTCCCATGTGGTACAAACAATCTGGGGCAAGATCTTTCTAAATGAGAGGAGTTTGACTTCCACAATAAAGCTAGAATATATAACCACTATGTGGTCGGGGACAGTCCATATTCCAAGGACATCTGACAACCCTTAGAATTTAGAAGATTCGGGTCTAGATAACAAACAATGTTCTTTGCTGACCCAGTTCAATTCCATTTAGCTTATCCTGATTTTCCTATTGATGACCTGGAACCCTTGATTAGGTTCAATGTTAGGTTGTCTTAGGCCAAAACATGATCTGAGACATCTACAATAATCTCTGTAGTCCATCATTCTAGTATTAGACTGCAGTCTAGAGAATGCCACCTGATGCTCAAGTCCTGGGCCCAACAGATATCTGAAAAATAGATTTTTTTTCCCTAACAAGGGGAAGGGAATAAAACATAATTTTTAATCTAAATAATAAGGCTAAAATGTCCGCTGCACCAACAATGAACAAACACAAAAACAAGAAGGTTAGAATACCAATATATATATATATATATATATATATCAATCTTGGGGATCCACCATGAAAAAAATAGGAATAATCTTACCAATCCTGTAGTACCAATCCTGTAGTAAAATGACGAGTGGTGGTTCCAGATGATCGAGGATCACAATGTCAAATCGGCTACTGTATGAGATGGGCATTGGGAGACAATACCTAATTAAACCCTGAGTGTAGGGAAGGGAGCTAGGAATGTCCTGCCTATCAATACAGAGCACTCGCCCCGAAAGGGGCAACACTGTTCGGATACCTAACCCTGTGCCCGGGTAGTATCCCTGTAAAACCCTCAAAAGGAAGTCCCGACGTGCAGTGTTTCGTTGAATAACTCGTCAGAGGAGACTCCAACTATAGGGGTAATTAGCCCTCCAGTGTCACGAAAAATAAATAAATAATTAAGAAACATAACAAAAATGGTGATTATAGAATATAAAGGAAGGGATGAAACCCAGAATTGTAGAGGAGACACTGAGTTACAAGACCCCCAGAAAATAAACCAATGTGGCGTGCACCTCAAAATAGCAGACCCATCAGTGAAACGGAATGTCCGCACCACCATGGTGACGGGGGAATCGCCTGGCACCCACCTATCCGCTCAATCATGATCCAGTTCATTACAGCAATAAAATTCAATATTAAAACATCCAGCAATATAAATATATATTCCTCAGTAATATGTTAAATACATAAAAGTTTCAAATACATAAAAACAAGGACATTTCACATTAATCTTCATATCTCCCACATATAAATACTTCCAAACCAATCCTAGACCACACGTATCACACTACAGCCAGCTTCATTCATTATACTACTTCTACGTCACTTGACACATCGGATTACTGAGGAATATGTATTTATATTGCTGGATGTTTTAATATTGAATTTTATTGCTGTAATGAATTGGATCATGATTGAGCGGAGAGGTGGGTGCGGACCAACCTGATCCCTTATAAGACCACCCTGGAAAGGACGGGATGAATACCCCTGATGAAGCTCGACTGAGCGAAACCCGGGTCGGGTGATTGATCCTTTGTATATTGCTCGTTTTTACCTGTGTATTGTGAGTATAATAAACCCTGTTTTACTCCAATTCATGTGACGGTATTTCACTATTGGCTGCATCCTTGGCTTCGATTGGCCTGTATGCTTTCCCATGTCCGTGACTATCTTACTGGTTTCGAATGTGGAATTTCTGTTAATCCTGAGGCAGCGCGGTCCAACAAAAAGAAACGCATCTACCTGTGTGAACTGCACCCACTTCAACATTGGGACCTGCGACGCAATTAGGCAACGTACTTTTTAAGGCTGTTTTTTATTATTATTTAAATATATCTGCAGGCAGAAGTACTACAAGGATGGTGGTTCTCCTTAAAGAGACAGTCGCAGACCAAAACCGAAAAAATTTCCTTACAGTACAGAGACACAGTAGGCTTGGTGGTTACAATTCTCACATAGGACGCTCTACTGTAGATGGCGCTGTTGCTTGAATGTTCCAGAACACACTTAAACAGTCCGCTATAAGGTACCTCTAGGCAGAATGGAAAAAAAAAATCCATTGCAAATTTTGCTACAAATGGAGAATCTGTAGCAAGATTTGCATGTTGTACATGTGGATATTGTAATGGATTTTGTTTGCCTCGAATTTCACCTGATGCATTGCAGTGTGTGAACTTTCCACTTTCCATCACGTGCCAAGTCACGCACTGATATTTTGCTCAATGTTTGGATGAGGCCTGTTTAACCCCTTAGTGAACACCCATACGCCTTTTTACGGCGGTCACTAAGGGGCCTTAGACTGGGCCACCACAATTTTCCAGCGGTCCAGTCTAAGCGCTGCACGAGTTGCCTCTCTCACATGAGAGCCGGGGCCCTTCTCTAACAGCCCGGACCAGCAGGAGTGCTGATCCAGGCTGTTTAATACTTTACATGCAATGGCGCCCGCTGCATGTCTCCCATCGGCACCCCACAAATGCGTTCTCGGGGAGCCGATATGTGTGAATGCTAACTGGGGTCTGATGTAGGCCCCAGACCAGCCTTCAGTAATTTCCAGCAGACTGCGCCTCTCTGGTGCACCTGCTGGTCAATGTTAGAATAGCAATGCCATTAAAATGCAATTCACTATAGGGATAATGCATTGTATTTTAAAAACAATCAAAATACTATCTGTTATAGTCCTCTCGTGGGGCTATTAAGTAGTAAAAAAAAAGGAAAAAAAAGACATTAAATAAAAAAAATCCATTCAAAAATTTGGCTTACTCTTTTCAATGAAAAAAATTGCAAAAATAAATTAATCTCCCCCATATGTTTGGTATTGCCGTGTCCGTAACGACCTGGACTACATAAATATCACAAATTATCCCCTATAGTGAACACCGTAAAAAATAAATAAATACAGAATTAATAATTTATTCTTAGTTGTCACCGAAAAAAAGTAATAACAAGCAACCAAAAAGCGCCATTTACTTTAAAATTATACTGATGAAAAATACAAGTTGTCCCGCAAAAATCAAGCCCTCACACAACTATAGAGAAAGAAAAATAAAAAGTTAAAAAAGGTCTTGCGTGGCAATGCAAAAACATTTTTTTATTTAAAAAAGGGTGTTTTATTGCAAAAAAGTTGTAAAACGTAAAAAAAAATATAAAAATATGTATTTGTTATCACTGTAATCGTACTGACCCAGAGAATAAAGAAATACTAAAAAATGTACGCTGTAAAATTTATAACGTAAAAACGCTGTGGCAGTATTGCAGTTTTTTCCCATCTCCCTCCTAGAAAGAGTTAATAAAAGTTAATCAGAAAGTTATGTGTACCCCAAAATGGCGCTATTGAAAAATACAACTTATCCCGCAAAAAAAAAAAGCGCTCATAAAGCTATATAGACAAAAAAATAAAAAAGTTATAGCTCTTGGAACGCAACGATCAAAAAAGGAAGAAAAACGCTTGGTCAGTAAGACCCATAACAGGCTGGTCAATAAGGGGTTATATTGCATCCTCTTTGCTGATGTTATAATACATTTCAAATTTCCCCTTGCATATCTGGATGGAATTGTGCATCATTTCTGCCACGTGTGGATGCAGCAGAACTTGCTCTCGGGTTGCTGTTGACTTCACTGGTGCTCCCTGGTTAGTGCTATTTCGAGATTACACTGTTTCACAGCGTTTAACATAATCAACAACTTGACTTCTATTTACAATATGTATACAGGAAAAAGGGGTCCCCACTATTTTGGCCCTTCCTCACCAGACCCCACCTACTGCACTACCTTTCAGTCCATGATGTCCTCCTCAGGCTGATGACTCACAAAACCCCTCATCCAAACAGTCTTATCCTTCAGCAAGTCTAACATCGCCCAACCCACATTTGCTCCCTCCAGGTGTGATATCTCTTACGGCTGCAGCAGACTCCTCTAGATCTCACCTCTCTCAGGTCGACAAATGCTGTCAGCCTTACAGCTCATGTGAAGGCCCACATACAGTACTGCAGATCACCTCACTATCTGATCAATCTCTTACCTTGCTCCAGTGATGCAAATCACTCCAGCTTCTTAGACCAACAAAACGTCCCCAGTCAACAAGCCAACTCTGGCCTCCAGCTCCCAGTGCTTCTCAATAGTCCCCAGATCTGCTTTCTCACATAAGTCTATCACAGGTCTTCTTGACTCTACACTCAGCCCCTTGGCACCAGGAGATACTTCTTTATTAGCTCCTCTGTTCAGCTGACAATTCTTTCTGTTTTTAGCTGATAGCCGAGAAGTGAATCATACTCACTATGAGATACTGTGATGGGACATGGCAGCCACCAGTTCAGTAACCCAGGGACCAAGCGTGTAGAAATATACAGGTTGGAGGAGCTTTGCCTGTGGGGAGAAAGGAGTGCTATAGGTGAAGTATGCATTATTTTGGACTTTTACTTGGAATGCACACTAAGAAAAAGATCCAGCAAAAATGGATGAGCAAATGTCTTCACTCCATTTTTTTAAATAATATTTTCAAGCAGAGGTTCTCACCAGCAGAAAGATGTCACCAGAGATGAATTATGAACTGTCTGCCTTTAACAGTCTCTGCTCATCCCTGATTCATTTTATTCCTAACCAATATGTTCCTTAATTTATAGACAATGCTCAAGTAATTAAAATATTAATTATCACTGGAACTCTGGCTCATAAACTTGATTCACAGTCATAACTTGGGACCCACAAGAAAAAAGGTTATGTTATATTCAGGTCTCCAGCGATTCTGCCCAAACCATCGTCAACTCTGCCTTCAACTCTGAGATCTTTTTTCCATATTACAAAAGGTGCTAATTAAATCAAGTAATAGGTCATAAACTCGCTTCATTACAAGCAACAGTGACACAAAAAGTTCTCGAGCTGCTTCTAACTTTACAAGATCCATGAAGGTAATAGACATAGTAGTTATATTCTTGTACGAAGGAGCAGTATTATAGTAGTTATATTCTTGTACATAGGAGGAAGTATTATAGTAGTTATATTCTTGTACATAGGAGGCAGTATTATAGTAGTTATATTCTTGTACATAGGAGCAGTATTATAGTAGTTATATTCTTGTATATAGGAGCAGTATTATAGCACTTATATTCTTGTACATAGGAGGCAGTATTATAGTAGTTGTATTCCTGTACATAGGAACGTTAGAATAGTAGTTATATTCTTGTACATAGGAGGCAGTATTATAGTAGTTATATTCTTGTACATAGGAGCAGTATTATAGTAGTTATATTCTTGTATATAGGAGCAGTATTATAGCACTTATATTCTTGTACATAGGAGCAGTATTATAGTAGTTATATTCTTGTACATAGGAGCAGTATTGTAGTAATTATATACTTGTACATAGGAGCAGTATTATAGCAGTTATATTCTTAACCATATTTCTTTTTATTGAAAAAGAGCGAAAAATCAGGGTCGAGGCCCATACATGACATTTCAGTGGTGATGACAAATCTCCAAATGCTCATCTGGCATATACATCATGCATAGACAATACAATCAATCTTGTCATAGTTAGTAAGAAACACCAAATAAAAATGTAAAAGGGGAAGAAGGGGAAGGGACAATCAGGAGGGAGGAAAGGGAGGAGGGGGGGAAACGAGGAAGTGAGATAACTTCTGCTCTATCATGTAAAATTTCTATGAACTTTCCATGGGGACCACAGTTTTAAGAAGCGGGCGCGTGAGTTAGTCTCCCAATGCGCAAGCTCCTCGAAACGGTAGATCTGGTCCACCTTGTCGGTCCACATAAGAAGAGTCGGTGGGGAGTCATTCTTCCACAAAAAGGGAATAAGTAACTTAGCTGCTGTAAGCAGCATCGTGGGGAGGTCATGTTTAGAGGGAGATAGAGAGCTGTTAGGGCACCATAAAAGCACCAGTTTAGCATCTATCGAAACCTTAGTTTTGCAAATTTGGTTGACCACTGACTCAATTGACTTCCAAAACGGTTGAATCTTGTGACAAAACCACCAAATATGCGACAAAGACCCAATACCTGTACCACATCTCCAACACGATTCAGGGACCTCAGGGTTTAATTTATGCAAGAACTCGGGTGTTTTGTACCATCTACTGAGAAGCTTAAATGAATTCTCTTGAATCCTCACACAGCGACTGAAGCCGTGTGAGTGGGACAAGATGGACGCCTTCTCCGGCTCCGTAAGAGACATGGAGAGCTCCCGCTCCCAGGAGACCACATAATGTAGCTCTGGGGGTAATGAAGAAAGTATTTCTTTATACATCTGGGATAACGGTCTAAGGGGAGGTTTAGTAGCCAAAACCTTCTTTTCAAGCCAGGAGGGGGAACTATTACCTGTAAAAGGCCCAGTACACTTTTTAGTGTCTCGTTTAAAATCTGCTAAGTGGAAAAAAGGCGCAGTTTTAACCTCAGGGAGGTCCACCACTGGGTCCCAGTTCAAACTGCCATCCGGGAGAAGGACATCCCGCAGAGGAATGTCAGCGAGCTTAGACCAAATCCCGGAGGGGTTTAGTACAGAGGGGTGGATGTGGCTCTGCAACAAGTTAAGTGGCATACTAGGGTTAGGAAATTAAAAATGCGAGACTGAACCATTTTGGACCATTCAACCAGCATACCCTTCCAAACCGGAGAGGAGTAGTAATGGTTGGCCGAAAGAGGCCTAATGCCCCATAAAGTAAGTAGTTCTTGGTTCGTGAACAGTACCTTTTCAAGGCGGGAGCAAAGAGAACCAGAATGACGAGTCATGATAGCCACACATCTACAGAGCTGTACTGCAGTATAATATAATTTCACATCTGGCATCCCAAAACCACCAAACCTTCTGTCCCTCGTGAGGACCGAATAAGCTATACGCGGAGATTTCCCATTCCACAGGAAGCGTGTGAATATCCTCCGTATTTCCGTAAAATATGAGTTTGGCAACCAAATAGGAAGCACTTGCAGCAAATACAAAAATTTGGGAAGAATAAAGGTCTTAAGGTAGTTCTTTCTCCCTACCCAGGACACAAATGGAAGCTTCAAATTTTGTAAATGCGTACGCACAGTTTTCAGAAGCGGTATATAGTTAAGGGAAGCCAGGTCCTGTACATTGGCCGATATGTGAGTCCCCAAATACACAATGTCTCTGGAGGCCCAAGTGAATGGAGTGGCACGCTTGATAACCTTAATCAGCGCTTGTGGGCAGGAGATGTTAAGAGCCATGGATTTCCCATAATTAATTTTAAAATTGGATATAAATCCAAAGTCCTCAAATATAGTCATTAATTTGGGTAAAGCCTCCCTAGGATTAGAGATCATGACCAGTAAGTCATCCGCAAATGCTGCAGCAACATGTGTAGAAGCGCCGATCTGAAGGCCTTTAATATCTGGATCCCCTCTTATTTTACACAGAAGGGTCTCCATTACCAAGACGAATAGTGCAGGAGAGAGGGGGCAACCCTGCCTCGTCCCGTTAGTGATGCGAAATGGGGGCGACAATGCCCCGTTGACCTTGACCCTGGCAGAGGGGGACGAATACAGGGTATAAATGGCTGCAATGAATTGGTCTGGAAGACCAAACCTCGACAGGGTCCGCGACATATAGTGCCAGCTGACCCTGTCGAAGGCCTTTTCTGCATCGGTGCTAACCAATACCAAAGGCTTAGAGGATCTTTTGGCCCAATTTACAAGATGAAGAAGCCGTACCGTATTATCGGACCCCTGTCTGCCATGGACAAAGCCAACTTGATCTTCATGAACGATGTCAGGGAGAACATCCTGAAGCCTTGTAGCCATATAGCAGTTATATTCTTGTACATAGGAGCAGTATTATAGTAGTTCTTGTACATAGGGGCAGTATTTTACTAGTTATATTCTTGTACATAGGAGCAGTATTATAGTAGTTATAGTCTTGTACATAGGGGCAGTGTTATAGTAGTTATATTCTTGTACATAGGGGCAGTGTTATAGTAGTTATATACTTATACATAGGAGCAGTATTGTAGTAGTGATATTCTTGTACATAGGGGCAGTATTATAGTAGTTATATTCTTGTACATAGGAGCAGTATTATAGTAGTTATATTCTTGTACATAGGATCAGTATTATATTAGTTATATTCTTGTACATAGGAGCAGTATTATAGCAGTTACATTCTTATACATAGTAGCAGTATTATAGTAGTTATATTCTGGTACATAGGAGACAGTATTATATTAGTTATATTCTTGTACATAGGAGCAGTATTATAGTAGTTATATTCATGTACATAGGAGGCAGTATTATAGTAGGCATATTCTTGTACATAGGAGGCTGTATTATGGTAGTTATATACTTGTACATAGGAGCAGTATCATAGTAGTTATATTCTGGTACATAGGACACAGTATTATAGGATTTATATTCTTGTACATAGGAGCAGTATTATAGTAGTTATATTCTTGTACATGGGAGCAGTATTATAGTAGTTATATTCTTGTACATGGGAGCAGTATTATAGTAGTTATATTCTTGTACATAGGAGGCAGTACTATAGTAGTTATATTCTTGTACATAGGAGGCAGCATTCTAGTAGTTATATTCTTGTACATAGGAGCAGTATTATAGTAGTTATATTCTTGAACATAGGAGACAGTATTATAGTAGTGATATTCTTGTACATAGGAGGCAGTATTATAGTAGTTATATTCTTGTACATAGGAGCAGTATTATAGTAGTTATATTCTTGTATATAGGAGCAGTATTATAGTAGTTATATTCTTGTACATAGGAGGCAGTATTATAGTAGTTATATTATTGTACATAGGAGCAGTATTATAGTAGTCATATTCTTGTACATAGGATCAGTATTATATTAGTTATATTCTTGTACATAGGAGCAGTATTATAGTAGTTATATTCTTGTACATAGGAGCAGTATTATAGTAGTTATATTCATGTACATAGGAGGCAGTATTATAGTAGGCATATTCTTGTACATAGGAGGCTGTATTATGGTAGTTATATACTTGTACATAGGAGCAGTATTATAGTAGTTATATTCTGGTACATAGGACACAGTATTATAGTAGTTATATTCTTGTACATAGGAGCAGTATTATAGTAGTTATATTCTTGTACATGGGAGCAGTATTATAGTAGCTATTTTCTTGTACATGGGAGCAGTATTATAGTAGTTATATTCTTGTACATAGGAGGCAGTACTATAGTAGTTATATTCTTGTACATAGGAGGCAGTATTCTAGTAGTTATATTCTTGTACATAGGAGCAGTATTATAGTAGTTATATTCTTGAACATAGGAGACAGTATTATAGTAGTGATATTCTTGTACATAGGAGGAAGTATTATAGTAGTTATATTCTTGTACATAGGAGCAGTATTATAGTAGTTATATTCTTGTACATAGGAGCAGTATTATAGTAGTTGTATTCCTGTACATAGGAACGTTAGAATAGTAGTTATATTCTTGTACATAGGAGCAGTATTGTAGTAATTATATACTTGTACATAGGAGCAGTATTATAGCAGTTATATTCTTGTACATATGAGCAGTATTATAGTAGTTCTTGTACATAGGGGCATTATTTTAGTAGTTATATTCTTGTACATAGGAGCAGTATTATAGTTATATTCTTGTACATAGGGGCAGTGTTATAGTAGTTATATACTTATACATAGGAGCAGTATTGTAGTAGTGATATTCTTGTACATAGGAGGCAGTATTATGGTAGTTATATACTTGTACATAGGAGCAGTATTATAGTAGTTATATTCTGGTACATAGGACACAGTATTATAGTAGTTATATTCTTGTATATAGGAGCAGTATTATAGTAGTTATATTCTTGTACATAGGAGCAGTATTATAGTAGTTATATTTTTGTACATGGGAGCAGTATTATAGTAGTTATATTCTTGTACATAGGAGGCAGTACTATAGTAGTTATATTCTTGTACATAGGAGACAGTATTATAGTAGTTATATTCTTGTACATAGGAGCAGTATTATAGTAGTTATATTCATGTACATAGGAGGCAGTATTATAGTAGGCATATTCTTGTACATAGGAGGCTGTATTATGGTAGTTATATACTTGTACATAGGAGCAGTATTATAGTAGTTATATTCTGGTACATAGGACACAGTATTATAGTAGTTATATTCTTGTACATAGGAGCAGTATTATAGTAGTTATATTCTTGTACATGGGAGCAGTATTATAGTAGCTATTTTCTTGTACATGGGAGCAGTATTATAGTAGTTATATTCTTGTACATAGGAGGCAGTACTATAGTCGTTATATTCTTGTACATAGGAGGCAGTATTCTAGTAGTTATATTCTTGTACATAGGAGCAGTATTATAGTAGTTATATTCTTGAACATAGGAGACAGTATTATAGTAGTGATATTCTTGTACATAGGAGGAAGTATTATAGTAGTTATATTCTTGTACATAGGAGCAGTATTATAGTAGTTATATTCTTGTACATAGGAGCAGTATTATAGTAGTTGTATTCCTGTACATAGGAACGTTAGAATAGTAGTTATATTCTTGTACATAGGAGCAGTATTGTAGTAATTATATACTTGTACATAGGAGCAGTATTATAGCAGTTATATTCTTGTACATATGAGCAGTATTATAGTAGTTCTTGTACATAGGGGCATTATTTTAGTAGTTATATTCTTGTACATAGGAGCAGTATTATAGTTATATTCTTGTACATAGGGGCAGTGTTATAGTAGTTATATACTTATACATAGGAGCAGTATTGTAGTAGTGATATTCTTGTACATAGGAGCAGTATTATGGTAGTTATATACTTGTACATAGGAGCAGTATTATAGTAGTTATATTCTGGTACATAGGACACAGTATTATAGTAGTTATATTCTTGTATATAGGAGCAGTATTATAGTAGTTATATTCTTGTACATAGGAGCAGTATTATAGTAGTTATATTTTTGTACATGGGAGCAGTATTATAGTAGTTATATTCTTGTACATAGGAGGCAGTACTATAGTAGTTATATTCTTGTACATAGGAGACAGTATTATAGTAGTTATATTCTTGTACATAGGAGCAGTATTATAGTAGTTATATTCATGTACATAGGAGGCAGTATTATAGTAGGCATATTCTTGTACATAGGAGGCTGTATTATGGTAGTTATATACTTGTACATAGGAGCAGTATTATAGTAGTTATATTCTGGTACATAGGACACAGTATTATAGTAGTTATATTCTTGTACATAGGAGCAGTATTATAGTAGTTATATTCTTGTACATGGGAGCAGTATTATAGTAGCTATTTTCTTGTACATGGGAGCAGTATTATAGTAGTTATATTCTTGTACATAGGAGGCAGTACTATAGTCGTTATATTCTTGTACATAGGAGGCAGTATTCTAGTAGTTATATTCTTGTACATAGGAGCAGTATTATAGTAGTTATATTCTTGAACATAGGAGACAGTATTATAGTAGTGATATTCTTGTACATAGGAGGAAGTATTATAGTAGTTATATTCTTGTACATAGGAGCAGTATTATAGTAGTTATATTCTTGTACATAGGAGCAGTATTATAGTAGTTGTATTCCTGTACATAGGAACGTTAGAATAGTAGTTATATTCTTGTACATAGGAGCAGTATTGTAGTAATTATATACTTGTACATAGGAGCAGTATTATAGCAGTTATATTCTTGTACATATGAGCAGTATTATAGTAGTTCTTGTACATAGGGGCATTATTTTAGTAGTTATATTCTTGTACATAGGAGCAGTATTATAGTTATATTCTTGTACATAGGGGCAGTTTTATAGTAGTTATATACTTATACATAGGAGCAGTATTGTAGTAGTGATATTCTTGTACATAGGAGGCAGTATTATGGTAGTTATATACTTGTACATAGGAGCAGTATTATAGTAGTTATATTCTGGTACATAGGACACAGTATTATAGTAGTTATATTCTTGTATATAGGAGCAGTATTATAGTAGTTATATTCTTGTACATAGGAGCAGTATTATAGTAGTTATATTTTTGTACATGGGAGCAGTATTATAGTAGTTATATTCTTGTACATAGGAGCAGTACTATAGTAGTTATATTCTTGTACATAGGAGACAGTATTATAGTAGTTATATTCTTGTACATAGGAGCAGTATTATAGTAGTTATATTATTGTACATAGGAGGCAGTATTATAGTAGTTATATTCTTGTACATAGGAGCAGTATTATAGTAGTTATATTCTTGTACATAGGATCAGTATTATATTAGTTATATTCTTGTACATAGGAGCAGTATTATAGTATTTATATTCTTGTACATAGGAGCAGTATTATAGTAGTTATATTCTTGTACATGGGAGCAGTATTATAGTAGCTATATTCTTGTACATAGGAGGCAGTACTATAGTAGTTATATTCTTGTACATAGGAGCAGTATTATAGTAGTTCTTGTACATAGGGTCAGTATTTTAGTAGTTATATTCTTGTACATAGGAGCAGTATTATAGTAGTTATAGTCTTGTACATAGGGGCAGTGTTATAGTAGTTATATTCTTGTACATAGGAGCAGTATTATAGTAGTTATAGTCTTGTACATAGGAGGTAGTATTATAGTAGTTATATTCTTGTACATAGGGGCAGTGCTATAGTAGTTATATACTTATACATAGGAGCAGTATTGTAGTAGTGATATTCTTGTACATAGGGGGCAGTATTATAGTTGTTGTATTCTTGTACACAGGAATGGTATTATTGCAGTCATATTCTTGCGCATAGAAGCAGTATTTTAGTAATTGTATTCTTGTTTTAGCTGTTCTTCTTCTATGCATATGTTTTAATCAAATTGTGTTTTATGTTTGATGTTTTATGCTGTTTGCTTTCCTATTTTTTTTAGCAGCCAGAACTCTGTTTTCTGACAGACACCACATCACCTGCATAGACACAGTGTCAAATGATAATATTATGATTTTCTTTTGTCAACTCTACGTACACAATTGCAGGAGGCTCCTAAGCTTTCCCTTGTGGATCTTTCTAGTAGTTAAAATATTTAATATAGCAACATCAAACATTTTGGTTACCAGCGAGTACCACAAAGAAGACCTGAAGCTCTGTAGAAGAATATTTGACATCAAGCCACTATAATTGCAAAATTTTTGAGAACAGAATTGTTGTTCCTAAGGAAAAAAAAAATCTAAATGATATCTAAAGATAAGTCTGCTTGTTATAGGTCACTCTGCACCTTACAAAGAATACTGTGCCAGAATTGAGACCAAGTCACCCCCTATTATTCTGCTGTGTAATTTTTTATATACATTTTTTTATGTAACATATTATTGATTGATGAGCTGCAGGAGTAGTAGACTTGTAAGTGTGTGATGGATGCTAAAAAAAAAATAAAAAAAATGAAGCTGCGAGAGTCAAGGTAACGCTCCATTCTTCTCACTGACTGGACTGGATCCTCCTGTATGGTGACCAAAAAGTTACAGTTCTGGACTCATCTGAGCAGAGCTCCTTCTTCCACATGTTTTCTGTGTCCTCTACATGGCTTGTGGCAAACTGCAAATGGGACTTCTTATGACTTGCTTTCAAATATGGCCTCCTTCTTGCCACTCTTCCATAAAGGCCAGATTTGTGGAGTACAGGACTAATAGTTGTCCTGTGGACAGATTCTCCCACCTGAGCTGTGGATCTCTGCAGCTCCTCCAGAATGACCATGCTGCTATGCTAATTAATGCTCTCCTTGCTTGGTCTGTCAGTTTAGATGGATGGCCATATCTTGTAGGTTTGCAGTTGTGCCATACTCCTTCCATTTTCAGACAATGGATTGAACAGTGCTCTGTAAGATATTCAGAGCTTGGGATATTTTTTATAACCTAACTCTTCTTTATATTTCTCCACAACTTTGTCCCTGACCTGTTTGGTGTGTTCCTTGGTCTTTATGTTGCTTTTTGATTACTTACAAACCTCTGAGGCCTTCACAGAAACAGCTGGAGTTATACTAAGAATATATTACACATAGGTAGACCCTAATGAGGTGACTTCTGAAGACAATTGGTCACACTGGAATTTATTTTGGAGTGAAGGGGCTAAATACAAATGCACACTTTTCTTATTTTTATTTATAAAATTTTTTGAAAACCATGCATCATTTTCTTTTCAATTCACAAATACTTGCTACTTTGTCTTGGTCTATCACATAAAAACCCAATAAAATACATTTATGTTTGTGGGTGTAACTTTAAAAAAGTGGAAAAGTTCAAGGGGTATAAATACTTTTTGAAGTGCACTGTAGTTTATTTTCTGACTACGGTATATTATCTTTGTTGTTTATTATAATGGTGCTCTGGTTTAAAAAAAATGTTATTAGAGATTTTTTCAGTTGTTACCTCTGATAAACTGATAAAAGAGCCTTTGTCATGTCGAAGGACCTAAACCGCTCATGCATGTCTCAGACAGCTACTGATTCCAAAAGAAACTGGAAAGTCAGTCCCATGGGGATGCTGCTAGGCATGAGTCCATGTGGGACTTCAAGTCACCTCCGACAGTATACTTGACAGGGACAGGGGCTGGCTTTATTCTATTTTCTTCTATCCCAGATAATAAAACAACCCAAGCTTAGAGCTCAAAGGGGTTGTCCAAGTTTTGGAAAAATGGCAAACACAAGGAGTGTAATTAGGTAATGGTAGTGATTGGCTGTAGTGGTCATGTGTGGTTATTGATGTTTCTTATTAAAGTCTCGGCCCCACATTTTTTCACACTCTAGGCTCGTGTTACTTATGTCACTTTCCTCTCTAATCAGTTTGTACAAGTGGACTGAAAGTAGGCATGCCTTACTGCTTGGATGTAGTAACATTTGCGAATTGCAACTCTTTCAAATATGGCTACATTTTTGTGCATTGTGGGTAGGGGGGCATGAAAACTGAGGACGCATCTTCTGAAATATTTAAAATGCAAGAAATTTAAAGAAATGTATCAACAGTTGCGCATAAGGCTACATGCACACGACCATATGTGTTTTGCGGTCTGAAAAATGCCATCCGTTTTCTTCTTGCGGATCCATCGTAACAATGCCTAAAATGGACAAGAATAGGACATGTTCTATATTTTTTTTTGCGGGGCTTTGAAACGGACATACGGATGTGGACAGTACATGGTGTGCTGTCCGCATTTTTCGCAGACCCATTGAAATGAATGGGTCCGCATCCTATGCGCAAAAAAAATGGAACGGACACGGAAACAAAATACGTTCCTGTGCATGAGGCCTTAATGCGTTGCACGTGATGGTGATGTTGTCTCCAAGCAAAGCTGACTACGAATATACTGTGCATGATGCATTACCCCCTATTTTTACAACAGACGTGCATGGCGCAGATGGCTGCAATTTATGAGCACTAACCTGTACAAGTGCTATCACAAAACTTTGTCTTTTTGTTTTTGGAAATCCCAAAGATATATCGCCCCTACCAGATCACCTCATTTACTCTGTAAGCATGAAGCAAACTGAACCAACAAACAAGAGCGGGATGCTCGGCGTACTTAGTTTGCTTTATTTTTTGCAATTATTTTAGTAAACGACATTAGGTATATCTGCGCAAGACAAAATATATCAACAACCAAGAATATAAAAAGAGCAGAATTGGTTTAGTGTTCCCTGTTTCCAGAGAACTGTAATAATTTCCAGTCTGCGAGCACGGAAAGCGGCACAAACGTGAAAACACCTTAGCCTGAAAACCAGCAGAATAAATAGAATCTAAGGCATTGTGTGCAATTTAATCTTAAGAGTAATATTCTTTCCTTTGTTTTATTGGAAGGGCATAAATGCTCATTACTGTCAGTGCTGTTTTCTTGTATGTAAGCAAACAAAAAAAATAAAAATAAAAGCAGGGAGCGCACACAGTGTCCCAATGTAATACACCAGGCAGCTCTGCAATACTCCCTCTTTACAGCAGCTCGCTGTGCTCCTGTTGTAATGAATAGGAGCTTTCTGGTAGAGAATTCCTGCTGGTTTGGGGGCCCAGGAGGCTTAGCCCTGCGGTCATCTGTTTATGAAACTCAGAAAGAAGATGGACTTTGCAAATCAACTGTATGGGAAAGTGAAAGCTTTTAGTAACAGCTACAGCATGATTTTTTATTTATTTATTTATTTATTTTATTTTGAAGGTCTGCTTAAAAAAAAAAAAAGAAGCAAACAAAAAAATCTGTTAAGCTTCAGCCACCATGTTCTGTCTTCATACATGTTCACACAGTGTACAGTCTGCCATTCAGCATAAACCATTTCTGTCTTCCAAATAAGAAGACTGTTCTTTGTAGTCTCACTTGTTTATTGGTCAACAGGTTGTACTCTCTGCGTGATGCGCGTGAGTGAGAGATTGTACAAGTGTGCAGTAAAACGACAAGAATACAAATAACATGTACAAGTATAATGTATAGAATAGCATGTACATTTTCATGTGACAATTGCATAACACTGAAGCACATGGTAAAAGGGCTGCCTAACATAGGACTACATGTCTAACTAACAGTAGTAACAACTCCCATAGTAACGAGTACAACTGACTGAACAGCTCTGCATAACATAATATCCCTGAAACAAAAGGATGGTGGAGTTTGAGAAGGAAATATGCAGAAGGGCAGTTCTGCTGATGTGTCCTGGTGACTGGAGACTTCTCTTTCCCAGCATGCGTTGAACTCCAAAAATGCTTTGCACCACCCACAATGCAGCAGTCTTTGTAATGGGAAAAAACAAAGTGTAATATAACTTAACACCGCTAGATGGTGCTATAACAACACTAATCACTACTGAAATACAAAAACTGAGGCAGACGTGATCTGTAATGATTCTAAAACCTTGCTGGGCAGAACACGGGGAGTCAACAGATGCCATTACTGGGTCCTTCAATCTTAGCAACCCATTTTGGTCAATGATGGGATCAAGCTTCTTCAAAGCGCTACCCTGGGAGACTGTTTGACCTTTGCTGAGGTAGTCTATTTCCTTAGCATAACATTCATGTTGTATAGTGCAAATTATTATGTTTTTGGCCTTTTCTAAATTAGCAGCGGTAAAGGCGTGTTTGCAGTGATGCCAAGCTTTGAAGGGCTTCTGGCTCACAGGTAATGTCGATTTGTAAGACTGAGCTATATGAACTATACAGGCTATAGCACAAACGGGCAACATCCAGGTGGAGAACCTGCCGAAATGATGGGATTTTAGTTGGTGGTCCGAAGACACTGTGCGTAACACACATAATTGAGGTCAGAGTTCTTCATCGGCATCTGGATCTACCAATTCAAACGTGTCGGATCCGATACTGCAAGACGGTGACTGGTACAGGAATGCAGAACCCATAAACCATGTTGTGTCCTTAAGGTGGCTTGGTGCGACGAATCTAGTTGCGTGGTCCGCTGGATTATGCTGTGTAGGCACATAGTGCCACTGTTTAGGACAAGTGGATCTCCTGATTCTTAGCACCCGATTGCTGACGTAGATGTGCAAGCATCTGGTTTTGTTGTGAATATATCCTAGGACTACCTTGCTGTCTGCGTAAAATTAGACTTCAGCGATTTCCAGGTTCATTCCTGTTACAAGGTCAGCCAACTCCACTTTAAGCACAGCAGCGCAGAACTCCAATCTGGGAATCGTGTGTTCACGGAGTGGTGCCAGTTTGGTCCGGCTCATGACAAATCCTATATGGCATCTTTCTTTGACATCAATGGTCTGTAGGTATGCTAAGGTTGCAATCACCTTGACTGAAGCATTGCAGAAGATATACAGTCTTTGCATCTTGACTTCAGTTGATAGCATGGAAGCATAGGGTCGTGTCACGTGAAGGCTGGACAAAACTTCAAGAGACTTCTTCCAACCTGTCCACAGGTCCTTTTTCTCAGCGGGAAGCGGGTCATTCCAATCAGACGTCTCTGTGGTGAAGTCTCTTAACATCATTTTGCCTTGGATAGTAACAGGTGCTACGAATGCCAGAGGATCATATAAGCTGTTTATGGTGGACAGAACTCCTCTACGTGTGAAGGGCTTGTCCTTCTTGCTGATTTGGAAGGTGAATGTGTCTGCCTTTAAATCTCAGAGAAAACCGAGGCTCCGCTGCATCGGAAGGGAGTCGGTGCTAAGATCCAAGTCCTTTAGATCACTTGAATATTAGAGTGAGAAGGCCTCCATTACTTCACGGCTGTTGGAGGAGATTTTGTGCAACCTTAAATTAGATAGAGAAAGCATTTCTTGGGCCCTTTTTAAGAGACTGATTACGGTCTCGTTCGTGGGTGTGGATTTCAAGCAGTCGTCCACGTCAAAATCTTTTTCCAAAAAGGATCAGACATCTGACCCATACTTTGCTTCAACCTCTTGGGCTGAATGTCTGAGACCGTAGATAGCAACTGCAGGGGAAGGATTGTTTTCGAAGATGTGCACTCTCATTCGGTACTCTACAATATCTTCATTGGAGTCGTTGTTGCGGTGCCAGAAGAACCTCAAGTAGTTTCTGTGTTCTTCCTTGACGAGGAAGCAGTGAAACATCTGTTGTATGTCAGCGATAAATGCTACGGAATCTCTGCAGAAGCGTGGTAGTACCTCTAGAGCGTGGGTGCCATTCCTGCATGGTTGTTCTGGAATATTCTTTCCAATGAAGGTAAAAAAATGTTCTTTCATCTCCGGTGTCCTCTGAAGTTTGTGTTTGAGGGAGATAAATCGACTGTAGACAAGCTCTTTGTTGTTAGGTAAGCGTTGTCTCCGGGGTTTAATCGGCAAAGGTGCAACCCAGCTTTTTGACTTGTCTTTTACTATTCCTTGATCCATGATATCGAAGAACTGTCTGTCTTTTATGGACATTGCAACTCTGTTGTCTTCTCTTGTCCTGTGAAAGACTGTGCACCCTAAGTGATCTTGTTCACCATCGCAGGTGTGGTCTTCACACGAGGGATCTGTGAAAGGACAAGGCAAAGGAGCACTGTGTGGCAATTCTTTTATCAGGAAACATCTGTGACATGGCTGGAATAGGGAAGGACGTCCATTCTCAAGTGTGTTGTGAGCATACTGTTGACTGAGGTCCGCTTGTGTGCTCCTCCTAGACAGACGTCTCCTATGATGACCCATCCTAGGTCAAGTCTCTGGGCGCATAGAGCGTTCTGGGGACCGTTAATCTGTCCTCTAGCCTTATGAACTCGTAGTATGTCTCTTCCAAGGAGTAAGACTATAAGGGCTTCTGGATCCAGTTCTGGTATCAGGTGAGCTATATGCCTCAGGTGGGGGTTGTATGCTGCCACCTCTGGTGTAGGTATCTCAGAGCAGTTGTCAGGAATGGGGTTGCACTCCAGTATGGTAGGCAGGGACAATAAGGTCTGACCATCCATGGACTCTACCTTGTACCCAGTTGCTTTCCTCCCCGCCGTCTCAACAATACCAGCACATGTCCTTGGAGTAGGGAGAACTGGGCCATATGATATTGAAGGTGTTGAAGAAGGTAGATTTAGCTAAAGACCTTTTGCTTTGATCATCTAAGATTACATATACCTTGATTGCCTTATCTCGGTGGCCGACCAGATAAACTCTGACAAGGCATATTTTTGAGCGGGACTTCCCTCTTACTAATCCTTTACAGAGCTCTGTACACTGAAAAGTGACCCACGGGGTGTCTATATCAGTGTCTATCTGCTTTCCGTCATGCTCCTCTGCTTGGGATGATACCTGAGGAAGGTGGTCCAGGGTGTAAAGCTCTGTTGTGCTCTGTGCTACAGAATTCTGTGCATGTCACGCTGACTTTACAGCTCCTGGTGAAGTGCGATGTTGTAGCGCAGCACCTGAAGCAGATGTTTTCTTTCAGGAATTATTTGCGGTCTTTTAAAGACTTCTCCCTGAAGGCTCTGCATTTTATTAGAGAACGTGGTTTCTTGTGCAGGGGGCATTCTTTTGTAAGGTCTTTGTGTATGTTCTCTTCTTGAGAAGACCTAAACTGCCTGTAAGAAGAACCTGTGGAGGCAATGTTAGTTTTGTGGACTGCCACTGGTGTTTTATGAGGTTTGACACCAGGGGTAGTGGGACATGACATTGTGACAATGTAAAGTAAAAACTAGGTTAGTTTCTGATCCTCACCTGTTGAGTAACAAAGCCAACAAACACCACGAAGGGGAGAAATGGTACATTATGAACGTGTTTATAATGGGAACCATGTGTCATCCACTTCTCCTGCAGATTGTAAGGGAATTTTTGGAATGCTATCCCTGGCAGATCTCCTTCCGCCTGAGCAACCTTTACCTCTATCAACAAGTCACTGAGTTTTCCTGAACTTCTGGTGACCCCTACCCACTATTCTGGGAAAATTAGCAATTCTCTTATATAAAGCATTTTCTATAGCTTCTATTGACCCATAACACTCATCAAGTTTTTCCCACACCATCTTTAGGCATTTGTCTGGATAGTTTATGTTAATGTCTCTGATTCTTTTGGCGTGTTCAGCAGACTCGCTTCTAAGCCACTTTACCAAGAGATCTAACTCCTCACTACAGTAAAGATCTAAGTCTCTTATGGCATTTTGGAAGGAGGCTCACCATGCCTTGTAGTTCTCGGGGCGATCAGTGAACTTTATAAGTCCTTTGGTAATAAGCTCCCGTTTAGCAAAGAACTTAGTAAAGTCCATGGAGGCCCGGTTAGTGCCAATACTACCCAGTGTGCTGTTGTATCACCATAGCCTTTTAGTGGTTTCTGGCTTAGGGAAGTCTGTACAATACCGTTCTGATGCGAAGGTTGTCTCTTTAAGTCGGAGCGAAGGTTGTAGCTTCTGTTCTGTAGGGCAGTAGTTGTGGTCAGCATTGCTTTGTTGCATGCCATCCTGCTCGAAGTACTGCGGTTCAAGGTAGGATCTTTGGCACTCTGTATAACTTGTCGGATATTCTGGATCATAGTCATCTTCTGTCTTAGGATGCTGATGGACGTATTCTGAGACACGTTGTGTTGGATATTTTTGACCTAGCTCTGGCCCAAGTACTTCGCTGTGTTTCTCGGATGCGGAGAACTCAGTGGCTTCAAAGAACTCTCCTTTAGTTTAATTGACTATTAAGGCTGCCACATCTTTTTCTGCTGCAAGTTTTTCCAGTGACGCTTGCAGGCATGATCTCTCCTTTTCCAGTGACGCTTGCAGGCATGCTGTCTCTTTCTTTAGTTGCATCTCTCGTCTAGGTAGGAATGGACTTCAGCATAGTCTGGGTCGTGCTGCACTTGCTGAGGGCTGCACTCTTACTTCTTGTGACTGTATGGCAGCCGCTGCAACCTTGTACGCAGGAGCGCATGTGTGATGGCGGCTCTGTATAGTGAGATTCACTATCGCTGGTAACGAGCATATGTTTTACTGTTCTGCCATATGCCCGCCCGACCAATTTCGCCTTACGTAGTATTAGCAATTAACCCCTTAGTAGAATATAGAAAACTCATAGACCAATCATGTCAATACTTTAAGAGGTTACACCCTTGGAAGGTGTATAAATAAAGAGCCTAAGGCACTCCCTTTTTCGGATCCTGGCAGAGTTTTGAACTGTGCGCTGACCTCTGTCATTTTCCTCTGTCAACGTCATTCACCTGAACACGTTTTATCGATCCTCATGTGAACGACCCTTCGTCTGCCACAACAGGACCTAAGGGTAAGACCTGCTCCTGTTCTGTGTTTGAAGCCGCATTGGATTTTGCCTCAAAATCACTGATGAAAATCACTGACCGAAAACTGACGTGTAAATGAGGCATTAATTAGGAGACAAGGCTCATCAGGAGGAGATGTAATGCGGACACTGGGAGTGGTGAGAAAAGATGCATGCTAAAACGCAAAAACTGTTTACTCCGCTCCATATATGTTTTTTAAAACTTATATAATATGGTGGATGGAGGGCAGCAGGGGATCTGAGACACTGTATCAGAAAAATGCACCCGAAACATCTAATCAATATATTATAATAAATGAATTAGATCTCCATGATGGATATATTCAGGAAATATGAATGCTTTAGGAAAAACTGACAAAAATCTCAAAATCTTTTTCTTCTGCTGTCCTGGTGGAAACGGGAAAAGAGCGCTGTCTCTATGGTAATGTGTTGTTGTAGTGTCTACATTTCTAGTTGCCTGTCTTATTATCCTCCCAAAGGTCCATGTTGCAATCAGTTTCAGAGGCTGTGTCCTCACTGATGGCTCTATTTACATGAATCAGCAAAATTTGGCCAAAGGAAGAAAAAGGCGCTCATAGGGTGAGTAAGTTCAAAAACAAGCCTCCAAATACAGGAAAAGTGGTTCTGCTCACCTGTTATTGTTGCACCTAATACTCCGTGCAACTGTAATGGAAGCGGATAGGAGCGATTGAGTTTAGCTGGTTGGTACTGGCGATTACGTCCATGTTCACCTTTGGCGGGGGCCAGGCCGCCGTCTGGGTCAGTGAATGTGGTATGTTTCCACTGGACTTGGAGGTCGAGTGGAGGGGTGGACAATAGGCGCAAAGACGCAACCAGAATTTTGCAAACCAATAGGTTTTTTATTGTTAATGTGACAACGCGTTTCAGGGTTCTTTACCGAACCCCGAAACGCGTTGTCACATTAACAATAAAAAACCTATTGGTTTGCAAAATTCTGCTTGCGTCTTTGCGCCTATTGTCCACCCCTCCACTCGACCTCCAAGTCCAGTGGAAACATACCATATTCACATGAATGGGATTGAGCTGTAATACCAGGCTCAGCCACTTAACAATGCATGGAACTGTGCTTGGTATACAGCGAAGAGGCTCGGGGCTGTGAGCTGATTGTCAGGGGTGTCAGAAGTAGTGTTGGGCGTGAAAATTCGAATAGCGAATATTAATCGCGAATATCGGAATTTGCGACTATTTAGAATATAGTGATATATATTCGTATTTTCAAATATTCTAGATTTTTTTTTATCTGAACCCATGATCCCTCCCTGATTCTTGCTCGTGGGCCAATGAGAAGGCTGCAATGTCTTTGTTTGAGCTTAGCAACATCCCTAGCAACCAATAGGAAAGTTGCCGACCCCTTACTATAACATTTTCAACAGTTTTTTAAAGTTCTGAGAGAGAGCAGTGACATTGCTGTTCTCTGTGCTTTCCTGTGTCATTACATTAGATAGTTGATATATATATATAATACATATAGAGGGAGATAGTCAGTGTAGGTTATATCCTTATATACAGGTCCTTCTCAAAAAATTAGCATATTGTGATAAAGTTCATTATTTTCTGTAATGTACTGATAAACATTAGACTTTCATATATTTTAGACTTATTACACACAACTGAAGTAGTTCAAGCCTTTTATTGTTTTAATATTGATGATTTTGGCATACAGCTCATGAAAACCCAAATTCCTATCTAAAAAAATTAGCATATTTCATCCGACCAATAAAAGAAAAGTGTTTTTAATACAAAAAAAGTCAACCTTCAAATAATTATGTTCAGTTATGCACTCAATACTAGGTCGGGAATCATTTGCAGAAATGACTGCTTCAATGCGGCTTGGCATGGAGGGAATCAGCCTGTGGCACTGCTGAGGTGTTATGGAGGCCCAGGATGCTTCGATAGCGGCCTTAAGCTCATCCAGAGTGTTGGGTCTTGCGTCTCTCAACTTTCTCTTTCCATTATCCCACAGATTCTCTATGGGGTTCAGGTCAGGAGAGTTGGCAGGCCAATTGAGCACAGTAATACCATGGTCAGTAAACCATTTACCAGTGGTTTTGGCACTGTAAGCAGGTGCCAGGTCGTGCTGAAAAATGAAATCTTCATCTCCATAAAGCTTTTCAGCAGATGGAAGCATGAAGTGCTCCAAAATCTCCTGATAGCTAGCTGCATTGACCCTGCCCTTGATAAAACACAGTGGACCAACACCAGCAGCTGACATGGCACCCCAGACCATCACTGACTGTGGGTACTTGACACTGGACTTCAGGCATTTTGGCATTTCCCTCTCCCCAGTCTTCCTCCAGACTCTGGCACCTTGATTTCCGAATGACATGCAAAATTAGCTTTCATCCGAAAAAAGTACTTTGGACCACTGAGCAACAGTCCAGTGCTGCTTCTCTGTAGCCCAGGTCAGGCGCTTCTGCCGCTGTTTCTGGTTCAAAAGTGGCTTGACCTGGGGAATGCGGCACCTGTAGCCCATTTCCTGCACACGCCTGTACACGGGGGCTCTGGATGTTTCTACTCCAGACTCAGTCCACTGCTTCCACAGGTCCCCCAAGGTCTGGAATCGGTCCTTCT
Source organism: Bufo gargarizans (assembly GCF_014858855.1). Classification (NCBI taxonomy): domain Eukaryota; kingdom Metazoa; phylum Chordata; class Amphibia; order Anura; family Bufonidae; genus Bufo; species Bufo gargarizans. The sequence continues at coordinate 55,684,864 of NC_058087.1, read as the reverse complement.
CCACAATCTTCCTCAGGGTCCGGTCACCTCTTCTCGTTGTGCAGCGTTTTCTGCCACACTTTTTCCTTCCCACAGACTTCCCACTGAGGTGCCTTGATACAGCACTCTGGGAACAGCCTATTCGTTCAGAAATTTCTTTCTGTGTCTTACCCTCTTGCTTGAGGGGGTCAATGATGGCCTTCTGGACAGCAGTCAGGTCGGCAGTCTTACCCATGATTGCGGTTTTGAGTAATGAACCAGGCTGGGAGTTTTTAAAAGCCTCAGGAATCTTTTGCAGGTGTTTAGAGTTAATTAGTTGATTCAGATGATTAGGTTAATAGCTCGTTTAGAGAACCTTTTCATGATATGCTAATTTTTAGAGATAGGAATTTTGAATTTTCATGAGCTGTATGCCAAAATCATCAATATTAAAACAATAAAAGGCTTGAACTACTTCAGTTGGTGTGTAATGAATCTAAAATATATGAAAGTCTAATGTTTATCAGTACATTACAGAAAATAATGAACTTTATCACAATATGCTAATTTTTTTAGAAGGACCTGTAGTGGAGCTGCTGTCCGTACATCCAGCTACAGACATAGCGCTCTGATGTCACAACAATACTTAGTGCACCAATCAGTAATATGTAGTGTAGGGATTCGCTCTGGTAGGCAGGGTAAGCGGACGCAGTACAGAGGCAAGAACACGGTAATAAAGCAAATGTTCAGTGTTTATTCACACAAAAAGAAATAAAGCAAAAACAACACTGTGCAGAGTCCTGGTGTTAATTGACACCACATAAAGTCCACAGCACAACGTGTCACCTGGCGGACTGTTTTGTCCATGGCAATCCACAGCAGGCTTTAGGGCGCCTGATTTTCAGCATGCGGCTCTCCAGCACGCTACCAACTGGTTGGAACCCAAAAACCACAGTGCTTCCCAGATCCACGGCTGTGACTGCTGGCTGGTTTTTTATTCCCAGACCAAAACCTGGCCTGGAACGTGGGGAACAGCCACCCACCCTGCTCTTTGGCTGCTCCCAATAAGAACCGGCCCGGATCGGCTTTACAGCCACACTAAGTAAGAACACTGTGTCAGCGAGCCCCAGCTGCCGCTGACACACTAAACTACCGGTCCCTATCTCACTGAGGCCAGGAGCCTCGGCGACACGTATCTTCCGTCAATGACAGACCCCTGCACCTTCCTGCAATAGTCAGACCTGCAAAAATGTGAAGTTGCCCGTATTGCGCCAAAATATGCTCATCATTAATTGTCGATTTGCACAGTCGCGGATATATTGGAGCACTCTATCTGCATATAAAGCCATTGTAATGTTCTGCCGTGCTGACCATTTTCTCCAGTCTCAGGAAACTTCGAGCAGCTTGGAAAATGTAGCAAAAGTGAACCACGCCTGTATTGCGCGCTCTTTACGCAAATATTACATTAACGATTGCTGCAATCAAGAAAATAATAGCGAATTCATGAATATATGATGAATATTCTACAAAATATTCGCGAAATATCGCAAATTCGAATATTGCCCCTGCCGCTCATCACTAGTCAGAAGTTGGGATGCCACCAATCTGATATTATCAAATCAGAGCTATCCTTATCTGTAATCCTAACCCAGCTTTCTCAGGAACAGATACAGTGACCTGCTGTTGATTATTAGAAGGAGTCTCCGCTGGAGTCAAGAAACTTCCTCGGACTCATTGCTAACAGTGTTGAAAGATGCGCAGCATACGATTGCCGTATATTAAGTGCTGTCTGCTGCTCGGATGTTATATTCAATTATCATATTCATGGCTGCATCTTGTCAAAATGTCTCCGGTGACATCCACATCGCTGCCGGCAATAGTCACCCATCTTCACCAAGGTTTATCTATATTAACCGAGTCCATAACAGTCAACAAGACGACTACGTGCTGAATGCAGCAGAATATCAGCGACCACCAACCGCCCCCCATTATTGCTCATTATTGAGGTCCCAGGACCAACTGTCTCAGACCAAAAACAATGAACAAGTTAAGGTTTGCTTCAACCGTGTATTGTAAAGTTAAAGATTGCTGCATCTGTATATGTACTGTAGAAGGTTCTCTATAGGGCAGCATTTTTTTGTAAGTAGCAGGTACAATGACCGGGAGCTGCTATACACAGCCCCTGTTATTGTACCCCTCAGATGCCGCGTTCATATATGACATTAAAAATATCATTTTTAACATAACATTTAACATAACATAAAAAAAATATATAAATCAAACTTACCGCCTCCATTTGCTCGCGACGGGCCGGCCTTGCTTGAAGATCTGGAGCGAAATCTTGCGCGGCGCGAGATTACGTCATCACGCCGGCCGACGTCATACGTCACCACGCACGGGATTTCGGCCAAGATCTTAAACTAAGATGGCGTCTGGCAGCCTGTCGCGAGCAAATGGAGGCGTTAAAAATGAATTTTTTTGTTTTTTACACTATTTCAGGTTAAATCAATTCGCTTACACGAAGCACGAGGAAATTTGGATTTGAGTTGAATCAAATTTATCCTGTAATTCGGATCGGATCGAAAGTGGCTGCGGCAGAACCAACCCCAGCCACTGATGGCAGCCTGACAACAATCCATGTACAGGCTAATGGAGGGACATCAGAAGATGTCAGTAGATCAGCCTGTAGAAGAACTGCTGTCTCTAGATGCGGAGGAGCACAGGTCACCATGGTTTTGGTGACCAGGAGATGACAATAGACACCGGAAGCAACCCATAGACAGATGGCAAGGATGTCTTACTCAGGAGCTGATGGAAATTGTAAGAGGAGACTCCATCCCACATGAGAGACATTTTGCCAGAGCCCAGAGTCAACCACAGGGGCCACAGAGCAGGCCACGGTGAACCAGAGGGTGCAGTTCCAGCCAGGAGGCTACCATATCGCAAGTTGTCAGGCAAGCTGCAGAATGCAGTAAGAAAAGAGCCAGGACAGTCAGAACACCTAATGTGGACGGTCGCCATTGTCTGGTGGGTAATTATGGCCATAGGGCTGAATAGGGAGGCAATCCCCAATTGCTCCCAAGGCAGGCTGATTAAGAGGATGCAGGTTCACCCACAGCAGAAGTTGCACGAGGGTGGACCAAAGCATCTAGAGAGAGGAGAGGATCTGGAGAAGCTATGTGGCCTTCTCCTGCCATTCATTCCATGTCATCCCACAACCCGCACCTTTTACATGTCTAAGCCTGATCCATCCTATTAATCTCAGCCTTGGCAATGTCTAGGTAGAGGCCTCCATATCCCAGGGAAATCCACTTAGGACCTAGTTGATGTGACCTTTCTTTCCTTCTGGTCATTCACCCCCAACAAGCCCCTAATTCGTCCCATTTTATGTTTGCTTTAACCCCTTTAATGACATTTATATGAGACCGTAATATTACGGTAAACTGTGCACTTACACCAACGCAATGATCGTCATCAAAGCCACTTAGAGGCTATTTGAAAACCTGCTGATGAAAAATAATGGAGGGGTTCTTTAAATTGTCTCCAGGGTGACCATTTGTACACTCTACGGGAAGGCGATGACTACGGATATACAGGAGATAACACTTTCTAGTGGCGTCCGATGTGACACAAAGACATTGCGTAGCTCTGCCATAATCACAGGTTGCATGCGGGGCTCCACTTAATGCCATCTCTCAGGAGAAAAGGAACCGCACCAAAGAAAGAGAAGCCTGATCGAGACAGAAAGCTGGCAATAATGAGATTACAGCCCCATAGAAGAGCTCAGACAGAAAACACTAATTACCAGCCTGGCACCAACCCTATCCCATCCATCTATTGCAATGGTGAGCGCGGCTCGAGGTGCAGAATTGCTCAGCGCTCGAGGTGTTAAACACATCAAGAGATCAAATTGCCCTGAATTATGTTTTTTTTTTCCTAGCTGAAGTCTGAAGGACACAGATAGGGTGTAATGACATCGAATAAGCAGGAAGGCATTACAGGTGATAAAAGCATTGAAATAAGACTCCGCTCTTTTATCAAATCAGAATGCATTAGAGTATACAGCTCGGCGGGCGCACAGATATCGCTGTTATGTAACACGACTCCCCTGTGTTTTGGTTAGTTATCTCAGTACAAAATCCTATAATTGCATTTTGTAAATGTAGATTTGTAAGTCAAACTGATGAAATCTTCCTGTAGCTAGAAGCCACCGCAATGAGATGCTTACAAATTAGAGATGTGTCAGGGGAGGGATCATAATGCGTTTTGTGGGGGTTTAAAGGGACCCGTCCTGGAGAAATGATCTGGATACTTCTGTCACGTAGGTCAGAGGGACGTTTTTTTTTTTATGTCTGACACAGCCATGTCCTTCCTGTACCTGGTCGCTTCTCGATATGTTTAAAGTGCTGACGCAGCTACAAAAGATACAATGTATCACACACAATCAAAGCAGAAACAATGTATAAAAAACAAACAAATATTGGCTGTTTAACCACTGCTCCAGTCAAAGAGGAGAAGGGAGGCCTGGGAATTCCAGTAGTGGGGTCTCCGGAGAACAGGCACCTACCTTGTGGATAGGTGATAAATGTCTGTAAAAGAACAGAGGTAAAAGAGGAGAGAAGATTTAAAAGAAGAAAAACTTCTACAAGAGGACATAGTTTTAAATTAGAGGGGCAAAGGTTTAAAAGTAATATCAGGAAGTATTACTTTACTGAGAGAGTAGTGGATGCATGGAATAGCCTTCCTGCAGAAGTAGTAGCTGCAAATACAGCGGAGGAGTTTAAGCATGCATGGGATAGGCATAAGGCCATCCTTCATATAAGATAGGGCCAGGGGCTATCCGTAGTATTTAGTATATTGAGCAGACTAGATGGGCCAAATGGTTCCTATCTGTAGTGTTGATCACGAATATTCGAATTTCAAATTTTTAATATAGGTACTTCGAAAATTTGCGAATATTTCAAATATAGTGATATATATTCGTAATTTCAAATATTCCATTTTTTTTTAAATCAGTACACATGATCCCTCCCTGCTTCTAGCTTGTGGGCCAATGGGCTGCAGTATATTTGACTTTAGGAGTAGTGTTGATTGCGAATTTTCGTAATGCAAATTTTTATTGCAAATTTTTCAACTTACAACTATTAGACAAAGAAGATTATAGCACTATATTAGCTGAATTGCTCTATATTAGTTTTTTTTTATTTCGAATATTCGCTATATTGCTATAACGTCGTTTTTCGAATATTCGTAATAGTCTAAAACAAGAACATATAGCAATATAGCGAATATTCGGAGAAAAAAAAGGAATATAGAGCAATTTAGCTAATATAGTGCTATAATCTTCTTTGTCTAATAGTTGTAATTATTTTCTCATCTGAAGTTCAGATTTGAAAAAAAATGACAACTATAAAAAAAAGATTATAGCACTATATTAGCAAAATTGCTCTACATTCGTTTGTTTTTTTTTCGAATATTCGCTATATTGCTATATGTTCTTGTTTTAGAATATTATGAATATTCGAAAAAACGACGTTATAGCAATATAGCGAATATTCTGAAAAAAATTAATATAGAGCAATTTAGCTAATATAGTGCTATAATCTTCTTTGTCTAAAAGTTGTAAGTTGAAAAATTTGTTATTATTACCTTGCTGATTATTCGAGTAAAAAAACATAGAATATAACGAATATTCAAATTTGCTTATATTCGATGAATATTCTACAAAATATTCACAAAATATTGCGAATTCGAATATGACCCCTGCCGCTCATCACTATCTGCCAACACATTCTATGTTTCTATGATAAATGTCCGCTGTGGAATAGCTCCTTTACTGGTTATAGTGGACCTCTCCCTCTCCTGACAGGTCTGTTTTAGTAACTACTTACATTCCCTGTGTAATAACAATTTTGGAGCGTCGTTTTATATGACTCTATGCTGTGCCCTTCCTCTATTCTGACTAAAAGGGTTATGAATCAATTCTAGCAGTCGGCCATAAAGGTCCAGCTGGGTGTTACCAGTTGGGAGTGTATCCCTGCACCGTCTGACACTGTCCCTTTGGTGCTGCCAGTGTCAGACTGTACAGGGACACACCCCAATCTGGTATCACCCAGCTGGACCTTCATGGATAGAAAATTTTTGTAAAGTACTGATAGGAATAATAGAGGGGCGGCAAAGCATAGAGTCCTAAAAGTAGATGCCCCAGAATAGTTTTTAACTGCGTAATGCAAGTAGACACTAAAACAGACATGGTGAGAGAAGTGACCCGTCCGGTTTGAGGTTATAAATGTTGGATTTGTCACCTAAGGAAAATAACATGGTGTAGCTTCTGCCATGGAGCTTTCTCCTTATCTACTTATCCAGCTTTAACCTGTTCAGCTGATGTCCGGTGCGGAACGTACGTCGTGGTGTCTGGTGCTCCACTTTGGTCGGTTTAGTTTGTCTTTCATTATCTCTATTACATGCTGTTACCTATTTGATGCTGCCCCAGGATTGGTCCGGACACCTTATTTCTGGTGGGAACAGCTGGCAGGGTACCATATGTGCTATAATACTATGTAGTACCTTTGTGTTGCCATAATATCTTATCACTTATATCATTTTAGTGTAATTTATCTATTTATCTAATAAAGTCCTGAATGTATTTATGAATTGTTGGGTGCATTATTTCTGGGTTTTCAGGCAGCATGTCTCTGACCACTCAGGACTAATGAGCAGAGAAGGTCTTAAACTGCAGCTTTCTCTACCTCTTATTAGCACAAGTTGGGTTTAGCGCTCTGACAAAGAGGTTAAAAAATATTTTGGGGATCATTTATTAAGACCGACATTTTAGAGGCTGGTCTTAATAACCCCGTGCGCCGGGCTCTACATAACTTTGGCGTATCCAGCGCCGGACTAAATGTAAGACGGCTTCCTTGCTGGTTTAGATTTATACCATTTTCTACGCCTTAAACAGGTGTAGAAAATGATAAATGAGATGGGCCCGCCGGCCCGTACCCTTCCCCGCCCACGACGGGCCCACTTTTTTAGACCTGGCATGAGCGGGTAAAGCAGATTTCAGCACAAATAACCTTTGTGCTGAAATCTGCAGGAGAAATATGCCTAATTTAGACATATTTCTGATCGTAAATGACCCCCTTTGTTTTTACAAAAAACAGAGCCCTTCTAGTCCATAGCCTATCTCTGGTAGAGCACCTTAGCCTCATTGGTAGCATCTGTTCCATTTTCAGCTAGGGAATAGGATGTGGTTTAACAGTCTTTTGTTCCGACTGCAGACAGAGCAGAGGAAGAGGCTCCCGCTGCAGCCAGTTGTCTAACAGCCAGACCCAGGCTAGTGAGGAGCAGGGAGACATGGTTGATCTCCTGGGACATCTTTTCTCATTTAGGGTACTTTCACACTAGCGGCAGGACGGATCCGACAGGCTGTTTACCCTGTCAGATCAGTCTTGCCGTTATTTTGCCGTGCCGCCGGACTGCGGCTCTGTCCCCATTGACTATTATGGGGACGGGGGCGCAGCACGGCAGTGCGCGGTGAGAGGCCGCCGGACTAAAAAGTTGGACATGCAGTACTTTTTAGTCCGGCGGCCTCTCGCCAGTGCACTGCTGTGCTGCATCGGAGCTCCGCCCCGTCCTCATTATAGTCAATGGGGACGGCACGGTAAAATAGCGGCAGGACGGATCCGATAGGGTGAACAGCCTGTTGGATCCGTCCTGCCACTAGTGTGAAAGTAGCCTTATTTGTAATTTTTCTGTGCAATATGAGGCAATAGGATTGAAGGAGAGGATGAAATTAAAACAGATTGTTGGGATTTTTAATTTTTTGCATTTTCTTTTTTGGGTGTTCGGCTCAAATAACTTTCGTAGGCCATGATGTATCTACAATAGGGTTGGAAAAAGAAGCAGGTCTGTCATCCAACTGATAATCCTACTGTGTTGATAGAACAATCCAGATGAGGAGGATACCGATTATCTAACATTAACTGTTCTGGTTGCATCATCTGCTTTCATGTAGGGTATCATGTTGTCCAAATGTTTTAGTCATGTGCAAGTTTTGGTAACTTTTGCACTACTTCAGGCTGCCTACATTTTCTTCCGAAGGGGTTCAGATTCTTAGGGCATGGCCACATGGTCTGGTTTCCTGATGCAATTTTGGAAGCCAAAATCAGGGGTGGATCATAAAAGGAGAGAAAGCATAAAGGATATGTATATGACTTTTAAACCTTTTTGAATTCCTTCATGGTTTTGGCTCACAAAACTACATCAGGAACCTTGGCCATGTGGCCGTACCCTTGTGGTATCAGTGAAAGTCTTAACACATGATTCCTGCATACACAGATTCTTTAAGATGCTTCGGACTCACTTTTTATTTTCTGCATTTTAAACAACAGCATGCGTACGGGTGCACAGTGCGCTCGCCACCTTAAAGACGGGGAAATAGCAGTGTTTATGGAGCACCACATACATTATTTGAATCGATCTAGATGAGAAGAGCACATTCATGTATACACACAGTAATGACCGCCTGCAGCAATGCCAAGAGCTGCTTATGTTCAGTCTAATGTACAAGAAGGGTTATGATTAATTTAGGAGTAAGTAGAAATCATTCGCTATCAGGTAAGTGCACAGTATTCATCCCCATTGGGATCTAATTGACCTCTTTGACTAAAGCTAATTTGCACTTAAATGTAAATGAGCAGCCAAACCTTCGAAGAGAATATCGAAGCCGAGACTTTTATGTATGAGAGTGTCCTCCAATCAATGGCGCTACATAAAATGGGAGAGATTTTTTTTCTACTGTTTTATTGATTCCTAATTACGGCCACTGTACTGGGTTTCCACTTGTGAAGTGTTCGGGGTTTATGCTTTGCTTCTGTTTCAGCTTCTCTCAGGACATGAAGATGAATAATAACCTAAGAAACAGCAGTACAGTGCAAATAATGAGACATCGGGGCTTAGAAATGAAGAATTCTTCAAAAAAAATGCAAAATAAATCAACAATAAATAAACATCTCATTGCAGTTACATTGCTACAATGTTTTCCTTGAAACCACGTAATAACACCAGGATAAACATGGTTTGTGACCAGGCTCGGACTGGCCCACCGGGGATGCGAGGGATTCCTCGGTAGGCCCACAGTCTCCTGCGCCCGGAGATAAGACAGAGAAGTAATTTGTTTTCTTGTTTCTCAGGAGAGATAATTATTGTAGCCACTAAGTGGTACTGGTGTACATTGTACAGGAGGCTCCGCAGTATCTTCTAAACTTGCCGGGCTGCTGGCAGTGAAGGAGGAGAGAATATGTCTGGCCATCCTCCTGCCCTCCCTGCTGTCAAAAAACTCTGGTTGCTGGAGAGAAGGACTCATCTGCAGTGCTGGGATGATTTTTCAGGTGTGTGACAGTAGTGAGCTGTAGGAGACTGTAAGGGGGAAATAGGGGATTTTTTATAGTAGACTCAGATCTGTGTATGTGTGCTGCTCTCTGCAGAGTTCAGAGTGGCATTGGGGGGACTCTGCCCTAGGTCCCCCCAATGCCTCTGCTTTAGGTGCACCCCCATAAATGTCCCAGCTCCAGATGCCCCCACTGTAAATGCACCGCTAATATTGCCTCCTCTCCAGTTACCCCTGCTCCAGGATCCCCACTATTACCTGGCCTCAGGTGACCCTGATGCCTCTGTTTCAGTTATGACCCTCCGTTTGTGCCCTTTGCTCATGTTGCTCCTCTAGCACCTTTGCTTGGGCTTTGTTAAAGGTTGTGACCTGCAAAGAGGGTTGGACTTATGCCTGAAAAATTCTCCAGTATTAACACATATGGTTTACATGGTGAAAGTGATGATATTCTGTATTTATAGGCATCACTGCTGCCTTGTAAAGAGATACTGGTGGAGGATTTAAAGGGGTTGTCTAGGTTTTCAAGTTATCCTCTCCATGCCATAGGGCATAACTATATGATTAGTGTGGTCCAATTCTGCGACCCACACTGATCCCGGGATCGGGTCCTGTTCCCCTTTTTTGATGGTGTGACAGTCCACACATAGGCCCTGCTGCTCCATTTATTCTCTTTGGGACCACTGGAAATAGTCAGCGCTGTACTCTGCCATCTCCAGTGATCCCATAGAGAATGCATGGAGAGGCAGGGAATATGTTCAACCTGCCACTCAATCAAGAAGGGGGATAAGTGGGGCCTCCAGCGTTCAAACCCCACGGATCAGTTAGTTACCCCCGATCCTGTGGATTCATGATAACTAGAAGAGTGGACACAGGGCCTTTAACAGGCAAGCATTTCTATTTTAGTTTGACACATATTTTGGGCCAGATTTTTTATTTGTATTTTTTTTTACACCCGAAGAAAACCTTTAAAGATCCAAACCGCTATGGCATGACAGGTGATAACTGTCTGATTGATGGGGGTCTGACTGCTGAGATCTCCATGATCAAGGGAATGTGGTCTTAAGACCCTTGTGTACATAGTGTCATGCTTCGGTGTGGGAGGGAAACACCACACCAAGCATAGGAGGGAAGGAAGGAACCAGACATGAGAACTAGAGAAGGAAGATGGACACCTCCTAGTGAAAACCCTAACCAAAACCCTGACTGACTACCAGTATGTACAGATCCCAAAGGTAGGTGAGTTTAAACGCAGGAATACCTAGAGTCCTATCAAACCCTTATAGAACCCTGGTACTAATGGCAGGGACGAGACTACCTGTTCCTCCAAAAGGAAGGAAGAACAGGAGTCTACTTCATGCCTAATACAAACAATAGGGAAATGCAACACACAGAACCCAAACAAAATACAAAAGGAAATACTTAACTTCAAAGGAGCAATGGAAGCACCAGGAACTCAGCCGAGATCCAACCACAATCTATCCAAAGGTCCAAACAGAAGCTATAAACCGCACAGCATTGTGGGAAAAGCAAAGATAAATAGAGAAAGTTAAATAATAGCCACATTTGGGGAAAGAAGGTGCGGCAAGCACCAGAAACAACACAGACGTTATTTGATCCAAACGGAAAACATGTCAGATCAAACCATGTGTTGCCAGTCTCACCGATCTCCTGCCACCTGTCGCGGGAACGTCCGTGACACATAGATTTGTTGTAATGTAATTGAATGTCCCAAGACCCCTTTTTTCCTGATTAGTGGGTTTTTCCAGCAGTTAGACCCCAGTAATCTGATATTTATCACCGATCCTGTAGATAGGTGATAGGTCATTATGGTAGGACAACCCTTTTAAATATACTGTAGATAATGTACAATATGAGAAGGTTAAGATTTGGTAAATTTTATGCCAGACATTTATGCTTAAAAGGGTTAAAGGGTTTGTCTCACTTCAGTAAATGGCATTTATCATGCAGTTAATACAACCCTGTAATCCAGCAGTGGTGGCCGTGCTTACACACTATAGAGAAAATTATCTAATCACCAGTCCGCAAAAATGTGTTGTGGGGTCAATCACACTTTCACGGAATATATATATAGGATTCGGACCGCGCGTGTCATAAAAAGACGGTATACAAACAGTTTTTTTCTTTTCTCCTTCTCCTTTTAGAAAAAGAACCGAGGGCTGGAAATGTCCTATTTGTGGATATCCTGCAACTGATAAAAGTTATAATAGTGTAAATCCGTACGGTTGTTTTACCCTGCGGTGCACAGATTGTACTTACACGGCACTACACCAACCAAGGCGTGTATGCAATGTCCTCCGCGGCTGATTAGGTTTTTCCTGGCGGAGATCCACGTTCACATACAATCAAACAGGGTTTAACCACGGACTTGGTTCAGGTATACACCAGATGAGTCTGCTACTATTCCCAATTTCTTTTCCTAAAAGTCTCTGTGGATACAAGTAGCTCCTACCATAGTGAAGTTCTGATAACTGTTTTAAAAGTTTATTAGCACATACTCACAAACATGCTCTTTAAAATTTGCATTAAAAATCCCAGCGTCTTATTCTTTGCCCGACCCAGGTTTCGCTCCTGGAGCTTCGTCAGGGGCACACTTCATCTCTCCCTCCCCCTTCTTTTTTATTTGGTAGGCTAGAGTTAATCAAGCCTCTGATGTGCTACCAGTTTATTAATCTAATTTAACACGGCTTGCAGGTCAAAGAAAGAAATATTAAAAAGGGGCTTGAAAGTCATGGTGTTTCGGCACATTATAAAAATGTCACCAAAAAAATCCAGAGGGACTAAAGTTCATGGGGTTGGAATTAGTACAAAACCACTGGAGGGGAGGAAGCTTTCTAGAGAAAATTAATAAAAAAGAAAGTAGGTGGATATATGAATTATGTACGCTACAACCAGGGGGCCTGAATGTAGACTTTGACCTGCAAGCCGTGTTAAATTAGATTAATAAACTGGTAGAACGAGTATTCCCATGTGAATTAGGACCTAAAGATCAGTGTTTTTTTCCCCTGTGCTAATGAACTTTTAAAACAGTTATCGGAGCTTCACTATGGTAGGAGCTACTTGTATCCACAGAGACTTTTAGGAAAAGAAATTGGGAATAGTAGCAGACTCATCTGGTGTATACCTGAACCAAGTCCGTGGTTAAACCCTGTTTGATTGTATGTGAACGTGGATCTCCGCCAGGAAAAACCTAATCAGCCGCGGAGGATATTGCATACACGCCTTGGTTGGTGTAGTGCCGTGTAAGTACAATCTGTGCACCGCAGGGTAAAACAACCGTACGGATTTACACTATTATAACTTTTATCAGTTGCAGGATATCCACAAATAGGACATTTGCAGCCCTCAGTTCTTTTTCTAAAAGGAGAAGGAGAAAAGAAAAAAACTGTTTGTATACCGTCTTTTTATGACACGTGCGGTCCGAACCCTATATATATATACTATAGAGAAAGGCTGGAAGTGCTCATAGGCCAACACCTTTACCTATAGTGTGCAGGTACAGCCACCGCTGCTGGATTTCAGAGTGGTCAAAACCATGGATATGTGCTGTGTATAATGTGATGGAAAGAGCCAATATGGAGAATCTAAGTGCCATGTATTAACTTTCTCTACATGATAAATGCCACATTATATGGAACAGAACAGCTAGCCTCTAATAGAACAGTCCTATCCTCGTCTGTAATGCCGACAATAATAGGGCATGCTCTATAATTTTGCAGAACGGCCATGCGGACATACAGACACAGAATGCACACGGAGTCTTTTTTTTTGCAGCCCCATTGAAGTGAAGTGAAAGGTACAGACATGGGCCCCCAGAATCATTTACATTGGGGGGCCCTAAGTACCCCAGTGTGACACTGTCTGTGACAATGTTCACCGAACTGAACTCTCCCTCAAGCTGTAAGGTCAACATGAAGGTGAAGATCTTTTCTGGCTGTGGTCTGATTGCTGCTGTGCTTTATACTATACTAATATTTAGTGTTGATCACAAATATTCGAATTGCGAATTTTAATCGCGAATATCGGCAGTTCGAGAATTCGCAAATATTTACAATATCGCAAAATATATTCGTAATCGCGAATATTTGTTTTTTTTTAAATACCAGTTCATGCGAATTTTCATGCGAAAATATTTTATGCGAATTTTCGCAATCAAGAAAGTAATGTCTGGAGATCACAAATTCGTGAATTCTTGTATATATGGCGAATAATCGCCCAAATATTCGCAAAATATTGCAAATTCGAATAGTACCCCTGCCGCTCATTACTACTGATATTGTCTCTTGACCTTAGCCCTGTTCCTGTCCGCCTCTTTGCCTAGACTTACTGGTTAGTCTCCCTAAAACTTGTGGTTCATCTTGGCTCATACCTGACCTCACCTGTGCCTCTCCTGGCATGGTCATGTTCCTCTGATCCTGACCTCTGGCTTATCTATGACTTTGATTCTAGATAAAATGTAGGCCAGACTTCCAGTACTTTCTGACCGATCCAACACTACTTTGGGGGTTGTGACCTGGGGAGATGACTAGTGTACGGATTGCAGACAAAAAAAATGGAGCAATAGCAGCATTCACAAGGACAAGAAGAAATACAGGCTGCTGAGTGTTTGGCGTCTGTGGCTGGAATATATATATATATATATATATATATATTGGTGAGTATGTGATAACCACCTAAAATCATTGGTTCACATAGACATCCCACCGTTATGCTCATCTCTACGTCTGGTCACCTATCATTGACCTACAAGCCCCCTGAAAATTCATGGCCTGAACTTTCCAATAGTCGTCAGAACAGTCAATATCATCCAGCATATTGAAATGAAAATCGATTGTAGTGGTGTCTCACTCCATATTACCTATGCTATGGTGCTGCCAACCCAATAGAGAGGACACCCTACCTCTCAAAAGAGAAGAAAATTAAATTAGAAAAAATATTGGGCGAGCACTCTAACATCAAACACACATTGACTTCATTTATTGGCTGCCTTTTGGCTGAATAATGTACAACTTTTCCACCAATAACAACCATAGCTATTGAATGATGGAAACAAAGGCTACATCTAGAGAAAACTACTGGGTATAGTCTTCAGTACTGTGCTCCTTGTAACAGGATGGTGTCTACATTGTAGCTGTTATCTCCACGACACATATTTTCCCATGTCAACAAAGATGTCTCAGGCTCCACCCCTTTTATTTATCTTTTTTTCAAGCAAATCCAAAATGTTCTACTGAAATAGTAGCTAACATTTGAAATAAAACCACCACAGCGGCAGACCATGCAATTGCTATGGGGCCCAGGGCAAGAGGAGGCCCAGTCTTAGTTAGGATTATCTCCTCTTCTACTGAAGGTGAAAACTTGGTCAGGACTCTACCCTCTAGAGCAGTGGTGGTGAACCTATGGCACGGGTGCCAGAGGTGGCACTCAGAGCCCTCTCTGAGGGCACCTACACCCAGGAAAAAGTCTATGGTGTACCAATATGCCTTAGACCTTTCCCGCCATTCATCAGCGCAGGGCGCACTATGAACAGCACATGCAGCGCACTGAATGTAGGCAGGCTATTATAGCTAAATGATAAGGTACATGGAAGATACACTATTCTAGACTGTAGTATTCAGGGTAAATTGCCGAGTTGGCACTTTGCAATAAATAAGTGGGTTTTGTGTTGCAGTCTGTAAAAGGTTCATCATCACTGCTCTAGAGGAACAACTTTTTGCAAATGAAGCAAAAAATGGCCCGAGGGTCATTGAAAAGGGTTTAGGCAAAAAAAACTTGTGTTTTGATCCTGGCCTGGTTTGATCCTTGCTATGGGGCCCTTACTTCTCTATGTACACCACTGACACAACCCCTTTAAGTATGTGAACCCTAGAGCGGCAGCGCACACGAGCGTTGCCTAGTCTTGGTCTTCATGATGAAACGTGTGGTTTCTGCATCAGGAAACTAGAAAATGCAACACTGTGATAATAATTAGGATAATAATTCTCTTCTTCACATGACGTCCTGAAATTAGGTGCAATGTTGGGAGTCCGGTCGCCGCACTTCATTTTTTAGCATCAAGTATAAACCATGGTAAGAAGGTCATCGGTGTATTCCAGGCGAGCACACAAATCATGTCATTATGACACTTATAACTGAAGGATAATGATATTCATAAGATGCTTTCTGGATACATTAATCCTCCATATTTTAATCATACCAAACGGAGACAGCGCCAAGAAAATTAGGACTTGATAAATGAATCTGGTTAGAAGCAGCGTTTTATGGCTGCGGGGGAGACGGATCAAAGTTAATATTTTCGATGGGTCAAGCTCCGACTCAAACACAATATTTTGCTGCCCTTCGAGTTTGGAGACATTTTATTGTTTTGCGATGAGTTAATTGTCTTGTGAACATCCAGATACAAAGTGTCTGGACCGGGAGCAAATCATATCAAATGGGAGCTTAGGTTAAAAGGGTTGTGCCAAGATTAGAAGTTATCCCCTATCCGCAGAAGGGGAGAAAACGAACTGATTGTCGGGGGTCCAATCGCTGGGAGCTGAGAACAGGGGTCCCATTCATCTGATCTGATACAGCGGCAGGCCAGACATATTCCCTGCCATTCATTTGCTGTACTCAGCTATTTCTGGCGCACCTCTAGTACCCCCGAGCGAACACTACCATTCCTACACCCTGCTACTGTCTCTAATGGCCAACTAATAATGTCACCTGTGTATTTATTCCAGGTCCTTTGATATTGTGCCTTATAAATATGTAACTTCTGTACCGTTATTGCATGTAATGTACTTGGATTACCAGCAGGTTGCAGTGTATCTGGCAGAGAGATCTTTAGATAGAATGGAACTGATCATTCCATTCTCCATCCTTTTGGGTAGAAGTGGGCTAGTCCTGATTCCTACCAAGGAAAGTGTTGCAGGAAGCGATAATGAAGTTTAGAGTTGGAAGCAGATGAGTCAATTTATGGTGCAGAAGTCTCCAAAGTGAAGCAGCTCATAGAGCACCATGACTTCTTACAGATACAGAGTCAATGGCCAAAGGCACCCCACTCAAAAAGCACCAGAACTGTCATAGAGTCGAGCTACCAGAGCTAAGCCAGAAATGATCACAACAGCGAAAGATAAAGGTATAGAAGTTTGCCAGTTTACCCTAAAACTTTCTGGACTGAATTTTGTTTGGATACAAGTTTATTCAAGTAAAGCTGTTTCACCAAGCCTATGGAGCCTAACCCTGGGGAGCGACGGTATCCAGGTAGGAGCACCGTGACACACACAAAACTAATAGGGCCATTCCTGAAAACCCGGGACTCGATCGGCCCTGGGGGATGGCACGTTGCACATCCATAGAAAATTAATGGAGAGGCAGGGAGCATATCCAATCTGTGCTCTATCAGATTGGGGGAACGGGAACCCTGTTCTCAGGATTGGTGAGGGTCTCAGTGGTCAGAACCCCATTGATCAGTATCTTTTGAATAGGGGAAAGCTTTTAAACTTGGCACAACCCCTTTAATGCAATGAATAGAGAAACTGTTTTGAGAAATGTCAAGGAAACTTGGACAACCCCTTTAAAGGAAACCTGTCATTGATAAACCAAGCACAATGCCTTGCAGGGCTAGCTCAGTAATGTAGGTAATATAATGATACTTGTCACTTAAAGATCAGTTTATTCTAGAGAAAAATTAAAGACATATGCAAATGAATGGTGAAGTGCATAGAAGGAGGGTCCAAGTCACTCTGTGCACACTTGCTCCTCTTCTCCTTCTTGATGGACATGGTTAGGAGAGATGACTATGCAGGAACCTGTTCCTGCCAATCCGAAGGAGAGGGAGCGTCTGCATCATGTCTGTCATGTCTGAACTCAGCCTTGGTTTTTAGCTTCTCCTTATTTCTTGTGCAATTAAATCTGCAAGTTGTGAATGTTCTCTGTGTCCCAGAAGACAAGGAACATGTTGATGCATCAGCACATTGTAATGATCCTATAGCTGGGGCACCGGTGCAGACAAGTCCTCACAGTCTGGTCACCAATGTGCCCGCTGGTGCTCAGGATCATTTGGCTTTTATGTGCATCAGTTCAGCAATGGCTACTGTGAATGTGATGTGCACTTTCAATGCACTCAGCACACAAGGAGTTAATAACTGCATAAGACATACATTATACGTCTTGTGGTAAAAGGCGACTTCCATGGAAAAGGCCAATAAATATCTGTGTTTGGCTCCTTTGCAAGATTTACTATGAAATAGATGATTATTCTGCAGTATATCAAAGAGCGTTTGATTTAGTAATTACAGGTCTCAGGGTGAAGAGTGGAGGGATGGACTTCATACAAGGTCATCGGATGGATAAATGGATGGATGGACAAACAGACAGACAGGTGAGATTGATAAACAGTAGATAGATAGATACATAGATAGATAGATAGATATAAATAGATAGATGTGGGATAGATATGAGATAAATGAATAGATAATAGATAGATACAAGGATAGATATGAGATGAATAGATAGATGATAGATAGATAGATAGATAGATAGATAGATAGATAGATAGATATATAGATAGATAAATATAAATAGATACATGGATAGATAATAGATAGATATGAGATTGATAATAGATGGATAGATAGATAGACAGATAGATAGATAGATACAAGGATAGATATGAGATAAATAGATAGATGGATGGATAGATAATAGATAGATAGATATGAGATAGATATGAGATTGATAATAGATAGATACATGGATAGATGATAGATATGAGATAATAGATAGATAGATACAAGGATAGATATGAGATAAATAGATAGATGGATAGATAATAGATAGATAGATAGATATGAGATTGATAATAGATAGATACATGGATAGATGATAGATATGAGATAAATATATAGATAGATAGATAGATAATAGATAGATAATAGATAGATAGATAATAGATAGATAATAGATAGATAATAGATAGATAATAGATAGATAATAGATAGATAATAGATAGATAATAGATAGATAGATAATAGATAGATAGATAATTGATAGATTTGTTACATTTGCTGTTGATTCCGGATATTTGGGTTTTCCCTCTTTATACTGTGGGCTGACAGGCCGGTGGATTTATGTCTTCCCTCTCCCACGTACTAGATACAATCCATAAATCTGCGGGTGACTATTGATGATAATGAGATGGTAGAAATGGAATATAAATAAAACTTCGATGAAATCTGCGGCTGTCGGCCCCTTCTTTACATATGATAAATCAATACAGGAAATAAAGAACACAATCTGTCACCGACAAGAGCCGAATGAATATAAATGACAGAAAGAGGCAAGAACTGTGCGGCTGAGAGGGAGCGGGGCCGTCTCCAGATCCGTTTAATTGGATAATAATTTACCCGGTTACATGGTGAGATTTAAATGGCGCCTGTAAAACAGAATCGTCCGAAAAACAACAATGGACGCAGAAAAAAATCAAGAGGGAGAGATATAAAGAAACACCTGTAATAATGGGATATATAACGGGACAGGTGCTCTGCCTGCAGCCAGCCGGGGCCGCGCCGCTCACCTGCCGCCAACTCCAGTTATTAGAATAGTAAACTACAGCCGCTGACAACACCAAGCACTTTACTGGGATATCATTTTTCAGGTTCTGTAAAAAGACGGCTCCAAAATTTATGGTTAGAAAATTGTTCCAGGGACACGAGCAACGGCAGACAAAGCTGAATATCCAAAAATACTCAAAATATATGATACACTACAATAATGTGAATATTTGTCTATCTATCATTTATCTCCCTCTCTATCTTTCTCCTATCCAGGGGCGTTCACAAAAATCATTGGGCCCCATAGCAAGAATCAGAATTGGGCCCCTAACTCCGCCCATTACCCACCCCTGGCTCCTCCTCCCCTACCACACCCATTTGCTAATAAGTAAAGAAATACAATTTATAAATAACCTTTTGAAACTGTTACAGATAAAAAAAAAAAATTATAGCGGGAACCGCATTCCTCCTCCTTCACTCACAGGTGACGCGATCAGCAATGATCGTGGCACCTGGGGGGTTAAATGATGGGGGCTGTGCACTGTCCAGAGACATTACATCACATGTGACTGATATCAGCCGCTCCTCTTATAACGCTCCAGCACTGATATAACCTCCAGAGACATTACATCATATGTGACCGATATCAGCCACTCCTCTTATAACGCTCCAGCGCTGATATAACCTCCAGAGACATTACATCACATGTGACTGATATCAGCCGCTCCTCTTATAACGCTCCAGCACTGATATAACCTCCAGAGACATTACATCACATGTGACTGATATCAGCCGCTCCTCTTATAACGCTCCAGCACTGATATAACCTCCAGACATTACATCACATGTGACTGATATCAGCCGCTCCTCTTATAACGCTCCAGCGCTGATATAACCTCCAGAGACATGACATCATATGTGACTGATATCAGCCGCTCCTCTTATAACGCTCCAGCACTGATATAACCTCCAGACATTACATCACATGTGACTGATATCAGCCGCTCCTCTTATAACGCTCCAGCGCTGATATAACCTCCAGACATTACATCACATGTGACTGATATCAGCCGCTCCTCTTATAACGCTCCAGTGCTGATATAATCTCCAGATACATTACATCACATGTGACTGATATCAGCCGCTCCTCTTATAACGCTCCAGCGCTGATATAACTTCCAGAGACATGACATCATATGTGACTGATATCAGCCGCTCCTCTTATAATGCTCCAGTACTGATATAACCTCCAGAGACATTACATCATATGTGACTGATATCAGCCGCTCCTCTTATAATGCTCCAGTACTGATATAACCTCCAGAGACATTATATCATATGTGACTGATATCAGCCATTCCTCTTATAACGCTCCAGCACTGATATAACCTCCAGACATTACATCCTATGTGACTGATATCAGCCGCTCCTCTTATAACGCTCCAGCGCTGATATAACTTCCAGAGACATGACATCATATGTGACTGATATCAGCCGCTCCTCTTATAATGCTCCAGTACTGATATAACCTCCAGAGACATTATATCACATGTGATTGATATCAGCCGCTCCTCTTATAACACTCCAGTACTGATAAAACCTCCAGAGACATTACATCATATGTGACTGATATCAGCCGTTCCTCTTATAACGCTCCAGCACTGATATAACCTCCAGAGACATTACATCATATGTGACTGTCATCAGCCACTCCTATTATAACGCTCCAGCGCTGATATAACCTCCAGAGACATTACATCACATGTGACTGATATCAGCCACTCCTCTTATAACGCTCCAGCACTGATATAACCTCCAGAGACATTACATCACATGTGACTGATATCAGCCGCTCCTCTTATAACGCTCCAGCGCTGATATAACTTCCAGAGACAGTACATCATATGTGACTGATATCAGCCGCTCCTCTTATAATGCTCCAGTACTGATATAACCTCCAGAGACATTATATCATATGTGACTGATATCAGCCATTCCTCTTATAACGCTCCAGTGCTGATATAATCTCCAGATACATTACATCACATGAGACTGATATCAGCAGCTCCTCTTATAACGCTCCAGTGCTGATATAACCTCCAGAGACATTACATCACATGTGACTGATATCAGCCGCTCCTCTTATAACGCTCCAGCACTGATATAACCTCCAGAGACATTACATCACATGTGATTGATATCAGCCGCTCCTCTTATAACACTCCAGTACTGATAAAACCTCCAGAGACATTACATCATATGTGACTGATATCAGCCGTTCCTCTTATAACGCTCCAGCACTGATATAACCTCCAGAGACATTACATCATATGTGACTGTCATCAGCCGCTCCTCTTATAACGCTCCAGCGCTGATATAACCTCCAGAGACATTACATCACATGTGACTGATATCAGCCACTCCTCTTATAACGCTCCAGTGCTGATATAACCTCCAGAGACATTACATCACATGTGACTGATATCAGCCGCTCCTCTTATAACGCTCCAGCGCTGATATAACCTCCAGAGACATTACATGATATGTGACCGATATCTGCCGCTCCTCTTATAACGCTCCAGTGCTGATATAACCTCCAGAAACATTACATCTTATGTGACTGATATCAACCGCTCCTCTTATAACGCTCCAGTACTGATATAACTTCCAGACATTACATCACATGTGACTGATATCAGCCGCTCCTCTTATAACGCTCCAGCCCTGATATAACCCCCAGACACGTTACATCCTATGTGACTGATATCAACCGCTCCTCTTATAACGCTCTAGTACTGATATTACATCCAGAGACATTACATCCTATGTGACTGATATAAACCGCTCCACTTATAATGCTCCAGTGCTGATATAACCTCCAGAGACATTACATGATATGTGACTGAGATCAGCCGCTCCTCTTATAACGCTCCAGCGCTGATATAACCTCCGGACTTTACATCACATGTGACTGATATCAGCCGCTCCTCTTATAACGCTCCAGCACTGATATAACCTCCAGAGACATTACATCACATGTGACTGATATCAGCCGCTCCTCTTATAACGCTCCAGCCATGATATAATCTCCAGAGACAGTACATCACATGTGACTAATATCAGCCGCTCCTCTTTAACTGTCACCACCAGACATCTAAGAAGCTCTGACAGATGCCTTTAAGAACCTCCTCCTTGAGCTTCCTTTGTTTTGCTTTCAGTTCCTCATCTAGTTAGCCTCTCTCAGCTGTCATGTAGTTGTACTGATTGCATCCCTTTAAATCCTTCCCCATAGTGCATCAGTTGGCGGTTTATATTACTTCCTGGAGTGTGTGTGCATGCTGATCCTACTTCCCAGTCTTCTGCAAGTTAAGTGTTGTGCATTCATTTGTGTTTTTCTGTTTGCTGGATCCCAGGTGACCCTGACTCCCTCCGTATCTAGTGTAGGGAGCCGGTGGTCGTGTCCCCTCACTATTATAGGGTGTTCAGGTGTTATACAGTCGAGGTACGAGGATATGCGATCATCTACCTTTGGGATTTTCGCATAGGCTGAGCAGTCAGGGAGAGTGCCAGATCTGATGCAGGGGTCTCCCTTTTTGTTCCTTAGTTTTGGATCCAGTGAGTCGTATATTCATTTTGTGTTGTCTTGTTTCCTGTACACCTTCCGTGACAATAACGCTCCAGTGCTGATATAACCTCCAGATACATTACATCATATGTGACTGATATCAGCCGCTCCTCTTATAATGCTCCAGTGCTGATATAACCTCCAGATACATTACATCACATGTGACTGATATCAGCCGCTCCTCTTATAACGCTCCAGCGCTGATATAACCTCCAGACATTACATCACATGTGACCAATATCAGCCGCTCCTCTTATAACTGCTCCAGCGCTGATATAACCTCCAGAGACATTACATCACATGTGACTGATATCAGCCGCTCCTCCTATAACGCTCCAGCACTGATATAACCTCCAGAGACATTACATCACATGTGACTGATATCAGCCGCTCCTCTTATAACGCTCCAGTGCTGATATAACCTCCAGAGACATTACATCAACTGTGACATATCAGCCGCTCCTCTTATAACGCTCCAGCACTGATATAACCTCCAGACATTACATCACATGTGACTGATATCAGCCGCTCCTTATAACGCTCCAGTACTGATATAACCTCCAGAGACATTGCATCATATGTGACTGATATCAGCCGCTCCTCTTATAACGCTCCAGCGCTGATATAACCTCCAGAGACATTACATCACATGTGACTGATATCAGCCGCTCCTCTTATAATGCTCCAGTGCTGATATAACCTCCAGACATTACATCCTATGTGACTGATATCAGCCGCTCCTCTTATAACGCTCCAGCACTGATATAACCTCCAGAGACATTACATCATATGTGACTGATATCAGCCGCTCCTTATAACGCTCCAGTACTGATATAACCTCCAGAGCAGTGGCGGATTACAATAGGGACGTTCGGGTCGGCAGCCCCGGGCCCAGCTCCGCTGGGGGGCCCAGCGCTGACCCGAACGCCCACATACTGCGGCGGGGCACGGGAGCGCATAGCTCCCTGTCCCGTCGCCGATCACCGCCATAGGCTTCAGGCCTTGTAGGCCTGAGGCCTATGCGGTAGTGAAATCCCGGCGCAGGCGTGCGTGATGACGTCATCGCGCGCCTGTGCCGGGACGCAGCACTGTGACGCGCCTGACTCATCCCGCCTTCCTCTGCGAGCAAGCGCCTGGCCCTGGACATAGGTGAGTATTTATCTTTTCATTTTTTGTTCATTTTTTATTTTTTTATTTCATGTGCCTACTCTGGGGGGGGGCAGTGGTGGGGGCAAATTATTATGAGAGGGACTACACTATGTGGGGGAAAATTGCTGTAGGGGGGCAAATTATTATGAGAGGGACTACACTATGTGGGGGCAAATTGCTGCATGGGGGCAAACTATTATGAGAGGGACTACACTATGTGGGGGCAAATTGCTGTATGGGGGCAAATTATTATGAGAGGGACTACACTATGTGGGGGCAAATTAGCTGTATGGGGGCAAATTATTATGAGAGGGACTACACTATGTGGGGGCAAATTATTATGAGAGGGACTACACTATGTGGGGACAAATTATTATGAGAGGGACTACACTATGTGGGGGCAAATTACTAGATGGGGCAGTGTGGGGGCAAATTGCTGTGTGGGGGCAAATTATTATGAGAGGGACTACACTATGTGGGGGCAAATTGCTGTATGGGGCAAATTATTATGAGAGGGACTACACTATGTGGGGGCAAATTATTATGAGAGGGACTACACTATGTGGGGGCAAATTACTAGATGGGGCAGTGTGGGGGCAAATTGCTGTGTGGGGGCAAATTATTATAAGAGGGACTACAATATGTGGGGGCAAATTATTATGTGAGGGACTACACTATTTGGGGGCAAATTGCTATGTGGGGGCAAATTATTATGAGAGGGACTACTATGTGGGGGCAAATTACTAGATGGGGCAGTGTGGGGGCAAATTGCTATGTGGGGGCAGTGTGGGGGCAAATTATTATGAGAGGGACTACTATGTGGGGGCAAATTGCTATGTGGGGGCAGTGTAGGGGCAAATTATTATGGGAGGGACTACTATGTGGGGGCAAATTTCTATATGGGGCAGTGTGGGGGAAACTATTGTGTGGGGGAAATTGCCATGTGGGGACAGTGTGGGGTAATTTCTGTGTGGGGAAATTGCTATGTGGGGGCAGTGTGGTGGAAATTACTATGTGGGGGCAGTGTGGGGCAAATTACTATGTGGGGGCAGTGTGGGGCAAATTACTGTGTGGGGGCAGTGTGGTGGAAATTACTATGTGGGGGCAGTGTGGGGCAAATTACTATGTGGGGGCAGTGTGGGGCAAATTACTGTGTGGGGGCAGTGTGGTGGAAATTACTATGTGGGGGCAGTGTGGGGCAAATTACTATGTGGGGGCAGTGTGGGGCAAATTACTGTGTGGGGGCAAACTACTATATGGGTGCAGTTTGTGTGAAATTACTGTGTGGGGGCAAATTACTATGGGGGGGCAGTGTGGGGAAAACTATTGTGTGTGGGAACAGTGTGGGGAAATTGCTATGTGGGGGCAGTGTGGTGGAAATTACTATATGGGGGCAGTGTGGGGCAAATTACTGTGTGGGGGCAAGCTACTATATGGGGGCAGTTTGGGGGAAATTACTGTGTGGGGGCAAATTACTATGGGGGGATTACTATGTGGGGGCAGTGTGGTGGAAATTACTATATGGGGGTGTTGCTATTGGGGAGGCACTATAGGGGCAATTCTATTATTTCTGGGGACACTATACAGGGATTATTACCTGGAGCACAATATAGGGTGGTATTATTACTGGGGTCTCTAGGGGACGTTATAGCTACTGTGGACACTATAGGGACATTTGGGGTCATGTATCAGACTGGTGTAAAGCAGAACTGGCTTAGTCGCCCATAGCAGCCAATCAGGTTCCACCTTTCATATTTGACAGCTCTTTTGGAAATCCAGTTCTACTTTACACCAGTTTGATAAATTACCCCAATTATGTCTATTAGGGTCACTATTTTTTCAGCAGTATAGTTCCTGGGGCATTGGGGGGCACAACGGGCACAGTATTGGGGGTGGCAGCAGGATGACACTGTGGGGACACCAGGATGGGGGGGATGATGGAAAAACTGAGAAATCTAACGTGTCTGTGTTACAAACTGTAGAGACGAGATGCGGCTGAAAGAATTTGCCATGGTGGTCTGGGTCAAATGGAGGAGAAGAGGAAAGAGAAGGTCTACATGACAGGAGATGTCACTGGATGTAACAGGTATGTGGTGCTGTATTCTCCTCCATGTCTTTTTTATTACAATTATATGTATTTTAAATTTGGCGACCAAATTTTTCAGTTTTAGGACCCAATTTGGGGTATTTTTTTTTAGTCTGAAGATGTCATATGGCCTAAGAAGAGACTGTGGCGCTCATAAAGCACCGCAGCCTCTTCATACAAAAAAAAAACTAAACTAAAATGGAGGGGGGGGCCTAAGTTGGGTAGACAGCCCCGGGCCTATCATGCACTTAATCCGCCCCTGCTCCAGAGACATTACATCATATGTGACTGATATCAGCCGCTCCTCTTATAACGCTCCAGCGCTGATATAACCTCCAGAGACATTACATCACATGTGAATGATATCAGCCGCTCCTCTTATAACGCTCCAGCGCTGATATAACCTCCAGAGACATTACATCACATGTGACTGATATCAGCAGCTCCTCTTATAACGCTCCAGCGCTGATATAACCTCCAGAGACATTACATCACATGTGACTGATATCACCGCTCCTCTTATAACGCTCCAGCGCTTATATAACGCCAGAGACATTACATCACATGTGACTGATATCAGCCGCTCCTCTTATAACGCTCCAGTACTGATATAACCTCCAGAGACATTACATCATATGTGACTGATATCAGCCGCTCCTTATAACGCTCCAGTACTGATATAACCTCCAGAGACATTACATCATATGTGACTAATATCAGCCGCTCCTCTTATAACGCTCCAGCGCTGATATAACCTCCAGAGACATTACATCACATGTGACTGATATCAGCCGCTCCTCTTATAACGCTCCAGCGCTGATATAACCTCTAGAGACATTACATCACATGTGACTGATATCACCGCTCCTCTTATAACGCTCCAGCACTGATATAACCTCCAGAGAAATTACATCATACATAGGGGAATAATGGGCTGGGAAAATTTGAATTGCCACTGATGGGGGGGAGGGGGGGGGGGAGTCACTGGGAGACATAACTTCTTGCTCTGTGTGAAGTATAGGGGAGATAGTCAGCGGGCAGAGGTCTGTGAGGGTCTGGAACAACAGGGGGACACAAGATGTGCAGGGGCAGCAGTTTCAGGACTCTAACTTCCCTCCCACATTAACTTGCCCCAGTGCTGCTGTGTAGTGGGACCAGTGAGGGACTGAACTTTATACTGGAGGCACCGTGACACCGGAAATCAGAAGGTGCAGCGTCTCCATTACCTCCTGCCTCTGCCTTGGCTCCTCTGGCTCCGCCCCCTCCTTACACTGCAGAGGGGGGGGGGGGGGGCTGTCCGCTCATGTCAGGTCAGTGAAGTTTACTTTGAAGAAAGGAACAAGCCCTGCAAGGGTGGTGGTAGCTGGGAGCCGGCCCTTACTTCCATGCACTCCGGACCGTTCCCTCCCACGGGCCCCATAGCAGCTGCGTGGTCTGCCTATCTGGAGGTTATATCAGCACTGGAGCGTTATAAGAGGAGCGGCTGATATCAGTCACATGTGATGTAATGTCTCTGGAGGTTATATCAGTGCAGGAGCGTTATAAGAGGAGCGGCTGATATCAGTCACATGTGATGTAATGTCTCTGGAGGTTATATCAGCGCTGGAGCGTTATAAGAGGAGCAGCTGATATCAGTCACATGTGATGTAATGTTTCTGGAGGTTATATCAGCGCTGGAGCGTTATAAGAGGAGCGACTGATATCAGTCACATGTGATGTAATGTCTCTGGAGGTTATATCAGCGCTGGAGCGTTATAAGAGGAGCGACTGATATCAGTCACATGTGATGTAATGTCTCTGGAGGTTATATCAGCGCTGGAGCGTTATAAGAGGAGCGACTGATATCAGTCACATGTGATGTAATGTCTCTGGAGGTTATATCAGCGCTGGAGCATTATATGAACTTGATCTTTCTTTCTTTCTTTCTTCAGTAGAGGGAGGGGGAGTATATAAGCTGTGGTCATCTCATCACCTATTGTGAATGGTGAATTCTCTACTATCTACTGTACATAGAAATGTTACTTGTCATTGTAATCCTGCCTGTGATGATAATGACATGACTGCTGAGAAGTGATCACTAGTGATGAGCGGCAGGTGCCATATTCGATTTCGACGAAATTCGCGAATATTCGATAGAATATTCGTTTTATATTCGTCGAAATCGAATATTCGTCATTATTCTTGTTATCGCGATTAATATGCGATTTAAATAATCGAATTTCGATTTTAACTTAAAGGCTACTCTCCTATTGAAATTGCAATTCGATTTTTTCAAGTTATAATAATCGAATTTCGATTTTAACTTAGCACTGCTATATGCCATATTAGGCTAACTAATATGGCATATAGCAGTGCTAAGTTAAAATCGAAATTCGATTATTATAACTTGAAAAAATCGAATTGCGATTTCAACGTAATTCTCAAATCCGACAGTACATTCTAGTATATGGAGATGTTCCCATGGTGATGGGGACGCTCCATGAGCATGGAAGTCGGCAGAAGCGGCAACGGGCACTGACTGGAGCAGCCAGGAATCCAAAGGACAGGTAAGAACAACTTTAGGGAAGTGGGAAAGAAAAAAATATAACACTAAAAAAAAAAAAAAAAAAACGAATATTCGAAATATCGAATTTATATCACTATATTCGAAATATTCGCGAATTAGCGAAGTGCCGATATTCGCGAAAAAAATTCGATATTCGAATATTCGCGCTCAACACTAGTGATCACTACAGACAGTGTCAGCTTACTGTGAGGCTCAGAGTGAAAACTGCAAGCATAATTTATATATATTTTTTATATTGGCAATTAGTGATGGACGAACATCATCCAGGACGGTTTGCAAACGCAAATGCACGTTCGCGATCAAATGTTTGTGAACCGCGCAATCGCATAGCGCCCATTGACTTTAATAGAAGGCGAACCTGAAAAACCTTCAGGTCATATCTGCAGCCAGCAAACACTTCCCACACAAAATATGTATTTTAATCAGGGGCCAATTTAATGCGTCTTAAAGGGAAACGTAATTTTTTTTTCTACCATGGAACTGTATGGTGAACGGACACCACTGTACGGCATCTGAGGCATCTGTTAACGCATACATTTTTGGTATACATTAAATGGATGGCAAAAATAGGATGTGAACCCAGCGCTAGTATCAGAATAAGCCCCAGTACTCAGAGGAGCAGCGTGGCGGAGAGGGGAGGCCGCCATGTGCTGACAGAGCGCTGCCTGGTCCAGGTGGTCAGGGATGAGGACTGTGCTTCCCAAGGATCATTTTCTACTGGGAAATACAGGGCCCAGTATAATACACTAGAATCTATATAATATAAAGATATTAGCTCTACCCCCGAATGATAATACAATTAGGTGGTCATTTATTATATAGAAATACGTCTATATTAGGCGTATTTCTGACACAGATTGTGGCGCAAAGGTCCTTAGCACGGCAATCTGCACATTTTTCCTCCTCATACCAGGTGTAAAAAAGGATGGCGTGGGCAGAGAAAGGGATACAGTTATGGCCATCCAGATATTGGATATCACCGCCATACAGTGATAACACCTCTGTACAGTGACCGGATAACACCGCCATACCGTGACCGGATTAAAGGGTATAAGAGGGCACAGTATAGGGAATGATTGGGGCACTGCACAGGGTGTGGTAAGAGGACACAATGCAGGGTATAAGGGGGCACAGTACGGGGTGAGGGGCACAGTAAGGGGTGCGGGGCACAGTCACATGACCCTGTGACATTAAAAGGTCCTTATGGTGAATGTGGTTCATACGCCACCATAATGAGAGGCAGAGGAGTGAGACAGGGATGTGATTATGTGGCTAGAGATTAAAAAAAATTAACTGTCGGCCAGTAAAGGCCCCAAAAATTAGGCAATAGGCATTCACCTGTCAGCAAAGAACTTTGGATTCTGTGGCTGGAGGTTTATATACATAACACAAGGACCATTCTTTGTTCTGTGTGGTGGCGGATATGTGTGGGCTGGCATGAGGAAATTCAATTACACATGGTCGTCACAGGTGTTGAATTCCTCCGAGATCCTTGCCTCATTCATTTTTATAAATGTGAGGTAGTCAAAACTGTCGTGAGCTAGGCGAGTGCGCTTATTGGTCACGATCCCCTATGCTGCGCTGAATGTCCTTTCGGACAGGACACTCGACGAGGTGCAAGCCAATAGTTCCATGGCAAATTGTGCCAGCTCTGGCGACAGGTCAAGCCTGTGCACCCAGTAGTCAAGTGGTTCCTCGCTTCTCAGAGTGTCCATTTTGGCTGTTAACCCGATGTAGTCAGACACCTGTCGGTCTAGGCGTTCCCTGAGGCTGGATCCGGAGGGTGGCTGTCAATGAGTTGGCTGCAAGAATTATCTCATATCAGAAGTGACCAACACATCTTCAAACCGCCCTCTTCTTGCTGGAGCGGTAGGATTGGTACCCGCACCTGTTTCGCTGTGGGTGGAAATTCCTTCAAACACTGGAGCATGAAGGCCCCCATTTGCAATAAATTGGAAGCGGTGGTGCGCCGTGGCTCCTGCTATCGTCCAGGAGAATGTCGTCCTCGGTCTCCTTCCCCCCAGCCATGGACAACACTAGGGATCCCAGACAAGTTTAAAGCATGCTCTTTTTGCTCCTCCTCCGCCCCGGCACCATCCTCCTGACTCCTCTTCAGACTTCTGCTGACTTGTCTCAGATGGAGTAGCCCCCCCTGGAAATTCATCCAGCATTGCGACTTCCTCATCTTCCAGCTCCTGCTCCCCGACGGCTTGATTAATGACACGACGCAATACACGCTCCAGAAAGAAGGCGTAAGGTAAGATGTCACTGATAACAGCCCTGGCTGACCAGTATGGTGATCTCATTAATCCAGCAATTTAGGATATACGTCAAGATAATGGGTTAAGTATTCAGAATTTATGTGGTCCAGCTACAGCGTAACCCTTACAAAAAGATTTATAAACTTTATTACTACTTACGACAGACACATATGTCCAAAAGTGTCCAGGCGCACACCAGACCACCGAGATTATTGGCCAAGATATGGAATTTGTAGCCCTAAACGACATGTCCTAAGACTAGGCCCTTAGTCCAGGGGCGACTCCTGATGGTGGAGGCCCCCTGTCCTCGAACCTGACCGACAACTCCTGATTTACCCTAATAAATATGGGTTAAGAGGCCATTTGATATAATGGTGGGCTGGTATAGGCGTGGACAAAGAGGATCAATAACAAAAAATGCACAATGTATACAACCCTGTTGATATCAAATACCAACAGGTACACGGTGCAGTCAACTACAATTACATATATACAAAGACACCAAATTTTGATAATTAATAATGCCACAGAACTAATCTGTGTTCAACCGCAACGCGTTTCCCCCACGGTGTGGGATCATCAGGGGGTAAATGAAGTAATATATTTAAATCGATATGAGAAAAGACCATGTCAGACGGGAGGAGGCTCAAATAATATTGGCACATCCATGATACACCCGTCTAGCAAGTGGTGTCAAAAAGTGACATAATGGATTAAAAGATTGGACCAGATGACAATCCTGGGAGGGATAGAGGGAAGAAAAGTACCAAATGTCTTGATGTATAGGGCGCGTGTATCTCGCATAAGACAATCAGAATGGATATCTTGAGATATGATCTGGATCAGATAAACCAGCCCCTTAGGATATGGCAGCCTATTAGTAAGAGTCCATATTGGTGCTTCAAGATGGCAAGTCCCTCTAATACAGCAAGCATGCTTCCCCTCCCAGGGTCCAACGTCTTTTTGTAAGGGTTACGCTGTAGCTGGACCACATGATCTCATTAAATGGCCACAGAAGTCTGCATGTGTCGCACATGAGCAGCCACTGGCGCGATGAAAAGAAACCAAACTCCCCAGAATCTGTCCTGCTGCAGAGTTCGTACAGGTGGTAGTTAACGGCACGTTGCTGCTAGAGCAGCCGATCAAGCATATACAAGGTGGAGTTCCAGCGCTTCGGGCAGTCACAAATAAGACGTCTGACGGGCAGGTGGTGTCGCCGCTGAACGTCAGCAAGACGAGCCATGGCCGTGTAAGATCTTCAAAAATGGCTGCACAACTAAGTTCAGGACGTGTGCCATGCACGGCACGTGTGCCATGTTGCCCTGTTTCTCTGCGCTCAGCAGATTGGCACCGTTGTCGCACACCACTTTACCAACTGTCAAATTGAGCAGGGTTAGCCACTGATCGGCCTGTGACCGCAGAGCTGAAAGCAGTGCAGGACCGGGGTGGCTCTTGGCTTCCAGGCACAACAGCCGCAGCACAACATGGCAACGTCTCACCTGGCACATCTAATAGGTTCTGGGGAGCTTGGGGGGCGCAGCGGAAGAGGCAGTAGCAGTGGAAAAGCAGGGGTCAGCCGAGGAGGAGACGGAGGATGGAGTAGGAGGAGGAGAAGAAGAGGCAGGCCTGTATGCAATCCGTGGCAGTAAAACTAAATCCACATGGGAGCCACAGGTTACATGCTTGACGGCCGTCAGAAGGTGCACCCAGTGGGTAGTAAAAGTTATGTACCTTCCCTGCCCTTGTTTGCTAGACCACGTGTCTGTGGTCAGATGTATCTTGGCACCGACACTGTGTGCCAGAGATATATTCACTTGCCGCTGAACGTGGCCATATAGCTCTGGGATTCCCTTTCGCGAGAAATATTTCTGGGGACTTTCCATTGCGGTGTGCCAATGACAACAAATTTTCTAAAGGTCTTCGAGTCCACCAGTTTATATGGCAGTAGTTGGCGGGCTAGCAGTTCCAACAAGCCAGCGGTCAGCTGTTGGGCAAGAGGGTTATCCGGCGTCATCATCTTTTTATGCTCGAACATTTGGGCCACGGAAGCTGCCTTCTGCCAGATGAAAGCAACAACGGCATGGTGAAAGGTGGAGTGGAGGACAAATTTGAGGAGAGAGGAGAAGGAGAAGAGGCAGGACATGGAGCCCCGGGAGTGTGGCTTTGTGGGTTCTGATGGCATTGCTCCCACTGGGCTCGGTGATGGGAGGCCAAATGCCTTCCTAAGGCAGTCGTCCCTAGGTGAGTGTTGGGCTTACCGCGACTTATGCGTTAACAGCACAGGCTGCAGATGGCTACACTATTGTCAGCAGCGTACATGTTAAAAAAAGCCCAAAATGCGGAGCCAAGTGCTGGCGTCCTGGGAGTGCCAGATGTGCATGGTTGATGGCTCGCTCCAGATACATCTGCAGTCTGCTTTTTGCTTCCTGTGCACTGCGAAAGGATTTTTTGGAAGAAGGTATATTGCACCCATTGTAAATAGTTGTTCCAATAGTGTTTGCCCCTCTAAATAGCTGCAGTATCGCAGAAGAACCGTACACAACTGCTGCACAATACAAATGCACTATAATATACTTTCTATGTTAGAAAGTATATTATAAGTATATCACACCCCTCTGTGTATCACAAGTTTGTTGCAACAATGTATTTAAGGTGTTTACTGTCAAGTTAAAGATTGTTACATTTGTATCTAGACAGCGGCAGTGAAAATATAGGACAGTGGTGGGGAACCTATGGCACGGTGCCAGAGGTGGCACTCAGAGCCCTCTCTGTGGGCATTTTGCGGACCGCACATGGCCGGCACTATAATAGAAATGCCTTTTCTTGTACGTGGCTGCGGGCAAAAACAGGACATGTTTTTTTTTTTTTTGCGGGGCTGTGGAACGGAAGTGCAGTATAAGTGAATGGGACCGCACCCGTTCCGCAAAATTGCAGAACGGATGTGGACCCATACAGCGGACATGTGAATGGACCCTAAAAATGTGAAATTCTTCATATTGCTTTGGCTTGTGGAGGGGGGTCCTGAAGCGGGGACCCTCTTCATGAAGTCCATACAACTTAGCATAACATAGGCAAAAGGTTGCTAAAAAATTGGAAAAACATGGCTGCCCACTAAAATAAAAAAACAACACACCCGTCCACCTTCACTTCAGTGGAACAAAGCTGCAATTCCAAACACAACCCATGTTGTTTCTGAAATTGCCTGAACAATCCCTGTCATCAGGATCAACCCTACTTTTCCAGGAAAACTGCATAGTAGGGTTGAGCTTGGCTGCAACGTTCCTGAAAATGAGGTCTGGGCCCCGACTATTTGCGCATCTCAGCTTTTTAGTGACGGCTGCACCGTTCGGTGAAATGAAGCCCTCATTTGCAAAAAGGATAAAAGTGTTTTTTGTTTTTTTCCTTCTGTTGAACATCGCAACCAATTTTCACAAGACAGAAGTATCAACCCTATCATTAAATAAGGTTAGTTCTGCTGACAATACGACAACCTCCTAAATGAATGAATGATCTCCTGCACATGTAGCGGACTTTATACCCCCCCATATAAATCGAAATAAACCGGGTTTTCTCATCCTTCTACATTGAAGAGATGATTAGAGGGTCCTTCGATTGTCATTATGTGATTCATCGCCATCTAAAAAGCAAACAAACATCTGGTGCGAAGCCGCGAGAGTCTCTCATTGAAGGATATTTTTGCTCCTTTTGCATTAAACATTTGCTGGGACCTCCCTGCCGTCTGCCGCCCTCCTCGCTCCTGATTGCGTTATCGTGTACATTGTCCTCCCCGCTGGGCCATTTACAGCTCATTACCGTCACCTAAACTTGGCGGCGCAGAATCCAAGAATATTACACGCTATAAAACACAGTAATATGTTATGTAATCATATAACACTTTGGCTTTTTAATCTACCTCACAGTTACTGTACAGTGGGGGAGATGTACTGAGCTGGATGTACCAGATTTCTGGCTCATGTTGTGCACGTCTTGGTACTTTTACACTTGCGGCAGAGGATTCCGGCAGGCAGTTGTGTCGCCATCCATCAAAACGCATGCAAACAGATGGCATTTGCCAGACGGATCAGGATCCTGATCCTTATGACAAATGCATTGAAATGCCGGATCTGTCATCTAGAAAAATAGATCCGTCATTTATTTATTTTTTTTAAATTTTCAGTTTGAGCATGTGCAGACCGCAATGGCGGATCCGTTTTGCCAGAAGACTCTGGGCCGGATCCGGCATTAATGCATGTCAGTGGAAAAAATGCCGGATCCGGCATTCCGGCAAGTATCCTGGAATTTTGGACCGAGATAAAATCGCAGCATGTTGCAGTATTATCTCCGTCCTAAATAGGCAAAACGACTGAACTGAAGACATCCTGAGCGGATCGCTCTCCATTCAGAATGCATGGGGATAAAACTGATCAGTTCTTTTCCGGTATTGAGCCCCTAGGACGGAACTCTATGCCGGAAAAGAATAACGCCAGTGTGAAAGTATCCTTAGACATTTACTATGCGCTTTAGACACTTTTGTGCCTCACTAGGCAGGGGAATGTGGTTTAGTGGGAAAAGTGAGTGGCTTTATGGGAAGGCATGCCTCAAAATGTGAGCCACAAACTGCGGGTCTACCAAACCTGACGGCCTACCTACCCCAGAAGTAACTACACCACTGCTATTGAAGTCGTATTATGATGCTGAACTACAGTGCTTACCATAAAATATTAATTTCTTGCAACCACCACAAGGGGGAGCTCACTGTATACTGTGATTTTAATGGGTTCTATATAATCTGTATGCAGCGAACACTCCTCCTCCCCCCTCTAGTGGAGGCTGTATAATCTGTATGTAGTGAGCTCCCTCTAGTGGTGACTGTATAATCTGTATGTAGTGAGCTCCCTCTAGTGGTGGCTGTATAATCTGTATGTAGTGAACTCCCTCTAGTGGTGTCTGTATAATCTGTATGTAGTGAGCTCCCCCTAGTGGTGGCTGTATAATCTGTATGTAGTGAGCTCCCTCTATTGGTGGCTGTATAATCTGTATGTAGTGAGCTCCCCCTAGTGGTGGCTGTATATTCTGTATGTAGTGAGCTCCTTCTAGTGGTGGCTGTATAATCTGTATGTAGTGAGCTCCATCTAGTGGTCGCTGTATAATCTGTATGTAGTGAGCTCCCTCTAGTGGTGACTGTATAATCTGTATGTAGTGAGCTCCCCCTAGTGGTGGCTGTATAATCTGTATGTAGTGAGCTCCCTCTAGTGATGGCTGTATAATCTGTATGTAGTGAGCTCCCTCTAGTGGTGGCTGTATAATCTGTATGCAGTGAGCTCCCTCTAGTGGTGGCTGTATAATCTGTATGTAGTGAGCTCCCTCTAGTGGTGGCTGTATAATCTGTATGTAGTGAGCTCCCCCTAGTGGTGGCTGTATAATCTGTATGTAGTGAGCTCCCCCTAGTGGTGGCTGTATAATCTGTATGTAGTGAGCTCCCTCTAGTGGTGGCTGTATAATCTGTATGTAGTGAACTCCCCCTAGTGGTGGCTGTACAATCTGTATGCAGTGAGCTCCCTCTAGTGATGGCTGTATAATCTGTATGTAGTGAGCTCCCTCTAGTGGTGGCTGTATAATCTGTATGCAGTGAGCTCCCTCTAGTGGTGGCTGTATAATCTGTATGCAGTGAGCTCCCTCTAGTGGTGGCTGTATAATCTGTATGTAGTGAGCTCCCTCTAGTGGTGGCTGTATAATCTGTATGTAGTGAGCTCCCCCTAGTGGTGGCTGTATAATCTGTATGTAGTGAGCTCCCCCTAGTGGTGGCTGTATAATCTGTATGTAGTGAGCTCCCTCTAGTGGTGGCTGTATAATCTGTATGTAGTGAGCTCCCCCTAGTGGTGGCTGGATAATCTGTATGTAGTGAGCTCCCTCTAGTGGTGACTGCCTAATCTATTTACAATGAGCCTTCTATAATAATAGGTATATAATCTGTATGAAGTGTACTCCCACTAGTATTTTTTAAATGTTATATTATTATTATTATTATTATTATTATTATTATTATTTATATTTATCTTATGCTTTGTCCCTCAAAGGTCAAAAAAGCAGCAAAATCCATTTCCATCCTGGCACTCTTTGTCACTGGAGTATTTGGCTTCCCTCCCACTCAGGCCGCTGGATACAAAGAACTTTTTACTCAATTTACTGCAATTCTGACAAATGCTGGATGAGCTGGTGCTGAAGTGGGCCACTTGCTCCTGGGTCATAGATACGCTAAAATATCCTAGGCTTGGGCCCTAGATGTTTTGTCCAAGGTCCCGAAAATAGTGGCTGTCCTAGATATAACTGTATCACTGTTCTCAGAACTGTCAGTTGAATATTGTGGCTAGGCATGGGGGCCTTGTGGAGGTGTCTTTTCACTACTGGGGACATTTTATGGGCTTTTATTATGACTGGGGCACTTTGTGAATCTTTGTCATTTCGTAGGGCACTTATGGGGCAAATTACTACTGGTGGCACTGTGGGAGCATTATTATTATTGGAGACAATATCAAGGGTACTACTACTGACAGGGGTACTCACATACAGCATTATCACTGTAGAAGCACTACTAGTAATGAGGGAAGAGAAATGCATTTGGTTGGACTTTTGGGAGCACTATTAGTATCTGGGGGACTGTTTGTATGGCACTGTTATTTCTGCAATATTTGAAGGTATAAGGGGAGCAGAGTGGGTGCAGTATTTGGGGGTAGCAGCAGGATAACCCTTTTGAGACACTGGGGAAGGTGGTGGTGAAAAAGTGAGGAACCTAAGATGTTTGTGTCATAAACTCTGCAGTGATCAAGGTCAAGGAGAAGACGAGGAAGGAGAATCTCTACATTAGAGGAGACATCACTGCATATAAAAGGTATGTCTTGCTGTATTCTCCTGCGTTTGATAGCG
Organism: Bufo gargarizans; assembly: GCF_014858855.1. Taxonomy (NCBI): domain Eukaryota; kingdom Metazoa; phylum Chordata; class Amphibia; order Anura; family Bufonidae; genus Bufo; species Bufo gargarizans. Next base: position 55,647,353 of record NC_058087.1, on the reverse strand, counting down.
TTAAATGTAATGCCCATCCAAATATGTCTGTAGCACGTATTTCAAATTCAGCGCACAGCAGGTGGGCCTTCGAAGGCTGAATTTCAGTCCGAGTCCAGCCCTGGCTGGATGTAGCCCATGCTGTAAGTATACTATAAAGTGGGCCTTTGGGACCTGGACCTCCCACATTAAGTATATCAGTAAATATAACAATTACGCAATTTTGAGCAATCATCCCTAAGAGGTTTCTCCATAGATACACATATTGCATTTATAAAACTATGTTGGACCTAGAAGGGTGTTCTTCTGTACAGCGCATTCAGCATGTTAACAGACATAGAGGAATGCCCTAGTGGAGAGGTCCATGTACCGCAGTTACTAATATTGTCATCCAAAAGACAAATGTCACAGCACAATATTATTTTTCCTCAGTGAAGCTTAAAAGAAAGATCATTGACGTTTGATTATTTGATAGACAGGAGGTCCATGGCTCCAGGCTGATATCTGGCTCTACAGGTGGCAGAAGTCATGGTAGAGAATGTTCTGTACATTGCTGACACTCCTGTGATAGACTCTTGTTTTACAGAACATGAAATCCTTGTAACATTGTGTCTCCTGTGAACTATGTATCTTTCTGTAACAATGCTCCGGACACAATGAGAGATGAGAGGTGAGTGGTGACCTTTAAGAAAAGACCAGGAGACCTCACACCAGGAGGCCAGTGTTTGTTTAGCTTTCACTAAAGGTCAATGGCTTTTGTTTCAGATTAATGAATTCAGAGTTTAACACCTGGAAAATGTCAATTAGCTTTTATATCTCTCACAGAACAACATGAAGATTTCCTGTGGATTTAGCAAAGGTAGAAAATGTTTCCAGTGCAGGTTGTGGACATTAGGTCATTTGACATGTTTTTTTCCAATTATATTAAAGATATTATTGCTATTATTTAAAGTGTTTTATCATTATAATGTAGACAAGAGTGCATTTCTTGTTTTGCGTCCGATTTGCCAAACTTTTCACTTGGGTACAAATCAAAAATGTTTCAATTGCCCTGAAAGTTTAGTACATAACTATATCTGGTCTCCTATAACTTATATTTTTTTCTAAAAAGACTATAGAGAAAAAGATAGAGGAAGACCCTGGTATGCTACTGTGGGTTTCTGGCCAATAGACATGCATTGTCTGCTGGGTACTCCTTCTTTTTATAGAGAGTATGCTACTCTGGGTTTCTGGGAAAGATATTAAAATTAGGTTTCCTAAGTCTATCTGATGCAAGACGTGCCAATTTTCATATATTTTTTCCCCAATAACTTAGAGGAGCATTGACTGGCTTACAATATTCCTCATGTATACCCACTGCCCTCCTTAAAAATAAATACGGAGCAAATTAGTGTAAAACGGCGCACATGAGCTGCCAATGGCAGTACCCCATAGCTGGTGGTATATCCAACCATCGAAGAGAAAGCAGTTGCTGGACAGTACAAAGTTTAGAAGATCAAAGACTAACTCGTTATGCGTGGAGAACTGCCGGCCCCTGGCTCTCAAGAAATGTTCTGTAGCTAGGAGACCCTTATCATGGGGGATGGAAGAATACAGAGCCTCAGCATAGATTGATGCCAGGAACCAGCTAGGTTCTAGGCAGAGGTTTTCAAGTTTAGAGAGTAAATCGCCCGTGTCTCTCACATAAGAGGGTAAGGATTGAACAAAAGGCCCCAGTACCTGATCAACGTAGATTTCGGTATTCTGAGGCAGACTCCCTACTACTGAGACAATCGGCCGACCCTTAAGGGGCCAAGTGCCCTTGTAGACTTTGGGTAAGCAATAAAAAGTTGCCATTATTGGGTATGATGGATAGAGGAACTCAAACTCATCGCTACTAATGAGTTTGTCCATCTTGGCTTTTGGGACATTGAGTATATCGCCATAGAAGCTTTAATTTACTACCATCACTTTTAGGACACACCCCTGGTCTTTTCTTTCCTTGTCTCTGACAGGGTCACCTAGGGTTCCTAGTGTAGGGTCAGGTTCCGGATGGGGCCACCCCTTGCGGGGACAGGACCCCCTGTTAGGAGACTTATTTCAGGGCATAACAGGCCAAGTAGGGCATAAACAGGGATAGATTCTCTCCCTGAGGCCCTCTATCGCCGAGTGACCGTCTACTAGAGGGTTCTTTCAAGTTTAAGAACTACCTCTGAGCACCGTGAGTGTGGGTCCAGATTGTCCTCCACCGGTAAGACCGACCCTTTTCTTTGCCTATTGGCATGTCTATAGACCTTTAGGCACACGCCGTGGTCTTACCTTGAATTACATTTTATTGGTCCATCAGTCCCACTCCCGCCCTACCCAGGGGCGGAATTGTGGACTTGACCAAAGGCGACCTGGCATTCCAGGTTCCCTGTTGTTGTCTGTATTGTATGTCTGTAAGGGGTTCATATTCTCATAATAGGGATTTTATTTGCCAAACATTAAAAGTTAGGTTTTAACACGTCGTTGCCCTCTTTATTTTACATAGTCTAAACTGTCGAGCATTATTGGGGTTAGGTGCCACTGCACCTTTTTTCCCCTGAGGGACCACCCTCCATATTTCACTCATCCAACAGCACAAAAGCTGAATATGCTCCTGTCTAAGTTGCTGCTGCTGCAGTCCCTCCCTTTCCAAGTGGTGGACCCGGCACCTTTCAGAGAAATGATGGCTTGTGCCGAGGCGAGGTGGAAAGTCCCAAGTTGTCATTTCTTTGCGAAAAAGGCAGTACCAGCAATGCACAAATATGTAGAACAGAAGGTGGGACAGCCCTTGAGCCTGTCGGTGTCTGCCAAAGTGCACGGCTGCACCGATGTGTGGAGCGTGGAGCGTGGAGCTGTAACTATGGTCAGGGAAAATGCATGTCCTTTACGGCCCACTGGGTGAATGTGGTTCCTGCACAGCCATACCAGCAACTTGGCCAGGTCAAGCCGCTTTCGCCTCCACGTTGTCACGCCGTTGGTCCTGGGACAATGTTCACCTCTGCCTCCTCATGCTCCACCATCTCCTCAGCCTCCACTGCAGGGACAAATCACAGTGCCCCTCCAGCATACCATATGTGCAGAGCACGGCGGTGTCATGCTTTTCTGCACCTGGTTTGCCTTGACAAGCAGAGTCAGCGGGGAGGAACTGCTCCATGTGATTCATCAAGAAATCGAAACCTGGCTTTCTCCGCGTCAACTTAAAATCGGAACCATGGTGACCGACAACAGGGAGAACATTGTATCGGTGCAGCGTCAAGGAGGGATGAGCCATGCGCCCTGCATGGCACATGTGTTCAATCTGGTTGTCAAGCGGTTCCTGAAGTCTTCCACCCATCTGAAAGACATCCAAAAAATGGCCAGGAAACTTTGCATGCACTTTAGCCACTCGTACACCGCAAAGCACACCCTCCTTGAGCTGCAGCGGCAGAACGGCATCCCCCAACAAAGTCTGATATGTAACTTTTCCACCTGTTGGAAATCCACCCTCCATATGTTGGAGCGACTATATGAACAAAGAAAGGCCATCAACGATTTCTTGATGATCCAAGCGGATAGGAGTACTCCCCTGTGTAACTTCAATGTCAGCCAGTGGCAGCTCATGCGTGACACCTGTCGTTTGCTCAGGCCCTTTGAGGAGGCCATGTTATTTTCCAGTCGCCAGGACTATGGGATAAACAACGTCATTCCACTGCTTCATGTCCTCGAACAGATGGTGGTAACAATGGCTGGTCAGGGCACTGGAGACGTGGCACCCAGATCTCACGGCCACTTGAGCCCTGTTGGGGCTGAACTGGAGGAGGACATTAATGCACAAGCAATGTGTAGCGAAATGGGTGGTTTTTCTGCTCAGATGACACGATAGGAGAAGCAGGAGCAGCCAGAGGAGCTACAGGGCGATGAGGAAGACGAGACAGAGGACCCAGACACACTGTGGCAGTATGCAGTGGAGATGGAGGCAGGGAGTCCCTCTCAGTCACTTGCACAAATGGCCCAATACATGCTCACTTGCTTCCGTAGTAACAGCTGAATTGTCACCATTCAGGAGAGGAATGACTTCAGGCTCTCCACCTTGTTGGACCCTCGCTACCGGTCTAAAATGGAGGCCTTTTTTACGCCCATTGAGAGGGAGGACAAACTGAACTACTACAGAGACATCCTATGTAGTCAGTTGGACGCTGCCTATATGCACCAGCGTCCATCCTCTCTCAGGTCTGACCAAGGGGGCCCTTTGTGCTCACGTTCCACTGCCATGGCTGTTGGGGAGGGGTGGGGTGGCAGGAGCAGTACCAGCCCTGTCAGCAGCAGGCTGAGTCTACAGGCACTGATGAGCAGCTTTCTTCACCTGCATAGTGAAGAAACTACTCAGCAGCAGCAGCAGGTAGACCTGGAGCAGGACCTGAACCAGCAGGTGGTGGCAAACTTGGACAGCACCCTGCCAACTCACATTGAAAATCCTTTGGAAAACTGGGCAACTAGCCCACTAGCAGAGTTTGCACTGGAAAAGCTGGCCTGCCTGGCCAGTAGTGTGGCATCAGAGGGGGTGTTTAGTGCGACGGGAGCCATAGTTACCCCAAGAAGAACTTACCTGTCCAAAATGTGGAGAGACTGACCTTTGTCAAGATGAATCAGGCGTGGAACAGCCAGGATTTCCACCTACCAATTCCAGATGCATCTGATTAGATCATCCATGCTGCCTCACCTAAACCTTGAAAAAGGAGACCTGTTTCTTCTGGCTACCTGCCTCAGCTACTACTCTGATGCTGCCATCCGCCTGATGCCAGACATCTGATGCCAGGTGCTCCTTCTTTCACCCACCTTCGTCAGCAGATACTGGTATTGCCACCCACCTCCCCACTCTGTCACCGGGTCACTCTGTGGTCTCCTGATGCTGCTTCTGCCATATCCACACTATGTCACCTTGCTACTCTGTGGTATCCTGATCCTGCTGCTGCTGCCATCGCCACACTATGTCACCTTGCCACTCTGTGGTATCCTCATACTGCTGCCATATCCACACTATGTTACCTTGCCACTCTGTGATATCCTCCTAATGCTGCTGCTGTTGCCACCTCCAGACTCTGTCATTGTGCCACTTGGTGGCCTTCTCCTGATGCTGCTGCTGCCACCACCTCTAGACTCTGTCATTGTTCCACTCAGTGGCCTTCTCCTGATGCTGCTGCTGCCACCACCTCCAGACTCTGTCATTGTGCCACTCGGTGGCCTTCTCCTGATGCTGCCAATTCCAGACTTTGTCATTGTGCCACTCGGGGGCCTTCTCCTGATTCTGCTCCTGCTGCCGCCAGCTCGAGTTTCTATCATTGTGCCACTCGGTGGCCTCCTCATACTGCTGCCAACTCCAGACTCTGTCATTGTGCCCCTCGATGGCCTCCTCATACTGCTTCCACCTCCAGACCCTGTTATATTGGGCCACTCTGCGGTCTCCTCATGCTGCTTGAACCTCACCACTATGTCATAGGGCCACTCTGTGGACTTCTCATGCTGTGCTCACCATCCCCACTTCATGACTGGGCCACTATTTTGCCTTTCGGCCTGGCTGACATCCTCATTTATTTGACCCTTCTTCTGATCTGTTAGAAGGAAGGAAAAATGAGACGCACAACGGATCCTGTCTGTGTAGCAGCTGTCAGGCCTGTATGGTCCCATCAGAATTGGCTTATGATTTGGTAGCCAAAAGCAGGAGTGGGTACAAAACACAGAAGACATGCAAATATCAATTCACGTGTCATCTCTGTTTTAGATCCACTCCTGTTTTTTTTGCATTAGCAATACTGATGGATTACTGACCAAATGCTGACCGAGTGAAGGCGGATGCTCAACAGAGAGGATCCGTTTTTGGGGGTTTTGTTCTGACAGATCAGAGGAAGAGCAAAATAATCAGTGACGTCCACACTAACTTACTGCTGACTCCCTCTCCACTCTGTCAGGGGAGGGGGGGGGGCTCTACTTGTATAAGCGTTTAATAGAACAGGTTCTGTGGACATCTATGTGGAATCAGCCGACGACGATGTAAAAGGAGTGCGCTTCTTTTGACGCTAACATCGACCTGTAAGGCTGAGTTAATACTTCAGTTATTTGGTCAGTTTTGGCCCTGTGACTGCCCAAATAAGTGAAGTGTGCAGTGATTGTAAGAACGACACCTGTCATCTGCATGTCATACGGACTGACAGTTTTATTTCACTACCACAGCAGACTCCCTATGTGTGTTACTGCAAGGCACAGTGTTCTACACCACTATAAGGGGTCTCTGCAGTCCGGAATTAGCAGTTTTTTTACGTAATTCGCCACAAATAAATTTGGATCGAAACAAATCTTTTTGAAAAATTCAGCGAACCGGCCAAATCAAATTTTTTAGAAATTTGCTCATCTCTAGTTACCAGGAAGCGTGAGGAAATTCAGGATTCGGTGCAAATCGAATTTTTCTTGAAATTCGGATCGAATTCCACTTTGTCGACTTCGATTCGCTCATCTCTAATTTATATATATATATATATATATATATATATACCTTATCAATTATCACCAAGTTAAAAAATCTGAGGGGATATACTCACTGAATCCACATGTGCTCCATGGAAGTTCATGGCGTGCGTTCCACACTGGAACGTATGATATCACTTCCTTCTATTACCCCAAAACTTCCCACCCTATCGAAAATATATCAATCGATGGCCTGTATATAGAATAAATGCTGCAAATTATCATAAAGGTAGATCAGAAAGATTGGCTCTCTTTCTGTCAATACCCACAATACCGGTGGTAAATAATGCACTTTCGGTGTTGGAACGCACCACGTGACCGCCTAACTTCCGGTATGCATTCCACTCCGCAGCACCTCGCAGTCTTACCATTAAATACAGCACAAAATCCAGCCAGACCATGCAGTTGACATCAGAATTTCCATATGGATGTTTTTAACCTGTACCCACTTGTTCAAGAATGTTAAATCTTTGAGGGGACCTGCAATATAATATAATTAATTAAACCTAATAAATAGTGCGATTCCTTAGTGCATGGTTCTTCTAGTGTAAATAATGTAAATAAATATCAGCTGTATCAAACCAATCATGTCTAAAAAATATATAACCCCATAAATCCACTCATGACTGTAAAAAAAACAATGATTTTTTTAGATTACGTAGATGATTCATATTGTGATAAAGTGCTTAGTGCATGACAGTGAGGAAAACAGCGGAGGGGAAGGAAACAAAGGAAAAAATTAAAAGTGGCCAAGTGAAACACATTGAACACATTGTCCCGTCATCCCAGGAGGAAGCGACTTGTGAAACGTGCATTGGGGTCTGAGCCACATTGGTCTGTATAAAAGTATTTTGATGTATTCCCTGATGAACTTTAAATGTTATTTATTGCACATAGCACTTTTGCCCCCCTTGTACTGAAGGCTACATGGAGGGGTTTGCACTATGCAGGAATGAATCTTATTGTTTTTTAATCCCTTTCAGGGGAGGGTATTATACTATACTATAAGACTCATTATTGGGAGTTCTTCTTTTTACTGATATATGACTTATGTATTGTGGCTTTTTTCTTTGTATATAGCACTACTGCTGACTTTTTTTTTAAATTCTACATGATTGTTTGGTAAGGAATTAATAAACAATAATTTGATTATTTTTATGCTGTGTATTTATATTGTTGGTGTGTAGATTCAAATTGGTTATACACAGTGGTTACCTATAGGAGCCAGTGTAGGTTGGTTTGGTGTTATGTATAGAGAGAACCCTGGACCACGAGTGCGCAGTATAATTCTATTTGCTGACATCAGCCTAATTCATTGTAGTGATGAGTGGTAGAGGTCATATTCGAATTTGTGATATTATGCAAATATTTTGTAGAATATTCGTCCGATATTTGCGAATTCGTATAGTCAATATATTCTTTTTTTTACGTGAAAATCGGCAAGGTAATGATCACGTTATATGCGCATGCGCAGTACAATCCCTTTTATGGGCATCAGCCTTATGCATTGTACTACACACAATGCTGTACCTGAATACTGAAATTCTGCTCATCAGCAGTAAAAATCCTGGGCTCCGCATGCACAGTAAAATCCCTTTAGAGGATATCAGCATCATTTAAGCACTGCACATACACAGTACATCACACATCCCCATACTGATATTTTGCACATGTGCAGTGAGAAACCTTGGCTACACATGCACATTACAGTCCAGTTTGTAGATATCAGCATCATTTACTGTACTACACATGGTGCTGGCACATAGGCCGTACATCACACAGCCCCCACTGAAATTCAGCGCATGCAGTAAAGTCCCTGTACCTCGCATGCGCAGTACAATCCATTTTCTGGGCATCAAATTCTGCATCATGGTGTTGACACATATGAATGATAATGATGGGTACTTTTAAAGGCAAAATGTATCTGACAGACTCTCTTTAGCCCCTTAGTGACCACCCATATGTGTTTCTACGGTGGTCACTAAGGGGCCTCAGGCTGGGTCGCCGCTTTTTTACCGTGGCATGGGGGACCCGTGCAGCAGGGAGCGGGGACCCGGCTCTCACAAAAGAGCCACGGCCCTGCTCTAACAGCCTGGACCGGCAGCAGTGCCGATCCGGGCTGTTTAACACTTTACAATGGCAATGGCGCCCGCCACATGTAATGTGCTGACAGAGGGAGTGGACAAATGCGATCGCAGGGTGCCGATGTGTGTGAAGGCTGCCTAGGGTCTGATGTAGGCCCTAGACCAGCCTTTAGTAATTTCCAGCAGGCTGCTCTCTGGTGCAGCCTGATGGTCAATGTTAGAATAGCGTTGCCATTAAAAGCAATCAAAAAGCTGTCTGTCATAGTCCATTTGTGGGACTATTAAGTGGTAAAAAATAAGTAAAAAAAACTCATTTATTCAATAAAAAAATCCCATTAAAAAAAGTACATAAATATCATGTAAATTATCCCCTATGGTGAATACATTTTTAAAAAAGACAGAATTGCTCATTTATTCTTAGTTGCCACTGAAAAAAGGTCATAACAAGCAATCAAAAAGTGCCATTTACTTCAAAATGATACCAATAAAAAATACAAGTCATCCCACAAAAATTAACCCCTCACACAACTCCATAAAAATAAAAAAATAAAAGTTAATGGTCTTGGAAAGCGGCAATGCTAAATAATTTTTTCTTTAAAAAAAAAAGTGGTTTTATTGAAAAAAAGTTGTAAAATATTAAAAATATATATGTATTTGGTATTACTGTAATCGTACTGATGCAGAGAATAAATATATTAGTATGTTATTTATGCTGAAAAATGAACACCGTAAAATTTATAAAGTAAAAATGCAGGGGCAATATTGGTGTTTTTCCCCTCTCCCTCCCAGAAAGAGTTAATAAAAGTTAATCAGAAAGTTATTTGTACCCCAAAATAGTGCAATTAAAAACTACAACTTGTCCTAGAGAGAAAAATAAAAAAGTTATAGCACTTGGAACACGACGATGAAAAAAGGAAGAAAAACACTTGGTCAGTGAGGTCCAAAACAGGCTGGTCACTAAAGGGTTAAGGGCCCATGCAAACAGCGGGTCCACAATACACGGGCACCGTCCGTGTGCACCCCTCATAACGGATGCATCACTTGAATGGGTCCACAATCCAAAGGTCCGGTGCAGAACGGAGGCACGGAACCTGGCGGAAGCACCATGCCTCCGTGGGGTTTCTCTCTGTGTTCTATTTTTTTCGGTATGTAAGGATCATGGAACCATTCAAGTTGAATGGGTCTGGATCCGTCTGCGGAATCCACATGGATGTTGCCCGTACATTGGGGACCGCAAATTGCGGTCCCCAATGCATTAAACGTCCGACCAACGGCCGTGTGCATGAGCCCTAATACTTACTTTTTACATGACCCCCCATTTACTACATATTACTAAACTAACAGAGCAGCAGGGTTATATGTCACGTAGGACGGAATCGGCTCCTTTGGACTTATGGTGATCATTATTACAAGCAAGTAAGCTGTGGTCATGGATCAGTGCAATGCAGAACTGCCAGCGGATGCTTTTACTTATGCAACGCATATTCCATTCCATTTTCTCTTACAGCTTTCAAGGAAAAATATTCATAGATCCACAGTCTTTTCTCTGCTGCCCGAATAAAATATGAATGGAGATGGGGGATGGGCGGTCGAAAGCAGGGTGATGTATGTCACTTGGCCCAACTGTAAAAATAACTTCCAATAACTTTGTTTTTGTTTGAAGAGTTCAAAAAGGAGGACGGGTTCATCTGAAAGACAGAGCGATCCGGTGGGAATGAGAGGCGAGAGGCGCTATTTGCATGCATTGAAAACCCCAGATTGCACACAAAGAAATTGAGAAACAAAGGTGCCGGCGGCCGGAGCCTCGTTTAATTTAGTTCTTCGAAAGAAATGGGAATATTTAGTATTGATGCAGCGTGAATGGAAACGAGTAGCGGTTACCACACTTGAGAATGCATGGAAATGTGCTGCCCCTGTTCCTTCACGGCTTTGATGGTTTCCAAGTCATCAGTATGTTAAAAAGTATATAAAAGAAATGGGGAAAAAGCTGCATTTTTCATGAAAATAGGAAGTTTTTACTGGAGCGGACCTGAATGAACTTTTACTTTTGGGAAAGGTTTATGGGGATTTTTGTGATAAAAAGAGAAAAAGAACTTACTTTTCTATAATATAAAAATCACTTGTAATGCAAAGAATTCAGCTTAAGGTACCTTGTAAAAGCAACGAGCTTTTCTGCTGCCTCTGGACATTGAGAATTTGAGATTATGAAGTGTAAGGAAAGTTTTGCTCTTTATATATTACATAAAAAAGAATGGAGAATGTTCATGTACGGGAGGGTTGTTTTTTTCTATTTAAACTTAAAGAAAAATGTTGGTAATTTTTATCTCTTTAGATTATAATTCACTCTTTGATCCCTCTTAACTATTATTATTGCGGTGGTTGTATTTTATGGATCCATATCCTATTACAAGGCCTGGAGGTCAGACCCTAGTAACAGCTCCTGTGATGGAGACGTGGTGGTCATCTGGTTCTTCTGCTTTCAAGATTAGAGCTGGCCATACACATTAGATGAACATTGTCCATTTTGGTAGGATTGGCTGTCAACTCTTGTGTATAGGGTCTTTCCTCTCCTTTTTGTTCTCAGGGAGATAAACTGAAGTCCTAGGTGTCTGACAGTGGATTCCTTCCCTCTCTCCATTCAGGACACATGCATGTATGGCTAAGCATGCATGTGTATGGAGGAGATGAGGCGGAAAGCTATCTCTAGGCACCTATCAAATTTGTATGACCAACCTAAGTTAGTACAAATGGTACTGCACCTCTGCCTCTCTCTTTCAATGTAGATGATGAAGAAATTACTGACCTCACCATATCCTAAAAGGCATGTAATACAGAATATTATCTTTGTACATAGTATATTGATTTACTATCCTGCATTACCTATACCTCTAGCCGCAACATGTAGATACCCTAAAATCCCAAAACCTCTAATGATGAGAAGACTCTGCCTATTCTGTCTTAGTCTACACAGCATAGCTCAAGTAAGGCTACTTTCACATCTGCTTTTTCCCTTTCCGCTATTGAGATCTGTCAGAGGATATCAATAGCGGGGAAAACGCTTCCTTTTTGTCCCCATTCATTGTCAATAGGGACAAAACTGAACAAAACTGAGTGCACCAGAATGCATTCCGTTGCGTTTGGCTGCGTCTCCATCGCGGACAGAATAACACTGCATGTTCTGTCTTCATACACGTTTACACAGTGTGCAGCCTGACATTTAGCATAAACCATTCCTGTCTTCCAAATAAGAGGACTGTTCTTTGTAGTCTATCTTGTTTATTGGCAGAACAGGAGTATTTGTGGTAAAACTATAAGAATACAAATAACATGAATAAGCATATAGCATAGGATAGCATGTACTGTAACATTACATTAACACTGAAGCACATGGTAAAATAGCTGCCTAACATAGGATTACATGGCTAGCTAACAGTATTAACAATACTACTAACTGAACAGCTCTGCATAACATAATGTCCCAGAAACAAAGATAGATCTCTCACCAGATATGCTTTTACCAGGATGGTGGAGTTTAAGAAGGAGATATGCAGGAGGACAGCGCTGTACTGTGTCCTGGAGAATTCTCTTTCCCGGGATGCTTTGCACCACCCACAATACTGCAGTCTTGGCAACAAGAAAAACAAAGTGCAATACAATTTAACACCGCTAGATAGTGCTATAACCACATTTATCACTACAGAAATACCAAAACTGATGCAGGCGTGATCTGTAATGATTTTCCCTAACCCTGCTGGGCAGAACACTGCAAGCAACTGTTTTTCTGTCCGCAATGTGGTGTGGAGCAAGACGTATCTGTCCTGATTTACAATGTAAGTCAATGGTGAGGGATCTGTTTTCTCGGACACAAAAGAAAACTGATCCGTCCTTCATTGACTTACAATGGTTTTAGAGACGGATCCTGTAACGGATCTCCTAGCACCCCGACCGGGTACCTCCGTTGATGGATGCTCCTAGTGCTTCCCGGGGACTCCAAGCACTCCGCTCGAACACCGATATCACCACAGGAACCAGGAACAGGAACAGCTCTTACAAGAGCTAGGAGTAATAGCCAGGGGAGTATACATGTATAGCAATCCCCACACACACATGAGACAAGGCTCTATGTTGAATGTAAAACAGGAACTCTTTATTGAACACACAGCATTGACTTATATACACATGACATACTGAGGACATGACATAGCAGCCAATCCTGTACAGTTTGAACACAAAACTAACCCTGTTTAACAAACACACTGGCATTGTCTGTGACGCAATTAACAAACACACTGGCATTGTCCTTGACGCAATTAACAAACACTACTGGCATTGTCTTTGACGCAATTAACAAAATACAATTACCAACACAATGGGCTAACTTAATCACTCACAGACAGAAACCACACATTTTTCCCAAAACACAGAAAACACCTCAAAACCCCACATATCCCCATAATGTATACATCCATGGATAGCTCTGATCTGGGTGAACGACATATCCAAAAATCACCCAGATCCAAGCAGGGGTTCCCGAATTCCATGGAAGTCACATTTGGCCGGCCGCAAGTATGGCTTTCCTGCCCAAAACAGTTCCACAGATTTAAGCTGTGCGGCCGGTCTGTCTTCTCCTTCAAAGTTAGTATATGGGCCATAATCCTGAGTCAAGAGGCTGGCAAACAGGCCCCTCCAAAACCCAGTGGCGAGGTTATTTTCGCCACAGATCCGTCATGGATATTTTAGAGATAATACAACCGGATCCTTTCAGAATGGATGCAGGATGTTCTATTATCATGACGGAAGTGTTTTTGCTGATCCATGACGGATCCAGCAAAAACGCTGGTGTGAAAGTAGCTTAAGCTGCAGTAAATAGTACTGTAAGCTAAAGCTGTCTCACAGAATTTTTCCATATGTCTAATATATAAAGCTGAGTGTATGTGTGTGTGTGTGTATGTATGTCCGCTAAACAAATCAGCACCGTCGCATTTACAATCACAAAATTTGGCACACAGGTACATCAGGTGTCAGGGGAAGGTTTTAGACCGGGTCTCAGCTCTCTAGGACGTACCGTTTTTGAGGTATTCCCAAAAAATGCATTAGCCAATAGAAGCCTGGTCACATGATCATTATCAGCCAATACCTTAGTCTCCACATATACACAGTTTTACACCAGGTTTCCATAACAACCCAGCCATTTTTCTTCACTGCTGCAGGTCAGCTTTAAAGGGGCAAGGCGCTGTGGATGACACTGTTAAGGGAGCGGAGTGCTGTGGAGGTCACAGTTCAGGGGGCAGGTAGGGTGGCCATTCAGGCCACCCTCAAAAGATGGACTAAAAAACGCCGACCCAGGTCCCACGTAGCCACGCCCCTGACCAGGTTAGGCCACGCCCCCTCACACGCAGCACCTTGCATACCCGGGCAAGTGCCCATGGCCAAAAGTTTCTGCAGGATCCACAGCACAGCTGCCAGAGGCCAGAAGCAATAAACGCTTCGATCAATACAGATGGTAGCGCTCATTGCTGGAGCGCAGGCAGCTGGGTCTTGTCACTCACCACTCAGCTCCCAGCGCTCCCCCCCTCCTTCAAGCCAGCAGGACTCTGAATGGTGAAGCAGAAAGACTTCTCCCCGCTCCACCATTCAGCCTGCAGACACATATCGCACTGCCGACCTGTATGGGCGGAGCCTGTAGCCCGGTAATCAGCATAAGCTCTGCCCACACAGTGCTGCAGAGTGATCTGTGCCTGCAGGGAAGAGAGGACTGTGAGCTTCAGGAACGGGACAAGGGGAGTAGTTACTGTGCTTTTTAGTTTTTAATACAGAGGGGTCACAGAGGACTTTATTACTATGGAGGGGACACAGAGTACTTTATTACTATGGAGGGAGCACAGAGGTCTTTATTACTATGGTAGTGGCACAGAGAACTTTATTACTATGGAGTGGGGACAGAGGGCATTTCTACTATGGAGGTGGCACAGAGTTCATTACTCCCCTGGAGGGGCCACAGAGGGCATTACTAATGTGAAGGTGGAACAATGGGCATTTCTACTATGGAGGGGGCACAGAGCCAGAGGGCATTGCTACAATGAAGGGGGCACAGTGGGGATTATTACTGTGAAGGGGGAACAATGGGGATTTCTACTATAAAGGGTGCACAATGGGGATTATTACTGTGAAGGGGGCACAGATAAGGCATTACAACTGTTTAAGGGGCACAGAGAGGGCATAACTACTGTGAGGGGGGCACAATGTGGGCATAACTACTGTGAGAGTGCACAATGTGGCATAACTACTGTTAGGGGGCACACATCTGTAAAGAACTACTGTGAAGGTTGTACAATCTGGGCAATACTACTGTGAGGGGGTACAATTTTTTTTAAAGTATTGGGGGGTGCCAGAGAAAGGACCCGCCATGGTTGCCAAACACTGTAGGCATGTCACTGAAGCAGGGAACTATTTGCTGCCCGCTCCACCATTGAGCCGCCAGCGCTCCACAGCAGCAGCAGCACGATGTTCTCACACATCATCCTGCTGATCTGTGCAGGGGAGGAGCGGGGCAGGCTGGGGGTCAGCCTCTGCTCCTCCTACACAGCATCGCCATGTGTCGCAGTATCCTGCTGATGGGGAGCGCAAATCATGGGAGGAGCCAGGGGACTGAGGCCAGGAGTATTTATTGTTTGTTTTTTTCACTTCCTGTGAAGGGGGCACATCTGGGCATAACCACTGTGAAGGGGCACTGGGCACATATATTGGCATATCCACCGTAAGAGGGCACTTATCTTAGCATATCTACTGTGAAGGGGGCACACATCTTGGCATATCAACTGTAAGAGGGCACATATTTTGGGATATCTACTGTGAAGAGGGCACATATCTTGGCATATGTACTGTGAGGTGGCACATATCTTGGCATATCAACTGTGAGGGTGTTATGGACTATTGAAACAGTATGGATTCTTGCTTGTTTTATACACTTGCGTCACACTGCTCAGACACCGCTTAGTAGAAAAATCCTGCTTCATGGATGTAGCACCAGGCACGCACACAGCTTTCCCACTATCTTGAAGATGGGAGGGGGAAGGAACACATTCCAAAGCCCTAGGTACATGTAAGTGAGAGGGGGCTGTGGGGCTGCGCTCCTAGCTGATTTCTACAGCGCTCGGCCCCTCAACACTGACCCCCATAGCAGACTGTCCCCTTAACTGTGACATCTACCGTTCCCTGCCCCCTTAACAGAGACCTCCACAGCGCCCGCCCCTTTAACAGTGACCTCCGCAGCAGTCCGCCCCTTTAACAGTCAAATAGAAAAATTGAAAATGCACTCCACTAAGGGGAGGTGCCGTGGTATAAGGGTGTAAACCCACTAGAGTCAATATGAATAAAACCACGCACTCTCAAATTGATATGCAAAGGAAGGTTTAATGTAGCGCTCCTTTATACCAAACCAAGTATATATGTCAAAATTCAAAAAAAGGATTTTTTTTTTAGTGAAGCACTCTATATTGCGATGACTGGGGGAGACGTTTCCATCCGATAGACCTTTTTCAAAGCATCTCTGTAATAAACAAAATTGTATAAAAAATATATTAGTAATGAGAATTGGTAGTAATTAAATTATAGGTATAAACAGTAAGGAGGAAGAAAAATGTAAACTAAATAATAAAAATAGCTCTAAGTACTGGGAAACACTAAATAAGGTCCAATGGGCAATAAAGTTTAGGTCATATATAGCTAGAAGGCTGAAATATTGTCACAGGGCATGAAATATTGGTGGATCAGGAGCAGAGGTATACGCAGTAAAGTAAGAGCATTAAGAACAAGGATAGTAGTAAGATTAGGATACAGGGGGCATGTCTGGTGTGAGAGGAGTATACAAGTGAAGGGAAAACATTTTGTGCAGAAAAAGAACTGAAATACTTTTGCAGGGAAAAAACGTTGCACGATAGGGAGCAGCAGAGGTAGGAGCGATCATGAAAATAAGGACAAGTATAGTGTTGAAGTTGCAGTTAAAATATACAGGTAAAGGAATAGAGATACAGGTGGAATACATGGAATGAGATGAGTATAAGGAGAAAGCAGTGCAGAACAGAGCTCTGTGGAGGTCACTGTGAAGGGGTCTGGGTATTGTGGAAATCACTGTTAATGAGACGGGGTACTGTGGAGGTCACTAATAAAGAGGCTGCCTCTGCGGAGGTCACTGTTAAATGGGCGAGCACTGTGGATGTTACTGTTAAGGGGGCAGTCCGTTGTGGAGGTCACTGTTAAAGGGACGGGGTACTGGAGATGTCACTGTTGTAGTGGATTCTGTCGATATTACCTAAACTTTATTGCCCATTGGACCTTATTTCGTGTTTCCCTGTACTTAGAGCTATTTTTATTATTTAGTTTACATTTTTCTTCCTCACTATTTATACCTATAATTTACTACCAATTCATATTACTAATATATGTTTTATACAATTTTGTTTATTACAGAGATGCTTTGAAAAAGGTCTATTGGACCGAAACGTCTCCCCCAGTCATCGCAATATAGAGTGCTTCACAAAAATTACAAGCAGAGATTTGGTTGATTTTTTTATTTTTATTTTGTAAAAAAAAAAATGTTTTCCTTTTTTTGAATTTTGACATACAGTATATACCTGGTTTGGTATAAAGGAGCACTACATTAAACCTTCCTTTGCATATAAAATTGAGAGTGCGTGGTTTTATTCATATTGACTTTAGGGGGTTTACACCCTTATACCACGGCACCTCCCCTTAGTGGAGTGCAATTTCCAGTTTTCTATTTGACTGTTAAAGGGGCGGACTGCTGCGGAGGTCACTGTTAAGGGGGCGGGATGCTGTGGAGGTCTCTGTTAAGGGGGCAGGGAACGGTGGATGTCACAGTTAAGGGGACAGTCTGCTATGGAGGTCAGTGTTAAGGGGCCGAGCGCTGTAGTGGTCACTGTTCAGGATGCGGGGTGTTATGGAGGTCACATTTTAAGGGAACAGAGCTCTGTGGAGGTCATTGTTTAGGGGTCTGGTTATTGTGGAAATGACTGTTAACGAGACGGGGTACTGTGGAGGTCACTAATAAAGGGGAGGGCGCTGTGGAGGTCACTAATAGAGGGGCAGGCCGCGGTGAAGGTCACTGTTAAAGGGACGGGGGACTGTAGAGGTCACTGTTCAGGATGCGGCGTGTCATGGAGGTCACATTTTATGGGAACAGAGCTCTGTGGAGGTCATTGTTTAGGGGTCTGGTTATTGTGGAAATCACTGTTAACGAGACGGGGTACTGTGGAGGTCACTAATAAAGGGGAGGGCGCTGTGGAGGTCACTAATAGAGGGGCAGGCCGCAGTGGAGGTCACTGTTAAAGGGACGGGTACTGTAGAGGTTACTGTTGTAGTGGATTCTGTTGATATCTTTTAATGACACACACAAACATTAAATGAAATAGATGAAGTATACCCGTGCGAATACGGGTCCTTCTGCTAGTAAGGAGAATATATACATACAATAAACTGTGCATTACATATTATATATCTGTTACCTAAAGAAGGATAATAATACAATGAACAGATTAATTCTATATTGTAAAGGAAGTAAAGTTCGAAATAAAATAAATAATAGAAAAAAAGCATAGCCAGCCTTGAGTATACTTTGACCTTTGTCTCCTGTGCTTATTTAAAGGGGCGTTCGAACCTGAAGCATTCATCACCCACATACTGGCAATCAGTAGGGATCCCACTGATCTAGCAATTATCACTTCCTGTATCCAGCAGACAGGTGATACTCTTTAGGTTGGAATGCCCCTTCTCTTAGGCCCCTTTCACACGGGCGAGTTTTCCGTGCGGCGAACGTATGGCACCCGCACTAAATCCTGACCCATTCATTTCTATGGGGCTGTGCACATGAGCGTTGTTTTTAACGCATCACTTGTGCGTTCAGTTGAAATCGCAGCAAGCTCTATATTGTCCGATTTCGACGTGACGCAGGCCCCATAGAAATGAATGGGGTGTGTGAAAATCGGATGGCATCCGCAAGCAAGTACGGATGCCGTGCGATTTGCACGCATGGTTGCTAGGAGACGATCGGGATGGAGACCCGATCATTATTATTTTCCCTTATAACATGGTTATAAGGGAAAATAATAGCATTCTGAATACAGAATGCATAGTAAACCAGTGCTAGAGGGGTTAAAAAAAAATAAAAAATAATTTAACTCACCTTAGTCCACTTGATCGCGAAGCCCGGCATCTCCTTGTGTCTCCTCTGCTGATGAACAGGACCTGGGGTGAGCTGCTCCATTAAATATCGGTTAAGGACCTTCGATGACGTCACTCCGGTCATCACATGGTCTTTTACCATGGTGAATCACCATGGTAAAAGATCATGTGACGTACCATGTGATGACCGGAGTGACGTCATCGAAGGTCCTTAACCTGTATTTAATGGAGCAGCTCACCCCAGGTCCTGTTCAGCCGCTCAGCGCAGAGGAGACACAAGGAGATGCCAGCTTCGCGATCAAGTGGACTAAGGCGAGTTAAATAATTTTTTATTTTTTTTAACCCCTCTAGCGCTGGTTTACTATGCATTCTGTATTCAGAATGCTATTATTTTCCCTTATAACCATGTTATAAGGGAAAATAATACAATCTTCAGAACATCAATCCCAAGCCCGAACTTCTATGAAGAAGATCGGGTTTGGGTACCAAACATAAGCGATTTTTCTCACGCGAGTGCAACGCATGACAATGTTTTGCACTCGCGCGGGAAAATCGCGCATTTTCCCGCAACGCACCCGGCTCTTATCCGGGCAAAAAAACTGACGCCCGTGTGAAAGAGGCCTTAGAAGTCCACGTGACAGCCCAGATGCACACTGACTTGTCTAATCTGATATAATGATGAATATACATTTTAAATACAGATTTACACTTTTTTTATAGACATGGGAATGAAAGAAAAGCTCCAATAGCTGGAGAACATTAAAGTGTCACCTCCCGGAAAGGACGAGGAATAGAGCGGCGGAGAGCGATGATGTAACCCCCAAAAATAAACTCCTTTACTAAAAGCAATTGTTGCTAGAAATGATTTTCTGTTTCATTAAACTGAACTATGAAAAGAACCCAAAAAGCGATCGGTAATAATGACTAATGCATGAAGAGAACGGGGCGAGATGAGGGGAGATTGATGTCGACAGCTCAGTATAATGGAAAGCTTAAATGTGCAGGAAGCCTGCAGCACCTCTTATGAGGATGTTTCAAGAAGTTTTATGGCAAAATAAAACTCCATTATAAGTTAAAAAGGTGGGAAATGTGTGAGCAAGCAGTCATAATCTGCGTCAAAAGCACAAAATAGACATAGAAAGCTATCAAAAAGACATCATTGTAAAGTTTCCTGTAAATTCAGCAGGGAAAGAAGCAAAAAGTGTGCAAACCAGGGATCATTAGAGGTCATACATGTTTGAAGTACAAACTCACCGTTGTGTAACCTAATTTTATACTGTACGTTATATACTTTGTGCTGTTTATTATATACCTAGTATCAGATTCCCTGCTTCTACACACAGTTAGGGCTCATGCACACAAACGTATTTTCTTTCCGTGTCCGTTCAGTTTTTTTTAGGACCATACGCAGAACTATTCATTTTAATGGGTCCGCAAAAAAAAAAGAAGTTACTCCGTGTGCATTCCGTTTCCATATCCGTCCCGCAAACAAATAGAACATGTCCTATTATTGTCCGCATTACAGGATAGTATCAGGGGCCAGCTGTTCTGTTCCGCAAAATACGGAAAGCACACAGACATTTTTGCGGATCTGCTTTTTGCGGACTACAAAATACATACGGCCGTGTGCATGAAGCCTTAGAAAGTACCTTAGGCTTGGGCTCCTACAGATCTATATTAGCATTCCACCCACATGTCTCAGGAGGAGGGGCTTCTGTGGGGCTTATGCAAAAGTGGGCATTTCTGGGTAGATTTGGGTTGGTGCTTCAATTGTCATGGAAATATGGATTGCAATGTAAAGTACAGTTAGGTCCATATATATTTGGACAGATAAGACATTTTTTTTTATTTTTGCCCTGTACATTACCACAATGGATTTTGAACAAAACTATTCAGATGCAGGTGAAGTTCAGACTTCCAGCTTTAGTTCAGTGGGTTGAACAAAATGATTGCACAAAAATTTGAGGAACTAAAGCATTTTTTTAACTCAATCCCTTCATTTCGGGGGCTCAAAAGTAATTGGACAAATTAAATAAATGTAAATAAAATGTTTATTTCTAATATTTGGTTGAAAACCCTTTGCTGGCAATGACTGCCTAAAGTCTTAACCCAATGGACATCACCAGACGCTGTGTTTCCTCCTCTTTAATGCTCGGCCAGGCCTTTACTGCCGCGGTTTTCAGTCGCTGTTTGTTTCTGGGCCTTTCTATCTGAAGTTTAGTCTTTAACAGGTGAAATGCTCTATTGGGTTCAGATCCGGTGACTGACTCGGCCATTCTAGAATATTCCACTTCTTTGATTTAATAAACTCCTGGATCGCTTTGGCTTTACTGTGTGTTTTGGGTCATTGTCCATCTGTATTACTTTGGCTGCATTTGGCTGGATTTGAGCACACAGTATGTCTCTGAAAACCCCAGAATTCATCCGGCTGCTTCTGTCCTGTGTCCTATCATCAATAAACACTAGGGACCCGGGGCCACCGGCAGCCATGCATGCCCAAGCCTCACACTGCCTCCGCCATGTTCTACAGATGATGTAGTATGCTTTGGATCATGAGCTGTACCATGCCTTTGCCATAACTTTTTCTTTCCATCATTCTGGTAGAGGTTGATCTTGGTTTCATCTGTCCACAGAACATTCTTCCATAAGTGTGCTGTTTTTTTTAGGTGTTTTTTTTAGCAAAGTCCAATCTAGCCTTCTTATTCTTGAGGCTTATGAGTGGCTGCACCATGCAGTGAACCCTCTGAATTTACTTTCATGCGATCTTCTCTTTATGGTAGATTTGGATATTGATACGCCTATATCCTGGAGAGCGTTAATCACTTGGTCGGCTGTTGTGAAGGGGTTTCTCTTCACCATGGTAATTATTCTGCAATCATCCACCACTGTTGTCTTCCATGGGCGTCCAGGTCTTTTTGCATTGCTGAGGTCACCAGTGCTTTCTTTCTTTCTCAGGATGTACTAAACTGTAGGTTTTGCAGCTCCTAATAGTGTAGCAATTTCTCGGATGGGTTTTTTCTGTTTTCGCAGATGAAGGATGGCTTGTTTCACCTTTGACCGCATGTTTACTTCTCAGAAAAATCTTCAAAGTGCCAGCACCGCACCTTACATCAACTCCAGGCCTTTTATATGCTTAATTGAGAATGAAATAATGAAGGAATTGCCCACACCTTCCCATGAAACCGCCTTTGAATCAATTGTCCAAATACTTTTGGTCACTTTAAAAACAGGGGGACACATGTAAAGGAGCTGAAACTCCTAAACCCTTCATCCAATTTTAATGTGGATACCCTCAAATGAAAGCTAAAAGTCTGGACTTTATGTCCATGTCAATTATATAACTATAACTTGAATATGTTTTAGTAAACAGGTAATAAAATCTAAATGTGTGTCAGTGTCCAAATATATATGGACCTAACTGTATGTTTAGTAATTTTGGATCCTTTGTCACCCTCTGATCCTGAAATAGTTCTTTATCCATACTTGCCATGAGTGGGCAGTCCCTGCTTGTTGGGATGTCATGGCTTTGCTCTGTCAATCTGATATGTCCCCACTTCTGCTTCCTCTCACACCATGTGCAGCGAGCCTCTGAGGAGCCAGAGCAGAGGATGGCAGTGGTAGTGGCCCTGATGATAATGTGTCATGGTGTACTCCTCAGGCCGTCACTCCCTGGGGTCGGTGCAGTGAAGGAGGGGAACCCTGTGTTCCCTCATGGTACTCCCTTTAGCTAAGATTCCTGCCTGATGGTAGTTGTGGGGTGTCCTTTATGTTAAATGTCCATTTGGGAGTAAAACAGTGCTTGAAATGGAGATGCAATGGGCAGCTTGTGGTGTTAAGAGAGTCAGAGACCATGCCAGATTGAATTTAACAAAAGTGTACCAAATAGGAGTTGTAGTACATCTAGCTTTATAGAGTGCAAAATCTATTTTCCAGATGTCCAAGTATGAGCTAAGCAAGTAGTTGGAAGCAATGGCCCTCAGATTACTCTTTCTCTTGCTACAGTCTCCAGATTTGGGATGTTTGACTAGCAACTGAAATCTGTTACAATGTTTGCAATTCACACAATGGTGTGTGGTTCTAATAACATGACTGGCCAAAGTCGTACCTGAAGTGTGAAGCGTGTCTGAACTCATTATCCCTCCACTGCAGCCAGGTGTAAGAATGTTGTATGCTGATCACCTTGCTGACTAAAATACTGTAGCCTCTGTGTCCATTAATCTGGGATGCCTAGGGTGTCTTGACTTGTTTGTGAATTCTCCAAAATCTTGTCTCTCTCTCTGATGGTAATGGAGGATAAGCTGGGGTCTGTTAGTCTCCAGAAGCATTAAAGCTAAATGCTCCTGCTTCCTCCAGGCCTATTCTCACACTGTCTTAGGGCTCATGCACATCAACATATGTCTTGTCTGCATCCGATCCGCATTTTTTCAAAATACAGAACACACACGACTGGTATCCGTGTTTTGCAGTTCCACAATTTGTGGATTGCAAAACAGGCAACAGTTGTGTGCATGAGCCCTTACTCCTAGCACAACTAGAAGCTACTGGGCCAGCCCACACGCTAAGCTCAGGGTCAGGTCTCATGCTGGGTGTGTCACATTACATAGCAGTGTATAACATAACATTACAGTGCAGTACATTACCAAACAATTGCGGATACCCCTCTCCACTGAGATACAGACACAAAGTTTGAGAAGCTGCGACCCTCTCCTACACACCTAGAATTTCTCGTATTATTCTAATGGATGTTTTGTTGACTGACGAAGTTTCTGAACATATAAAGGGATCCTAAGGCAGGTCATGAAGAACGGCATTAGATTTCATGGTTTTATTTTTTGGAAAAAAGATTTAAATTGAATTAAGCAATGTGATTGGTTGCCTTTTAGTTCAAGCTTTGTGTGTGACCTTTGTTCTGTTAGCGCTAGAACTCTGAGAAGGAGATGACCTTCATGAAATTATATACTCCCACAGCGCTTTACAGACATTATCATTACTTGCTGCTCACACCATGCACTGAATTCCTCCACCCCACACTCCACCTGTGTGTCAACTGTGAACTTTAGTCTGATTAATCCATTCATTATGCATTTTTTGCTGTTTCTATTAATTGCATGCTTATTTCTCTATTCATGGTGGCTGCTTCCATCAGATTTCGAATTTACAGATGTGTCCTTCAATATCTTCCCCCTTGGCTTAACCCATCCTGAGATATGTGGCGTAAGATAACCAGAGAGACATTATGTCACGAGATGTCTATTCTATACGTTTCTATCTACAGCCACCCAATGGCTGTGCTGTGACTTGCAGTCTGTCAGAGGTTTTGTAATAATGTTGCAATACGTTTTAAATTTTTCCTTTAAGAAATTGACTAAGATGAAGGTGGACACGTCTGTACCTTCCGTATACAGTTAGCGTGCTATTTATTCTGCTATTTATTCTGGTGGTTACCCCTTAGTGACCAGTCTGTTTTGGGCCTTACCGACCAAGCGTTTTTCTTCCTTTTTCATCATCGCGTTCCAAGAGCTATAACTTTTATATTTTTCCATCTATATAGCTTTATGAGGGCTTGTTTTTTGCGGGACAAGTTGTAGTTTTTAATGGCACCATTTTTGGGTACAAATACCTTTCTGATTAACTTTTATTAACTCTTTCTGGGAGGGAGATAGGAAAAACAGCAATACCGCCACAGCATTTTTACGAGTTGTGTAAGGGCTTCATTTTTGCGGAATGACTTGTATTTTCCATTGGTATCATTTTGGATTAAATTGCCTTATTTGATCTCTTGCTATTGTGTGTTTTTTGGTGGCAACTAAGAATAAATTAGCAATTCTGTTTTTTTTTTAATAGCGTTTACCGTAGGGATTAATTTACATGATATTTATGTAGTCCGGGTCATTACGGACGCGGAAATACCAAACTAATGGGTATTTTTTTCATTGAAAAGAGTATTTTCAATGGAAATAAAAGCGTAATTACAGACAGCTTTTTGATTGCTTTTAAAATGCAATGCACTATTCCTATAGTGCATTGCATTTTACTGGAAAGGCTATTCTAACATTGACCAGCAGGCTGCACCAGAGAGGCGCAGCCTGCTGGAAATTACTGAAGGCTAGTCTGGGGCCTACATCAGACCCCAGGCAGCCTTCACACACATCGGCACCCCACGATCTCATTTGCGGGGTGCCAATGGAAGACAAAGGGAGTCCGCTCCCTCTGTCATCACTTTACATGTGGCGGGCACCATTGCCCATGGAATGTAAAGTGTTAAACAGCACTCCTGCCGGTACAGGCTGTTAGAGCAGGGCAGCAGCTCTCATGTGAGAGCCGGGTCTCATGCAGCGCTTAGACTGGGCCGCCGTAAAAAAAGGGACGGCCCAGCCTAAGGTCCCTTAGTGACCACCGTAAAAACACGTATGGGTGGTCAGTAAGGGGTTAATATAATCGTTGTAGGACATGTTCTCCAACATATCCCAGTATATTGATTCTTTTGTTTCAACTTTTTCTATATATGTTGGATTTTTTTGGGGTGTTTTGAAGTATTTTTAATCTGTGATATCTAAAGCAAACATCTAATACACTGCAAATTATCATTTTGTAGGTACCTTTTTGAAGAATAAAAATTATTTTCTTGTTTTTTCGAGAGTCACAAAAAATATTGAAATTAACAAATGGAGGCCAATTTTAATTCAAAATATAGTGTGGCATGCTTTCCATTCATCACTGAGCGAGCATGCTAGACTGTTTTCAGAATTCCCACAGCTGTGAACCGAGGATGGTCGCATTTGAGCATTGCTCTCTCCTACACTTTGGGGGTGGGGACATTCTGGAGACAAGAGTGGGCCCCAAAGTTGGCACTTGCACTTATCTGACATTGATTGCATATCCTAGCTAAATGCACCAATTGTTTGAGATGATACAACCACTTTAAGTCACCAGCAATTTTTTTAGTTTTTTTCATATCCCCTTTTAAAGGCTACGTATAACTTTTTAACTTTATTTCTTCCATTTAGCCATTTCCACCAAGCAGTATGAGGGCTTCCTTCATGTGGGGAAAGTTTTATTTTTGTTACCACTTTTTTGTGGGATATCTACTGCATTGTGTAAAAAAAAAAATATATCTTTTGTGGCGACACTGCGAAAAAAAACAAAGCAATTCAGCCACCTTTCTTAGGGTTTTTATGGTGTTCACTGCACGGTGATGACAGGTTACCTTTGTTCTGTGGGTCATTATTATAATGGAAATTCCAAATGGTTATATGTTTTTGTTATGTTTAAGGCCTCTTTCACACGGGCGTGTGCACCCTGTTGTGGTATTGCGGATCCGCAATACACGGGTGCCATTCCGTGGGCATTCCGCATCACGGATGCGGACCCATTCACTTGAATGGGTCCGCAAATCCAGAGATGCGGAAATGAACAATGGAACGGAACCCTACGGAAGCACTACGGAGTGCTTCCGTGGGGTTTAGTCCCGTACTTCCATTCCGCAAAAAGATAGAACATGTCCTATCTTTTTGCGGAACGGCCGGATCGTGGACGCATTCAAGTGAAAGGGTCCGCGATCCGCTGCGGCTGCCCCACGGACTGTGCTCGTGTATTGCGGCCCGCATTTTGCGGGCCGCAATACGCCAACGGGCCGCACACCCCAGTGTGAAAGAGGCCTGAGGCCTATTTCACACGGGTGTTGCAAGAAAATGTGCGGGTGCGTTACGGGAACACTCGCGATTTTTCTGCGCGAGTGCAAAACATTGTCATGCGTTTTGCACTCGCTTGAAAAAAATCGCGCATGTTTGGTACCCAAACCCCAACTTCTTCACAGAAGTTCGGGCTTGGGATCGGTGTTCTGTAGATTGTATTATTTTCCCTTATAACATGGTTATAAGGGAAAATAATAGCATTCTGAATACAGAATATGCATAGTACAATAGGGCTGGAGGGGTTAAAAAAAAATAAAAAAATTAACTCATCTTAGTCCACTTGTTCGCGTAGCCCGGCATCTCCTTCTGTCTCCTTTGCTGAAAAGGACCTGTGGTGAGCATTAATTACATCAACAGGACCTGTGATGACGTCACTCCGGTCATCACATGGTCAGTCACATGATCTTTTACCATGGTGATGGATCATGTGATGACTGTGACGTCACCAAAGGTCCTGTTGCTACACAAAGCTAAGATGAAGACAGAAGGAGATGCCGGCTGCGCGAGCAAGTGGACTAAGGAGAGTTAAAAAATTTTTTATTTTTTTTTAACCCCTCCAGCCCTATTGTACTATGCATTCTGTATTCAGAATGCTATTATTTTCCCTTATAACCATGTTATAAGGGAAAATAATAATGATCGGGTCCCCATCCCGATCGTCTCCTAGCAACCGTGCGTGAAAATCGCATAGCATCCGCACGTGCTTGCGAATGCTATGCAATTTTCACGCACCCCATTCACTATGGGGCCTGCGTCACGTGAAAATCGCACAATATAGAGCATGCTGCGATTTTCACGCAACGCACAAGTGATGCGTGAAAATCACCGCTCATGTGCACAGCCCCATAGAAATGAATGGGTCGGTATTCAGTGCTGGTGCAATGCGTTCAACTGACGCATCGAATCCGCGCGGAATACTCGCCCGCGTAAAAGGGGCCTAAGGCTACGTTCACATCTCCATTTAAGCATTCTAATAGTCTGTTCTGAGGAAAATAAAGTATCTGGCATACACCGCCGCCTAAACGGAGATGTGAACGTAGCCTTTTTGGATATTTTTTGCATATTTCTGAAAATTGCATTCATTTATTTTTAAACATTTTTACTCCAATTAAGGGACTTGAACCTGTGATCATGTGCAATAGACTTTACTATTTCGGTATTACATTGCATAGTCTTTCTGACTAGCATGGTGGCAGTGTCAGACTGGGCTGACTGGGGGCCACCAGTAAAATGTATTTTGGGGGTCCAACATACGGATACAGTCAAACATTACCTGCTCACACAGTAGCAAGATGCTACCAGATGATTGATTATGGGGTCCTTGCAGCAACTTTGAGAAGGCAGGTCTCTGGGGAAAGAGGACACTGGATGTCCTGCCTCTGTACCTGCAAGTCATCTCAACCACATGAACGTGCCTATAATAATAATAATAATGATAATAATAATACTAATAATAATAAACTGGGGAGTTTCCTAAATATTCTGTCCAGTTTTTTATTTGAATCTGGTCTAATTGCTGATGCTGTACACTGCCTATCTATATTTAGTGCAGTAACTCTACTGTGTTATGTGCCACTTGTGCAGGGGGTGGAAGAGAAGGGGCCCATCTCGCTCAGGGACCCACCGGGGGGTTCACTTGTACCCCTGTGGGCCAGTCCGAGCCTGCATGGTGGACAGATATGGCAGATCTAGGACCTTTCAGAAGGCCCCTGGCTGCCATGACAAGTCCTTGGCACCTTGCATCTACAGGGTTAAACTACTAGGATCAGAGTTATCTCTGATCCTAGCAGTTAGAGCTAGGTGCCTTCCATATAAGCAGCTGACACCCTCAAGCAATGGCACAGCTCCTGAGACCATGCTGTCACTGCATTCATACTCTTATGGCAAAGAGTTACGTCTCGTGATGTAATAATGTGTCACTGAGCGCAAAGGGCTCGTTTTTGAGTTGTATTTTTGGACAGATTAGCTTTATAGTGATCGTACGAAATGTGAGATTCCTCTCTGACAATCCTTCTCTATCTGCATTTTTCAGAACCTCGAGACGATCTTGATCATCATCAGACACGTTTGTCATTTTGAAGCTTCCTAGATGCCAAGGCTTGTTCAATTACACAACGTCCCTGTAGATATCGCAGAGTGCGGCCCTTTAATAATAAAGGCTAATAAAGCCATAGGGAAAACGCTAATGAAAAAACAGGAAAACCGAGCATCCGGGTCGGACTTGTCAGCTCCGGTTCTCACGTTTCTGCCGTCGACCTGTTACTGCGCGCGCTGTGATCTGTCAATTAAAATATACATTTTTCAAATCCTGCCAGAAGATTCGGCGAGCGTCTTTATCACTGTGAGAGGAGGACGCCCCCAGGCACTTAATTTTTTGGTGGTTTTAGTCTTCCATAATTTATAAGAAATAAAACAGATGGTTGATTCAGCATTCCTTCTTCCCACAAACATTTTAATAAAATTCACCGGGGTGCAGCACATTCTTCTTCTTTTTTATTCATGTTTTTATGTCACTGGCAGAACGTGTCCTATTTTACTACAGCATCGGCATTCATGGCAGCTCTTAAAGCATAACAGTTAAAAACGGCGCAGATGAGGAGATGTCCCCGGCTCCGCACTGATGAAAAGTGGAAAGTGTCTTGTGTGTCTCCAAAAATGTCCTTCTCTTGTTCAGTGGGATCTTCATGTCTTGCCTGTATTCTGTCAGACCAAAATAAATCAGCAAATCTGGTCCTACAGTTTAGTCTCTGTTCACACTAGTGTTATGGGAGTCGTGTGTACTGGAGCAAGGACCAATGCGTTGGAATTTTTTTCTCTAATAGACCCAAATAAAGGTTTCCTTTGGGGTTCTGTCAAGGTTCTGGTATTTTTGGTGCTAAGAAAAGTCATCAAAAATACTTGAACCTCTGTAGTGTGAACAAAGCCAGAAAGTTCAAAAAATACAATCCCAAAAAATCAACTTTTTATATGTACAAATCTAATTTTATCTTTTATCAAGCTGAATTCTATATACCCGATCTATTTGTTTTATTTAAAGGGGTTGTCCAGTGGATATTTGCCCTGTGTAGTGGAGGCTCTAGGGGGCAGATTTCACTCTATGATCCATCTGTCTTAAAAGAGTGTATGGAACATGGTGTCCTTCTTAGAGAACATCTTAAAGGGGTTGTCCAAGTTATTTTTATTGATGACCTGTCCTCAGGATAGGTCATCAATATCAGATCGGCAGGGGTCCAACACCCTACATCTCGCTGAACAGCTGGTTGAAGAGAAGACCAGGCTCCGTGACAGCGCAGACTTCTCTTTATTGTTTTCCTGCTCGCACAGCAGCAGTGATCAAGTGCAGTGGTGGTCGTAACCATGGAAACGAGAAGTGTATAATGTGCCACCTCCACCCTCTGTCATGGTGCCACTCTGTGGCCTCCAGATGCTGCTGCTGCCACCTCCACGCTGTCATTATGCCACCCTGTGGCCTCCTCCTGATGCTGCTGCTGACACCTCCACACTCTGGCATTGTGCCAACCTGTGGCTTGCTCCTGATGCTGCTGCTGTTGCCACCTCCACACTCTGTCATTGTGCCTTTCTGTGGTTTTCTCATGCTGCTGGTGCCACCTCCACACTGTCATTGTGCCACCCTGTGGCCTTATCCCAATTCTGCTTCTACCGCCACCTCCACACGATGTCACCTTGCTACTCTGTGGCCTCCTGATGCTGCTGCTGCCACCTCCACACTGTCATTGTGCCACTCTGTGGCCTCCTGATGTTGGTGCCACCTCCACACTGTTATTGTACCACCCTGTGGCCTCCTGATGCTGGTGCCACCTCCACACTGTCATTGGGCCACTGTAGTCTCTTCATTATGCTTCCATCTCACCACTATGTCATAGGGCCACTCTGTGGACTTCTCATGCTGTTCCCACCCTCCCCACTTCATGACTGGGCCACTATTTTGCCTTTCGGCCGGGATGACATCATCTGTCAGAAGGAAGGAAAAATTAGATGCACAACGGATCCTGTCTATGTAACAGCTGTAAGGCCTGTATGGTCCCTATTTTGAATCAGAATTGGCTTATGATTTGGTAGCCAAAAGCAGGAGTCGGTATAAAACACAGAAGACATGCAAATATTCCATTCACGTGTCATCTCTGTCTTGGATCCAATCCAGTTTTGTTTTGGCTTTAGCAATA
This sequence comes from Bufo gargarizans, assembly GCF_014858855.1. Classification (NCBI taxonomy): domain Eukaryota; kingdom Metazoa; phylum Chordata; class Amphibia; order Anura; family Bufonidae; genus Bufo; species Bufo gargarizans. The sequence goes on along the minus strand of NC_058087.1, from coordinate 55,616,708 downwards.
CTGATGGATTACTGACCAAATTCTGACCGAGTGAAGGTGGATGCTCCACAGACAGGATCCGTTTTACAGGGGTTATTGTTCTGACAGATCAGAGGAAGGGCAAAATAATTAGTGACGTCAACACAACCTTACTGCTGACCCCCTCTCCACTCTGTCGGGGGCTCTACTTGTACAAGCGTTTAATAGAACAGGTTCTGTAGACATCTATGTGGAATCAGCTGACGAGGGTGTAAAAGGAGTGCGCTTCTTCTTGGCGCTAATATCGACCTGTAAGGCTGAGTTCATACTTGAGTTATTTGGTCAGTTTTGGCCCCGTGACTGCCCAAATAAGTGAAGTGTGCAGTGATTGTAAGAGCGACGTCTGTCATCTGCATGTCATACGGACTCACAGTATTATTTTACTACCACAGCAGACTCCCTATGCGTGTTACTGCAATGCACAGTGTTCTACACCGCTATACAGGCACAGTGTTCTACACCACTATACAGGCACAGTGTTCTACACCACTATACAGGCACAGTGTTCTACACCACTATACAGGTACAGTGTTCTACACCACTATACAGGCACAGTGTTCTACACCACTATACAGGCACAGTGCTCTACACCGCTATACAGGCACAGTATTCTACACCGCTATACAGGCACAGTGTTCTACACCACTATACAGGCACAGTGCTCTACACCGCTATACAGGCACAGTATTCTACACCGCTATACAGGCACAGTGTTCTACACCACTATACAGGTACAGTGTTCTACACCACTATACAGGCACAGTGTTCTACACCACTATACAGGCACAGTGTTCTGCACCGCTATACAGGCCCAGTGTTCTACACTACTATAAAGGCCCAGTGTTCTACACCGTTATACAGGCACAGTGTTCTACACCGCTATACAGGCACAGTGTTCTACACCACTATACAGGCACAGTGTTCTACACCGCTATACAGACACAGTGTTCTACACCACTATACAGGCACAGTGTTCTACACCGCTATACAGGCACAGTGTTCTACACCACTATACAGGCACAGTGTTCTACACCGCTATACAGGCCCAGTGTTCTACACCGCTATACAGGCACAGTGTTCTACACCGCTATACAGGCACAGTGTTCTACACCGTTATACAGGCACAGTGTTCTACACCGCTATACAGGCACAGTGTTCTACACCACTATACAGGCACAGTGTTCTACACCGCTATACAGGCACAGTGTTCTACACCGCTATACAGGCACAGTGTTCTACACCGCTATACAGGCACAGTTTTCTATACCGCTATACAGGCACAGTGTTCTACACCGCTATACAGGCACAGTGTTCTACACCGCTATACAGGCACAGTGTTCTACACCGCTATACAAGCACAGTGTTCTACACCACTATACAGGCACAGTGTTCTACACCGCTACACAGGCACAGTGTTCTACACCGCTATACAGGCAGTGTTCTACACCGCTATACAGGCACAGTGTTCTACACCGCTATACAGGCACAGTGTTCTACACCGCTATACAGGCACAGTGTTCTACACCGCTATACAGACACAGTGCTCTACACCGCTATACAGGCACAGTATTCTACACCGCTATATAGGCACAGTGTTCTACACCGCTATACAGGCACAGTGTTCTACACCGCTATACAGGCACAGTGTTCTACATCGCTATACAGGCACAGTGTTCTACACCGCTATACAGGCACAGTGTTCTACACCACTATACAGGCACAGTGTTCTACACCACTATACAGGCACAGTGTTCTACACCACTATACAGGCACAGTGTTCTACATCGCTATACAGGCACAGTGTTCTACACCGCTATACAGGCACAGTATTCTACACCGCTATACAGGCACAGTGTTCTACACCGCTATACAGGCACAGTGTTCTACACCGCTATACAGGCACAGTGTTCTACACCGCTATACAGGCACAGTGTTCTACACCGCTATACAGGCACAGTGTTCTACACCGCTATACAGGCACAGTGCTCTACACCACTATACAGGCACAGTGTTCTACACCAGTATACAGGCACAGTGTTCTACACCACTATAGAGGCACAGTGTTCTACACCGCTATACAGGCACAGTGTTCTACACCGCTATACAGGCACAGTGTTCTACACCGCTATACAGGCACAGTGCTCTACACCACTATACAGGCACAGTGTTCTACACCAGTATACAGGCACAGTGTTCTACACCACTATACAGGCACAGTGTTCTACACCGCTATACAGGCACAGTGCTCTACACCACTATACAGGCACAGTGTTCTACACCAGTATACAGGCACAGTGTTCTACACCACTATACAGGCACAGTGTTCTACACCGCTATACAGGCACAGTGTTCTACACCGCTATACAGGCACAGTGTTCTACACCGCTATACAGGCACAGTGCTCTACACCACTATACAGGCACAGTGTTCTACACCAGTATACAGGCACAGTGTTCTACACCACTATACAGGCACAGTGTTCTACACCGCTATACAGGCACAGTGCTCTACACCACTATACAGGCACAGTGTTCTACACCAGTATACAGGCACAGTGTTCTACACCACTATACAGGCACAGTGTTCTACACCGCTATACAGGCACAGTGTTCTACACCGCTATACAGGCACAGTGTTCTACACCACTATATAGGCACAGTGTTCTACACCACTATACAGGCACAGTGTTCTACACCGCTATACAGGCACAGTGTTCTACACCGCTATACAGGCACAGTGTTCTACACCGCTATACAGGCACAGTGTTCTACACCACTATATAGGCACAGTGTTCTACACCACTACACCACTTCTCTGTGAATAAATTCCGATCAAACCAAATTTATTTTTAATTTTTTTGGGCAAACCGGACAAATAGAATTTTTGAGAAATTCGCTCATCTCTAGTATTTAGTAATATTTTTTACTATGATAACTATATAACTATCATTGCTATTAGTCGTTATATTGTATAATACTGTTTTTCTATCTTTCCCTGTACGTAAGGGGAGAGCATCGATTTTCCAATGTAACCACAAACTCTGCACGTTCTATCAGTAAACTGAGCCCGCACTTCATTAGCTATTTGATCTAGTTGGTAATAACACGGCATGGTTAAGAAATTTTTCATGTCATTAGCTGTGAGGAAATTTAACAAATGAAGTGGAATATTCTAGAAAAATGTTAATGAGATGAACTCCGTATAATAATGTGGGAGATGAGGTTATGCATTTAACCTGTGCTTCAGTACACTGCAATAAAGAAATTTTGGAAAAGTGAACATTCAATTTTGAACATTATTAAGGTTTTTACAGCCAATATTCTTTGTTGATTCATTCAAAAACATCTGAGTGAAGCTCTGATAATCCTCTGCAAAGGCGTCTATTGTAATATATGGCTGCCTGCAACCACCACTAGAGGGAGCTTACTGCACACAAATTTACATAGTTTCTATAAAAAAGAATAATAAATGTCTCTGCAAATAGAAATGATAAAGTAATTACAATAGAGCCATAATCACTGTAGAAAATGTACTAATGCTACATTATAAGGGCTCATGCATACAAACGTATTTTTTTTCCGCTTCCTTTCCATTTTTTTTCCGGACCGTATGCGTAACCATTCACTTCAATGGGTCTGCAAAAACAACGTAAGTTACTCTCGGTGCATTCCGTTTCCATATTTCCATTCCACAAAAAAGTAGTGCATGTCCTATTATTGTCCGCAAATCAAGGTCCGAGGCCCCATTCAAGTCAATGGGTCCGCAAAAAAATTACAGAACGCACACGAAACACATCCGTGTGTCGTCCGTATTTCATCAGTATTTTGCAGATCCATACTGTAGAAATGCTATGCCCAGCCCATATCGCTCATGTGTTTGTTGATTAATAAGTTACTGTTTCCTATTCCGATCCGCAAAAAACGTATCAAATACAGAAACCATATGGATACGGAAATGTTTTTTGCAATAACAGAACGGAAAAGGACTTAAATCAGAGGAAAAAAATCTCAGATACGGAACAACAGATCAGTGAAAAACAGACCGCAAAACAGCAACGGTCATGTGCATGAGCCCTAAGTGTGAGATTCTTGGAAATACATTTTGTACAAATGTATTTGTGCCTGTCTGCCAGCGTCAAGGTGATTTCTACAGGACAGAAACCTACACTAAATACTACCTCGATTGGTGCCATACTAGCCTTTATTAAATTCAGGGAATGCAGGTTCCACATGCCTGCTGAGCCTACTCCACTCATCTCCTGGTGTCTCCTGGTAAATCTCTCTAAATCTCCCTCTAGTAGTGGTTTCAGGCTACCGGAATTGTATCATGTAGTTATGTCTATGCAGGAGATTTGGAGCTCTGTGTCAGTAAAATTAACACCACAATTTATTATATTAGGAGAAATATTCAGAACAGGATTAAAAAATATCAAAACTAAAAATAATATGCACAAAATCAGATTTTACAGTGCAAAAAGTGGATATTCAGTCCACAAGATAAAGAAAGGGAACACAATGTTATATTATTATGATTTGGAAAAGATAACAAACTCAGTACTGGTACCCTGGATGTAAAATGTATAGTAAAATATTCACCCTATTCAGGTTGGAAACCATCGCTTTTCATGTTTGGATTTTAGCACCAGAAAACGTCCTTGTATAACAGATTGATTGATGTCACTGTTTTGCTCCGGATCAGTCACAGATCTTTCTTTCCAAAGGTAAATGTGAAAGCAACTTGAGAATTGTAGCCTGTTAGAGGCAATTCAAAGCCAAACATAATCTAAGATTCCTCAGCCTGAGAAACCCACACACAGCAGTTGCGTTTGCTCACAATAAATGCTCAGGTTTGGTTTCGTATGTAGAACGTGCTGTAATCCTTTCAGCTCAGAATCCAGATTACATTGTATTCGTGATATAAAAGAACATAGTAACATAGTATATAAGGCTGAAAAAATACATTTGTCCATGCAGTTCGGTCTGTTATCCTTCAAGTTGATCCAGAGGAAGGCAAAAAACAAAAAAAAACTGTGAGGTAGAAGCCAATTTTAATTATCTTTCAGGGTACTGTAGTCCCCCCATTCCAGTTATTACTTTAGTTGCCCTCTTCTGAACCCTGAAACTGTCCTCTGTAGTATATATATATATATATATATATATATACAGTATACTGTCCTCTGTAGTATATATACAGTATACTGTCCTCTGTAGTATATATACAGTATACTGTCCTCTGAAGTATATATATATATATATATATACAGTATACTGTCCTCTGCAGTATATATATACAGTATACTGTCCTCTGTACTATATATATATATATATATACAGTATACTGTCCTCTGTAGTATATATATACAGTATACTGTCCTCTGTAATATATATACACAGTATACTGTCCTCTGTAGTATATATATATACAGTATACTGTCCTCTGTAGTATATACACAGTATACTGTCCTCTGTAGTATATGTACAGTATACTGTCCTCTGTAGTATATATACAGTATACTGTCCTCTGTAGTATATGTACAGTATACTGTCCTCTGTAGTATATACACAGTATACTGTCCTCTGTAGTATATATATACAGTATACTGTCCTCTGTAGTATATACACAGTATACTGTCCTCTGTAGTATATGTACAGTATACTGTCCTCTGTAGTATATATACAGTATACTGTCCTCTTCCATGTTAATTACTTTACACAGTTTAGTGTCATCTGCGAAAATGTATACTTTACTGTGCAAGCCTTCTACAAGATCATTAATAAATATATTGAAGAGAATAGGGCCCAATACTGACCCCTGAGGTACTCCACTAGTGACAGTGACCCAATCTGAGTATTTACCATTAATAACCACCCTCTGTTTTCTATCACTGAGCCAGTTACTTACCCACTTACAGACGTTTTCTCCCAGTCCGAGCATTCTCATTTTATATACTACCCTTTTATGTGGTACAGTGTCAAATGCTTTGGAGAAGTCCAGATATACGACATCCATTGATTCGCCGCGGTCAATTCTAGAACTTGCCTCCTCATAGAAACTGATTCAATTAGTTTGACATGACCGATCCCTCGCAAAGCCATGCTGATATGGCGTTATTTGCTTATTTTCATTGAGGTCCTCCTAGATAGCATCTCTTAGAAAACCTTCAAACAGTTTACCCACGACAGATGTTAAACTTACCGGCTATAGTTGCCAGGCTCTGTTTTTGGACCCTTTTTGAATATTGGCACCACATTTGATTTGCGCTAACTCTGTTGAACACTCCTTGTCAGGATAGAGTACTTAAATATCATAAATAAGGGTCTGGCTATGACATTACTTAATTCTCTTAGGATACGGGGGTGTATGTCATCTGGTCCTTGCGATTTGTCTATTTTAATCTTTCTAAGACACCTCTGTACTTCCTCCTGGGTCAGACAGGGCACTTTTAATGGGGAATTTACTTTTACATTCTGCATTACATCTGACAGTTTATTTTCCTCAGTGAATACAGTGGAGAAAAAAATATTTAATGGCTTTGCTTTCTCCTCATCGCTCTCTGCAACTCCCCCCTCATTAGGCATCATGCACCGGACCGTGGTGTGTTTTGCGGTCCGCAAATCGCAGATCCGCAAAACGCGGATGGCGTCTGTGCACGTTCCGCAATTTGTGGAACGGCACGGACAGCCTTCAATATAAATGCCTATTCTTGTCCGCAAAGCACTGACAAGAATAGGACATGTTATATTTTTTTTGCGGGGCCACGGAACGGAGCAATGAATGCTGACAGCACACGGATGCGGAAGTGAAGCCGCCAACATGGTGACTCGGATGTGGAGCAAAACAACGGCCGTGTGCATGAGGCCTTAATTTGATAGGGCCAATACCTCCAGATTTATACTTTTTACCATTTATATAAATGAAGAACTTTTTTGGGTTAGTTTTGCTCTCTTTGACAATTAATCTCTCGGTCTCTAGTTTTGCTGATTTTATTTGTTTTTTACATTATTCTATTTTTTCCTTATAGTTTTTCAATGGTTTATCCCTCCTTTTTTAGTGAATTATATGCTTTCTCTTTGTCATTTGTTGCTTTCTTTACAGTTCTATTTATCCACATTGTTTTTTTCTTGTTCCTTAACCTTTTATTCCTATAAGGTATGTACCTCTCACAATTAGATTTTAGAATGCTTTAAAAAATATCAAATTTTGTGGCTGTATTTTTATTTTTGAGGACTTTGTCCCAGTTAGCTAGGTCCTTGGCCTCTCTTAGTTGGCTAAATTTAGATTTTTCGAAGTTTGGTATTTTTGTTACTACCTGAAGAAACACTCTTTTGAATGACAATTGGAAGGTTATTACTTTATGGTCACTATTTCCCAGGTGTCCCCCGACCTGAACATCTGTTGTTCTGTCAGGCCTATTGGTTAATAATGTTCAGCTCAGTCTTAGTCAGGAAGAGCTGTGCTGAAGAAGGGACAGATAGTGTAGGGAGTGAAATACTAATATTTTAGTGAAAAAACTTGGTAGAGACCCAAAAGTCCTTTTAAGGACTATAGTTGTATCTGGATGCAATATATATTATTAGCGCAACCTGCGCTAAATTGCGTGCAATTGTTAGTGCTGCTTCTGATAGTGACACAACCTCTGCTACATCTTTCATTTACATTTGCGCAGCCTAAATATCTGTGACAGCGCAATAGGTTGGCCTCTGGTGACAGTGACATTACCAACGCTACATCTCCTGTATAATGTTTGCGCACCCTAAATATTAGTGACATTCAATGTACTTTTTTCATATACGCTGCGGGCAGCGACATTATCTGTACTATACCTCCTGTTTAAAGTCTGCGCACCCTAAATATTAGTGACATTCAATGTACTTTTTTCATATACGCTGCGGGCAGCGACATTACTTGCGCTATACCTCCTGTTTAAAGTCTGCGCATCCTAAAAATATCTATGACATTCTGTGTACTTTATTTGCGCATACACTTACAAAACCTGCGCTACTGTATGTGTGACATGCTTGCAAGCATATATAGCATTTAATATGCTCAAGGCGAGCAGTAAGGGATGGGGAAGTGGCTGTGCAGCTGATGGTGCACGCAGAGGCCATGGACCAGGGCGCGGTGAAACTGTGTCTGCTGCCAGAGCACAAGAAACACACTCATCCACGATACCTAGCTTCATGTCCCAGTTTGCAGGGCAGCGCAGGACACCACTCTTGAAGTCAGACCAGTGAGACCAGGTGGTTGGTTGGATTGCAGCAGATAATGCTTCCAGTCGGTTAAGCACCACCCTGTCTTCCACAAAGTCCAGTCTCAGTAGCCAAGAGTCTGGTCAACAGAATCCTCACCCTGATGCTCATTCCTCCCACCATGGAAAGTCTTGGCAAACAACTGATCCCACACTCGGATATTCTGAGGAGCTCTTTTCATCGCCATTCCTTGATTTGGGCCTCTCGACAAGCCCGCTTGAAGAGAGACATAAGGAGATATTGTTCCCTGATTCCCAAACTCTGGAGCATCTACAGTCAGAAGATAACGGTGGGGAACGGCAATTAGTGTTTCACGAGGTGGATGATGATGATAAGACACAGTTGCCAATAAATCAACCGCAATTAGTGTCTCAAGAGGTTGATAATGAGGAAGAGACACAGTTGTCAATAACTGAGGTTGTTGTTAGGTCAAGTCAGGAGGATAACCAGAGTGAGGAAGTGGAAGAGGAGGTGGTGGACGATGAAATCACTGACCCAACCTGGGAAGGTGGCAAGCCGAGCGAGAACAGCAGTACAGAGGGAGAGGGATCAGCAGCACAGCAGCAGGCTGGAAGAAGCAGAGGGGTGGCAAAAAGGAGAAGGCGGGCCACACCAAACAGGCCTGCAACTGTTCCCCGGAGCACCCCCTTGCAGAAATCTCCCTTGCCAAAAGGTAGGTGGTCCACAGTCTGGTGCTTTTTTGAGAAAAGAGCGGACGACAAAAGAATAGTCATTTGCAACTTGTGCCATACAAAAATGAGCATGAACACTAGCAAACTCACCACCACCAGCATGATCTGCCACATGGCATCAAAGCACCATAATACAGTAAGGTCCATAAATATTTAGACATCGACAAAATCCTAAAATTTTGGCTCTATACACCACCACAATGGATTTGAAATAAAACAAACAAGATGTGCTTTACCTGCAGACTGTCAGCTTTAATTTAAGGGTATTTACATCCAAATCAGGTAAACAGGTATAGGAATTACAACTGTTTGCATCTGTGCCTCCCACTTGTTAGGGACCAAAAGCAATGGGACAATTGGCATCTCAGCTGTTCGATGGCCAGGTGTGTGTTATTCCCTCATTATTCCAATTACAATGAGCAGATAAAAGGTCCTGAGTTCATTTCAAGTGTGCTATTTGGAATCTGTTGCTGTCAGCTCTCAAGATGAGATCCAAAGAGCTGTCACTATCAGTGAAGAAAGCCATTATTAGGCTAAAAAATAAATAAAAAAAATCATCAGAGAGATAGCTAAAACATTAGGCCTGGCCAAAACAACTGTTTGGAACATTCTTAAAAAGAAGGAACGCACCGGTGAGCTCAGCAACACCAAAAGACCCGGAAGACCACAGAAAACAACTGTGGTGGATGACCGAAGAATTATTCTCCTGGTGAAGAAAACACCCTTCACAACAGTTGGCCAGGATGTAGGTGTATGTGTGTCAAAGTTAACAATCAAGAGAAGATTTCACCAGAGTGAATACAGAGGGTTCACCACAAGATGGAAACCATTGGTGAGCCTCAAAAACAGGAAGGCCAGATTAGAGTTTGCCAAACGACATCTAAAAAAGCCTTCACAGTTCTGGAACAACATCCTATGGACAGATGAGACCAAGATCAACTTGTACCAGAATGATGGGAAGAGAAGAGAATGGAGAAGGAAAGGAACTGCTCATGATCCTAAGCATACCACCTCATCAGTGAAGCATGGTGGTGGTAGTGTCATGGCGTGGGCATGTATGGCTGCCAGTGGAACTGCTTCTCTTGTATTTATTGATTATGTGACTGCTGACAAAAGCAGCAGGATGAATTCTAAAGTGTTTTGGGCTTTGCATGTGGAAAAGGTGGAAATGGGGGAAGACATTACACAGGGTGCTAGCCACACTACTCTCAGTTTGTCTTCTCAGCATAAATTGGATGATGATGAGGAGGAGGAGCAGGAGATGGTTGTCTCCGCCACAGAGGGTAGTACCCATGGAAGTTTAATTCCATCTGTTCAGCATGGATGGGCAGAAGAGGAGGAAGAGGATGAGGAGATTGAGAGTCATCCTCCTGACGAGGACAGCAAAATCTTGTCTGTTGGGACTCTGGCACACATGGCTGACTTTATGTTAGGCTGCCTTTCCCGTGACCCGCGCGTTATATGCATTTTGGCCATCACCGATTACTGGTTGTTTACCCTTCTCGACCCCCGCTACAAAGAGAACTTCTTATCTATCATTCCTGTGGTGGAGAGGAGGAGCAAAACGGTGCAATACCAGAAGGTCCAAAAATTTTCATCTGACAACGCTGTCAGCAGAGTACGTAGTTCCTTGGCCAACCGAGGAGGGGAGACGAGGGGGACACACAGCAGTTCCAACAGAGGCAGGGCAACACTCTCCAAGGCTTGGGACAGTTTTATGACACCCCGCCACTACCCTGATGAGCGGTCTGGTGTTACAAGGAGGGAAACATTTTGGAAGATGGTGAAGGAGTACGTAGCAGACCGTGTCAGCATCCTCAATGATCCCTCTGTGCCTTACAACTACTGGGTGTCCAAGCTGGACACGTGGCACAAACTGGAGCTCTACGCCTTGGAGGTGCTGGCCTGCCCTGCCGCCAGTGTTTTGTCTGTATTTAGTGCTGCTGGGGACATGATAACTGATAAGCGCACCCACCTGTCAACTGAAAATGCTGACCGGTTGACTCTTATAAAAATGAACAAGGCCCTGGATTGACTATGACTTCTCTACTCCATCAGAGGAAAGCAGCTGAACATAAAAGCACTCTAAATGTGGCTTTTATGGTTTATTAAATACACTGAATTCCCATGCACCCCTTCCACCACTAAAAAGGGTATACAGTTCAATCTCCCTTTTCTTGTCTTCCTCCTCCATCATATCAACATGCTTATTAGGCTGCCCTCGCTCCTAATGTTTTAGAGGGTCAGTTCAGCAGTAGGCACTCGCCCCTAATGTTATTGAGGATAAGCTTAGCAGCAGACCCTCAACCCTAATGTTTTAGGTAGTCAGCTCAGCAGCAGACCCTCACCCCAAATGCTTTAGATGGTCAGATCAGCAGAAGGCCCTCGCCCCTAGGGTTTTAGAGGGTCAGTTCACCAGCAGGCCCTCACCTACAATCTTTTAGAGGGTCAGCTCATTTGCAGGCCCTCGCATATAATGTTTTAGAGGGCCGACTCACCAGCAGGCCTTCAACCATAATGCTTTACAGGTTCAGCTCACCAACAGGCCTTCGTCCATAATTTTTTAATTTGTCAGCTCAGCAACAGGCACTCGCCCAATATTTTTTCGATGCTCAGATCAGCAGCAGGCATTTGCCCCTAATGTTTTAGATGGTCAGCTCAGCAGCAGGCCCTCGTCTGTAAAGTTTTAGAGGGCCACCAGCAGGCCCTTGCTATTAATGATTTTTAGGGTCACCAGCAGGCCATCAATCATAATTTTTCTTTTTCTTTTTAAAGTCTTTTTATAGATTTTTAATAAGGGAATTACAATACATAACGGCAAATCAAGAATGTAATATTGCCACTTACAATGGTACATACAATATTACAGACTCACATATAGTGGACAATTGTCATAACTATGAGAGTGGGGACTTTTACGCCCTCAATGAGAAAGAGAGAAAGAAGATCTATTCGTGAGGATTCATGAGGTGGCAAGTAGCAAGAGCAAAAAGACCAATAATAGTTAAATGATGCCCTTAATCTTGCAAACTGGAAGACTCCAAACCCTGGAGTCCCCGATGACCTCCACCTCTAGACGTGATTAAGGTTTTGAGGATCTCCAGTTGAACCAAGGGGACCAAATTTTCTTATATTTGTGATGTGATCTCAATTCCCAATGGGATAATTCTTCTAGTCTGGAAATAGAGGTAACTTTATTTATCCAAAGTGTCCCTGACAAAAGACCTTGTGTTTTCCAGTTTGTAGCTATGATAAGTCTAGCTGCTGCAATAAGAGTTCTTAAGAGACTCTTCTCAGATAGGATCAGTGAATTTGGTATGATGTTTAACAGGGCAATCTTGCAACAACTGATGATCCTCTCCTTGTCTTTTTTATCTAGGATGTAATTGATATTTTCAAAGACCAAAAGGATTTTATGAGTGGACAGGACCACCATATATGTAAGAAGATGCCTCTTTCTCTGAGACATCTCCAGCACAAATCCAACGTAGTGCTATACATTTGGCTTAATCTAACAGGTGTAAGATATTACTTTATAGGTGTTTTCCTGAATGTTAGAGCATCTTGAGGACAGTTTTGGAGATAGTAGTATAGTTTGGGTGTCTTCATTTGTGAGTTTGACATTTAAATCTCTTTCCCATTCTTTCAAAAAAGTAGAGGGAGTGCGGTATTTCATTTTGGAGTAAATTCTTACTTATCGTATGTATATGTTTTTTTAGGAGCTTGTGATTGAGATATAAATTTTTCAAACCATGAGGGTTCCCTAATCTGGGAATCTAGTGACATAACCAGTCAATCATAATTTTTCAAGGGTGTGTAGGATGTCCTCCTTTATGTGATATACAGGTTGTATCGGAGTGCCTCTTTCTTGTAATTTTTGGCAGCACTTACACTTTATATACAAGTAAATATACAGGAAAGAATGTTTCCTAACAATTTTTCCTGTAAAATCGATTTTATCTTCAGTTTTGTGCATTTTATTGTCAGTCTGTAAAAGTGGCGTACTACTCGGACAACATCGTTCCCAGCAGCGACCTGGGAGTCCAAGATGCATCCAGACATCCCCCCCATGCTGTTTCTGAACCATTTCGGTGGTGTTTCCATTCATTTCTAACCTTTTCGTATGAACTAGACATGCTCCCCTCTTCAGAGAAGGGGGTGCCTGGTTTAATGCTCGGGTTCCCCTATGGACTTCCATTGTGCTCGGGTGCTCTGTAGCGCACCCGAGAATCCTGAGGTCTTCTACCCGAGGACCCGAGCACTTTGGTGCTCGACCAAAAATTCTGTTTTATTATTGTTTTTGTTTCCATGTATTTCTACCCACATTGACTCCACCTGTTCATGTCCCTCACTTAAATCTTCTCGGACTGTGGGCTTTAGACAGGATTTTACATAAAGGCAGACCCCCTCCCCTCCGGGTTTCACTATCCTTTCTAAACAGACTGTAACTCTGTGTTATGCAAGCCGGTGTGAACCGACTGCGCCACTGACTGGCTATAGTCTGGAGGGGCGTGACTAAGCAACTACCTGGTCTTGAATAGAGCCTCTGATGGTGAGGATAGGCTTGGGCTGTTAGGGTAATTGCCAGGTGCCACCCCAGAGCAGTACCCGAGTCAGTGGGAGCTGACCAGGGGTCAGATATATTGGTGCAAGCACCGATGGGAAGTATGTGGTCAGGAAGTCTGGGGTCAGGGCAAGCAGCGATCAAGCAAGGTCAGTGAACGAAGTCCGAGGTCAGAGGCAGGTGACAAACAGGCAGAATTCGATAATTCCAAAAGCAGGTTCAGATATATGGCAAAGCAGAACTTGAAAAACACCTTCACAAACTAGTGACCATGAATTGCTCAGGCATCTTCCTGTGGTAGGAAGCACCTTTAATATTTCCTGCAATCCAGCCTTAGGCTGGTGAGACAGAGGGCGTGTATGTGCTGCCGCACAAGGGAGGAGAGACAATCCCCTGCATGCCCTAAGGGCTCATGCACACAACAGTATTTTGCGTTCAGTTTACTGGCCGTTTTTTGAGTTCAGTATGTGCAAAAAATACTGAAGTGTCTCAGTGTGCATTCCGTTTCAGTATTTCAGTATTTCCGTGCCGTGAAAAGATAGAACATGTCCTATTCTTGTCCGCAAATCACGGTGGTTGGCTCCATTCAAGTCAATGGGTCCGCAAAAAAAATGGAACACATACGGAAATGCATCCGTATGTCTTCCGTATCCGTTCCGTTTTTGCTGAACCATCTATTGAAAATGTTATACCCAGCCCAACTTTTTCTATGTAATTACTGTATACTGTATATGGCATATGGAAAAACGGAACGGAAACACAACGGAAGCAAAAAACGGAACAACGGATCCGTTAAAAACGGACCGCAAAACACTGAAAAAGCAATACTGTCGTGTGCATGAGTCCTAACAAACAGTGCAGGTCTCCAGCAAGAAGTAAACTCTACCATGGAGCACAGATGCAACAGTTAAGCTACCTGCTGCCCGCGCTTGTCAGCATGGCGCATAGCAGCAGGAGGGAAAGAGGGAGCCCAGCAGCCGTTCCCGTGGGTAGGGGCAGCAGCGCTGGCATGGACCGCTGGGCTAACACCCTGTACATTAACTGCCCAGTCATAGCTATCATCCAGCCATATATCAGTTATTCCCACTGTCATAGTCCTCCTCACACATCACTAATTCCAGCTCCCCGGTTTATTAGTCAGGCTTCTGGCATTAGTATACATGCAATTAAGAGATTTATGTATATTTTTTACCCTATACTTTTCCTTCTGAACTGTTCTAGTCCCTCCTTCCATTCCTCCCCCAGTCCCACTACCTCGCCCCCGGTCTCTATCTGCACTATCTTCCCCCCCTATAACATAATTACCGTCCCCCCCAGTCCCTAGTATAAACACTCCTCCAACCTTCTGGCCATCTTCTCCCCAGCACAGCTGCCCCTTCCCCATTGAGGTGCAGTCCGTCCCTACGATAGAGCCTATAGCCGATAGAGAAGTCGGCCCAGTTCTCCAGGAACCCAAACCCCTCCTTCCTACACCAGTTCTTGAGCCACTTTCTCCCCTCCCTAATCTCCCGCCACTTTTCTGGTGTGGCTCGTGGTACCGGTCGTATTTCAGAAAACACTACCTTTGAGGTCCTTGCACTCAGCTTGTGACCTAAATCCCTAAAATCATTTTTAAGGACGCTTCACCTACCTCTAACTTTGTCATTGGTTCCGATATGGACCATGACCGCTGGATCTTCTCCAGACCCTCCCAGTAATCTGTCAACCCGATCCACGATGTGTCGAACTCGAGCGCCAGGAAGACAACACATAGTTCGACAATCCCGGTCTTTGTGACAGATCGCCCTATCTGTACCCCTAATAATGAAGTCTCCCACTACCAGTACCTGTCTGGCCTGCTCTCCTGGTCCCCTGCCAACTGGAGCTGAGATTCCCCTGACTAGCAGAGGAAGTGTCCGGCTGCAGCAGTGCTCTCCCTGAACTGACATCCCCCTCATCTGCCAACTTTGTGTCAGATCGGGGCTAGCACTTATCCCTCTACGCCGCTTTCTGTTACCCAGCTAGCTACCTCACTTTCCTTATAGATACTTGATGTGCAATTCCAAACAGGCGAATATGCTCACTTTTTGAACAAAGATATGTACCCTCAAATGGCTCTTCCAGGACTGTATACATTAGACAAGATGTGCACTGGACGGCGCTGTCAATAATGGAACACATACTAAGTGGGGATTACGCAAGAAAAGAGAGAAATACAATATAGTGCAGTGATAAGAATCTAACTTACTGTAGTCCCCTCCTAAAGTCCCTGAATCTCAAGTCACATACTTAATAAAAAACACAAATCGTGAAATCAAGCACGCGAACGCTCATAAACTCGTGTTGTTTGTCTGCTTGTATAAGTGCAGCTCTTAATCCAGACTGCTTTTTTTCCTCTGACAATTTCCAAAATGCCATTTCTTGCATATAAATATCATGACGACTATGTGAACTTTACAGAAAAGCTTTTATAGTTGAGAAAAGATAAAATGTGTCCAAGAGTGATATTTATACAGAAAGATATGTCTCACCTAACAATATATCTGCATCCGAGAACCTCTGCATTTCCAAGATTCTTCTGCAGGGCATTAGAGCATTTAAAGTATATTCTTATATATAAGCAGCAGTTTTATAGGAGTTATATTATTGTACATAGGAGCAGTATTATAGCAGTTATATTCCTGTACATAGGAGCAGTATTATAGCAGTTATATTCTTGTACATAGGAGCAGTATTATAGTAGTTATATTATTGTACATAGGAGCAGTATTATAGCAGTTATATTCCTGTACATAGGAGCAGTATTATAGCAGTTAAATTCTTGTACATAGGAGCAGTATTATAGTAGTTATATTCTTGTACATAGGAGCAGTATTATAGTAGGTATATTCTTCTACATAGGAGCAGTATTATAGTAGTTATATTCTTGTACATAGGAGGTAGTATTATAGTAGTTCTATTCTTGTACATAGGAGCAGTATTATAGTAGTTCTATTCTTCTACATAGGAGCAGTATTATAGTAGTTATATTCCTGTACATAGGAGCAGTATTATAGTAGTTATATTCTTTTACATAGGAGCAGTATTATAGTAGTTATATTCTTGAACATTGGAGCAGTATTATAGTAGTTATATTCTTGTACATAGGAGCAGTATTATAGTAGTTATATTCTTGTACATAGGAACAGTATTATAGTAGTTATATTCTTGTACATAGGGGCAGTATTATAGTAGTTATATTCTTGTACATAGGAGCAGTATTATAGCAGTTAAATTCTTGTGCATAGGATCCGTATTATAGTAGTTATATTCTTGTGCATAGGAGCAGTATTATAGTAGTTATATTCTTGTACATTGGAGCAGTGTTATAGCTGTTATATTCCTCTACATAGGACCAGTATTATATTAGTTATATTCTTGTATATAGGAGCAGTATTATAGTAGCTATATTCTTGTACATAGTGTGGGGATCCGCTCTGGTAGGCAATGGTAGCGAGTGCAGTATAGAGGCAACACAGAATGGTCTTGGTGTAAAACACGATGCTTTGTTTATTCACACGGTGCATACAAGTGAAAGACGGTGCAGTTCATAGGGAGGGTGGTCACACACAACAGCAAAATAATAGTTCAAACACAGCAAGTCCCTGCTGCAGGCTACTTGAGGCCTGTTTCAGTCACATAAAGCAAACAAAGTCTATTTAAAGCCAGGAGTAATGTCACCTTTTTCGTGAAGTAACCCTGGGTTCACACCTGAGCGTTTTACAGCGCGTTCAAACGCGCTGTAAAACGCTCAAGACATGAAATCCAATGCTTCCCTATGGGAATGGTTCACACCTGGGCGTTTTAAAGCGCGTACGAACGCGCTGTAAAACGCCCGACGCTCAAACAAGTACTTGAGCTTCTTTGGGGCGTTTTGACGCGCGTTTGTGGCCATAGGACACTGCAGTCAATGACACAAACGCGCGTCAAACGCGCGTTTACTATTACAAAAAACGCGCATAAAAACGCGCGACAAAAACGCGCGTAAAACGCGCGTTTGCGCAACGCTCAGGTGTGAACCCAGGGTTAGTCCATGGGTCCTGCTTCTAGCCACAGGACACGGATCCCTCCTGGTTTCAGCTGCAGGATCCTGCACAGTCCTCCACAGGCCTCAGCACACAGCCCAGCTCACCTCCACTTCTCACTCTCACAGCCAGAGAACACAGAAGCTTCACATTGCACACCACACCCTTGTTGCTGGTCAGGTTTTAACCCTTCCCTGCAAAATCTGGCCTGGACCGTGGGGAGACAGGCACCCGCCCGCATATCTGCCTGCTCCCAATAAGAGCCGGCCCGGATCCGCTGTGTTAACAGCATAACCGCTGCAATATGCACTTTTCTGGCTCTTACTCCACCGGTGCCAGGACCCCCGGTGGCACGTACCTGCCGTCTATTACCACCCCAGGTACTCTCCTACAATAGGAACAGTATTATAGTAGTTATATTCTTGTGTATAGGAGCAGTATTATAGTAATTATATTCTTGTACATAGGAATAGTATTATAGTATTTATATTATTCTACATAGGAGCAGTATTATAGTAGTTATATTCTTGTACATAGGAGCAGTATTATAGTATTTATATTCTTGTACATAGGAGCAGTATTATAGTAGTTATATTATTCTACATGGGATCAGTATTATATTAGTTATATTCTTGTACATAGGAGGCAGTATTATAGTAGTTATATTATTGTACACAGGAGGCAGTATTATAATAGTTATATTCTTATACATAGGAGCAGTATTATAGTAGTTATATTCTTATACATAGGAGCAGTATTATAGTAGTTATATTCTTATACATAGGAGCAGTATTATAGTAGTTATATTCTTGTACATAGGAGGCAGTATTATAGTAGTTATATTCTTGTACATAGGAGCAGTATTAGAGGAGTTATATTCTTGTTTTCTAGGAGGCAGTATTATAATAGCTTAATTCTTGTACATAGGAGCAGTATTATAGTAGTTATATTCTTGTACATAGGAGCAGTATTATAGTAGTTATATTCTTGTTTATAGGAGGCAGTATTATAGTAGCTTAATTCTTGTATTGCACAAAGCGACAGTATTGTAGTATTTCCCACTATTATAGTGTTTTCCATGTGGCCTCACTTATGCACTTCAGAATCATAAAACTTTTCTTCCATAAAATTTGGCCACCTGTGAGGATTTTCTTTGAACTTTTTTTACAATGGGGTAAAATGTAACACTTTTAGTATGACATGTCTAGTGATGTGCATTGTACATGTAATATTTGTTACATAATTTCTTCCACATTTCATTTATATTTCCTTCTTCTCTAAGGTTCTGCTAGATAATTAGCTTGCTCCTGTTCTGTGGCTTCTGCTCATGTAGCTAAAGAAATCACCCAGAGGTCAGTGTGTGCAAATTAGCGCTGAGCTGAGCCTCCTGCTGTCCTCTCCCAGGTTGAGCTGGTGGATTGTTTTGCACAGTGTCTTGATTATGCCATTATGTTTGTCCATTAATGAATCATGTGAGAGATAAGAACTATTTGTCACCTGCACTTAACTTACAGCAGGGGATTATTTACTTCTATGATTGATTTAAGAGCATCCCCGAGAGATCAGTCTGGGTAGACACAGTTAAGAGTTGATACCATCATGCAATTAGTTGAAACTTTCCATTGTCATAATACATGTGGCATTCAACAAGCTTTGTCTGGTTGGAGACCTTTGGTGTCACAGTGCCATCTGCTAGCACAGTAGCTGCTTCACTCTGCCAGCCATCCATTATACAAGTCTGTCTTAATGAAGGGAAAGACATAGGGTGCACGGACCCCATAGTCACCTCCACTCTGCTAGAAATATCTCTATTCCCATAGGAGCCGCATATTCTCTATACAGTTTCCATATCAACAATGAAACCTAATGGAATTGTACATTAATTTCAGAAACTTAACCATTATACGAGGAACTCAAAGCAACTCAACAGAATGAACTATTGTGATCATTATTTAGCAAGAATTCAAGAGAATGTGCAATTCCTATTATGCCTATTTATATATACTGTAGGTCCAATTATTCTGCTGATCCTGGCAAGAAGAAAGAAGAAACAGATATGATATCTCAAGTCAATCATCTATCTATCTATCTATCTATCTATCTATCTATCTATCTATCTATCACTTTTATCTATTTATCTACATCATAGGTCCACAGGACTTGTGTCAGGCTTGTTTAGATGTGCCTTAGGGTCCATCCACACGTCCGTAGTGTATTGCACCCCAATAGAACTGCCTATTCTTGTCCGCAATTGCGGACAAGAATAGGTCATGTTCTTTTTTTTATCCAGAGCCACGGACCGGTAGTTAGGGGGCGCGCTCCGGAAATGCAGAGGCGGACAGCACACTGTGTGCTGTCCGCATCCATTCCTGCTCCATAGAGAATCAATAGGTCCGCATCCATTCCTGCTCCATAGAGAATCAATGGGTCCGCACCCGTTCCCCAAAATTGCGGAATGGGAGAAGACACATTCACTGACTTGTGAATAGACCCTTGACATACTTCTGATGCTGAATTTTGTCTTGAGGACACAGAAGAGGTTTTATGATGACTCTTCCATGAAGGCCATATTTGTGCAGTTGTTGCTGAACAGTTGAACAATGCACCACAACTCCAGGGTCTGCTAAATCTTCCTTGAAGTCCTTTTGCAGTCAAGCGGGGGCTCTGATTTGCCTTTCTGCCAATCCTACGAGCAGCTGTCTGTGAAATTTGTCTTTGTCTTCCTGACCTTCTCTTGGCCTCCACTGTTCCTGTTAACTGCCATTTCTTTATTACTTTTTAAACTGAGGAAATGGCAATCTAAAAGTACTTAAAAAAGCACTAGCTGAAGTTTTTATCATGGCCCTAACAGTCCCCTAATCTGTGCATCATTAAAAATCTGTGGAAAGACCTCAAAAGAGCAGTGCATGCAAGACGGCCCAGGAATCTCACCAAACTGGAAGACTTTTGCAAGGAAGAATGGAGGAAAATCCCTCAAACAATAATTGAAAAACTCTTAGGTGCTACAAAGAGTCATTACAAGCTGTGATGACCTGTCAGAAAGGATGCTTTTAGGTACTAACCATGCAGGGTGCCCAAAGGTATGTTTCAGCATATTTTAATTTTTTATATATTTTTATTTTTGTTATTTTGAAAATGTAAAAGATGAAAAAAATAAAAGCATTTCTGCAAATACAAATGGAATGTGTCATCTTTAACTTTATGCCTTTTGGGGATCATTTAATCTTCAATTTTCACAGTAACAGTAATTGTGACCTGGGGTGCCCAAACTTTTACATGCCACTGTATCTATCTACTGTATCTATCTATCTATCTATCTATCCATCCATCTAGATAGCTCGCTAGCTACCGCATTACTCAAAAGTATAATTTTCTGCTTGCAAGTAATACAGCATGCATTGTGAAAGGGTAAACATTTCTTAGCCTATGTGAGTGGAATTATCTGGGAGGAGATGTGTTCATGGATAGAGTTGAGCGAACACCTGGATGTTCGGGTTCGAGAAGTTCGGCCGAACATCCCGGAAATGTTCGGGTTCGGGATCCGAACCCGATCCGAACTTCGTCCCGAACCCGAACCCCATTGAAGTCAATGGGGACCCGAACTTTTCGGCACTAAAAAGGCTGTAAAACAGCCCAGGAAAGAGCTAGAGGGCTGCAAAAGGCAGCAACATGTAGGTAAATCCCCTGCAAACAAATGTGGATAGGGAAATGAATTAAAATAAAAATTAAATAAATAAAAATTAACCAAAATCAATTGGAGAGAGGTTCCATAGCAGAGAATCTGGCTTCCCGTCACCCACCACTGGAACAGTCCATTCTCAGATATTTAGGCCCCGGCACCCAGGCAGAGGAGAGAGGTCCCGTAACAGAGAATCTGTCTTCATGTCAGCAGAGAATTAGTCTGCATGTCATAGCAGAGAATGAGGCTTCACGTCAGCCACCACTGCAACAGTCCATTGGCATATATTTAGGCCCAGCACACACACAGGCAGAGGAGAGAGGTCCCGTAACAGAGAATCTGGCTTCATGTCAGCAGAGAATCAGTCTGCATGTCATAGCAGAGAATCAGGCTTCACGTCAGCCACCACTGCAACAGTCCATTGTCATAAATTTAGGCCCAGCACCCAGGCAGAGGAGAGAGGTCCCGTAACAGAGAATCTGGCTTCATGTCAGCAGAGAATCAGTCTTCATATCATAGCAGAGAATCAGGCTTCACGTCACCCACCACTGTAAGAGTCAATTTTCATAAATTTAGGCCCAGAACCCAGGCAGAGGAGAAAGGTCCCGTAACAGACAATCTGGCTTCATGTCAGCAGAGAATCAGTCTTCATATCATAGCAGAGAATCAGGCTTCACGTCACCCACCACTGTAAGAGTCAATTTTCATAAATTTAGGCCCAGAACCCAGGTAGAGGAGAAAGGTCCCGTAACAGACAATCTGGCTTCATGACAGCAGAGAATCAGTCTGCATGTCATAGCAGAGAATCAGGCTTCACGTCAGCCACCACTGCAACAGTCCATTGTCATAAATTTAGGCCCAGCACCCAGGCAGAGGAGAGAGGTCCCGTAACAGAGGATCTGGCTTCATGTCAGCAGAGAATCAGTCTGCATGTCATAGCAGAGAATGAGGCTTCACGTCAGCCACCACTGCAACAGTCCATTGGCATATATTTAGGCCCAGCACACACACAGGCAGAGGAGAGAGGTCCCGTAACAGACAATCTGGCTTCATGTCAGCAGAGAATTAGTCTGCATGTCATAGCAGAGAATGAGGCTTCACGTCACCCACCACTGCAACAGTCCATTGGCATATATTCAGGCCCAGCACCCAGGCAGAGGAGAGAGGTCCCGTAACAGAGGATCTGGCTTCATGTCAGCAGAGAATCAGTCTGCATGTCATAGCAGAGAATGAGGCTTCACGTCAGCCACCACTGCAACAGTCCATTGTCATAAATTTAGGCCCAGCACCCAGGCAGAGGAGAGAGGTCCCGTAAAAGAGGATCTGGCTTCATGTCAGCAGAGAATCAGTCTGCATGTCATAGCAGAGAATCAGGCTTCACGTCAGCCACCACTGCAACAGTCCATTGTCATAAATTTAGGCCCAGCACCCAGGCAGAGGAGAGAGGTCCCGTAAAAGAGGATCTGGCTTCATGTCAGCAGAGAATCAGTCTGCATGTCATAGCAGAGAATCAGGCTTCACGTCAGCCACCACTGCAACAGTCCATTGTCATAAATTTAGGCCCAGCACCCAGGCAGAGGAGAGAGGTCCCGTAACAGAGGATCTGGCTTCATGTCAGCAGAGAATCAGTCTGCATGTCATAGCAGAGAATCAGGCTTCACGTCAGCCACCACTGCAACAGTCCATTGTCATAAATTTAGGCCCAGCACCCAGGCAGAGGAGAGAGGTCCCGTAACAGACAATCTGGCTTCATGTCAGCAGAGAATTAGTCTGCATGTCATAGCAGAGAATCAGGCTTCATGTCAGCCACCACTGCAACAGTCCATTGGCATATATTTAGGCCTAGCACACAGGCAGAGGAGAGGTTCATTCAACTTTGGGTAGCATCGCAATATAATGGTAAAATGAAAATAAAAATAGGATTGAATGAGGAAGTGCCCTGGAGTCCAATAATATATGGTTATGGGGAGGTAGTTAATGTCTAATCTGGACAAGGGACGGACAGGTCCTGTGGGATCCATGCCTGGTTCATTTTTATGAACGTCAGCTTGTCCACATTGGCTGTAGACAGGCGGCTGCGTTTGTCTGTAATGACGCCCCCTGCCGTGCTGAATACACGTTCAGACAAAACGCTGGCTGCCGGGCAGGCCAGCACCTCCAAGGCATAAAAGGCTAGCTCTGGCCACGTGGACAATTTAGAGACCCAGAAGTTGAATGGGGCCGAACCATCAGTCAGTACGTGGAGGGGTGTGCACACGTACTGTTCCACCATGTTAGTGAAATGTTGCCTCCTGCTAACACGTTGCGTATCAGGTGGTGGTGCAGTTAGCTGTGGCGTGTTGACAAAAGTTTTCCACATCTCTGCCATGCTAACCCTGCCCTCAGAGGAGCTGGCCGTGACACAGCTGCCTTGGCGACCTCTTGCTCCTCCTCTGCCTTGGCCTTGGGCTTCCACTTGTTCCCCTGTGACATTTGGGAATGCTCTCAGTAGCGCGTCTACCAACGTGCGCTTGTACTCGCGCATCTTCCTATCACGCTCCAGTGCAGGAAGTAAGGTGGGCACATTGTCTTTGTAGCGTGGATCCAGCAGGGTGGCAACCCAGTAGTCCGCACAGGTTAAAATGTGGGCAACTCTGCTGTCGTTGCGCAGGCACTGCAGCATGTAGTCGCTCATGTGTGCCAGGCTGCCCAGGGGTAAGGACAAGCTGTCCTCTGTGGGAGGCGTATCGTCATCGTCCTGCCTTTCCCCCCAGCCACGCACCAGTGATGGACCCGAGCTGCGTTGGGTGCCACCCCGCTGTGACCATGCTTCATCCTCATCCTCCTCCACCTCCTCCTCATCCTCGTCCTCCTCGTCCTCCAGTAGTGGGCCCTGGCTGGCCACATTTGTACCTGGCCTCTGCTGTTGCAAAAAACCTCCCTCTGAGTCACTTCGAAGAGACTGGCCTGAAAGTGCTAAAAATGACCCCTCTTCCTCATCCTCCTCCTCCTCCTCCTGGGCCACCTCCTGTTCCATCATCGCCCTAAGTGTTTTCTCAAGGAGACATAGAAGTGGTATTGTAACGCTGATAACGGTGTCATCGCCACTGGCCATGTTGGTGGAGTACTCGAAACAGCGCAACAGGGCACACAGGTCTCGCATGGAGGCCCAGTCATTGGTGGTGAAGTGGTGCTGTTCTGTAGTGCGACTGACCCGTGCGTGCTGCAGCTGAAACTCCACTATGGCCTGCTGCTGCTCGCACAGTCTGTCCAGCATGTGCAAGGTGGAGTTCCACCTGGTGGGCACGTCGCATATGAGGCGGTGAGCGGGAAGGCCGAAGTTACGCTGTAGCGCAGACAGGCGAGCAGCGGCAGGATGTGAACGCCGGAAGCGCGAACAGACGGCCCGCACTTTATGCAGCAGCTCTGACATGTCGGGGTAGTTGTGAATGAACTTCTGCACCACCAAATTCAGCACATGCGCCAAGCAAGGGATGTGCGTCAAATTGGCTAGTCCCAGAGCTGCAACGAGATTTCGCCCATTATCACACACCACCAGGCCGGGCTTGAGGCTCACCGGCAGCAACCACTCGTCGGTCTGTTGTTCAATACCCCGCCACAACTCCTGTGCGGTGTGGGGCCTGTCCCCCAAACATATGAGTTTCAGAATGGCCTGCTGACGTTTACCCCGGGCTGTGCTGAAGTTGGTGGTGAAGGTGTGTGGCTGACTGGATGAGCAGGTGGAAGAAGAGGAGGAGGAAGCCGAGAAGGAGGAGGTGGCAACAGGAGGCAAAGAATGTTGCCCTGCGATCCTTGGCGGCGGCAGGACGTGCGCCAAACAGCTCTCCGCCTGGGGCCCAGCTGCCACTACATTTACCCAGTGTGCAGTTAGGGAGATATAGCGTCCCTGGCCGTGCTTACTGGTCCACGTATCTGTGGTTAGGTGGACCTTGCTACAGATGGCGTTGCGCAGTGCACACTTGATTTTATCGGATACTTGGTTGTGCAGGGAAGGCACGGCTCTCTTGGAGAAGTAGTGCCGGCTGGGAACAACATACTGTGGGACAGCAAGCGACATGAGCTGTTTGAAGCTGTCTGTGTCCACCAGCCTAAATGACAGCATTTCATAGGCCAGTAGTTTAGAAATGCTGGCATTCAGGGCCAGGGATCGAGGGTGGCTAGGTGGGAATTTACGCTTTCTATCAAATGTTTGTGAGATGGAGAGCTGAACGCTGGCGTGTGACATGGTTGAGACGCTTGGTGACGGAGGTGGTGGTGGTGGTGTTGGTGGTACATCCCCTGTTTGCTGGGCGGCAGGTGCCAACGTTCCTCCAGAGGCGGAGGAAGAGGCCGAGGCGGCAGCAGCAGAATAGGCCGAGGCGGCAGCAGCAGAAGAGGTAGCAGGGGGAGCCTGAGTGACTTCCTTGGTTTTAAGGTGTTTACTCCACTGCAGTTCATGCTTTGCATGCAGGTGCCTGGTCATGCAGGTTGTGCTCAGGTTCAGAACGTTAATGCCTCGCTTCAGGCTCTGATGGCACAGCGTGCAAACCACTCGGGTCTTGTCGTCAGCACATTGTTTGAAGAAGTGCCATGCCAGGGAACTCCTTGAAGCTGCCTTTGGGGTGCTCGGTCCCAGATGGCGGCGGTCAGTAGCAGGCGGAGTCTCTTGGCGGCGGGTGTTCTGCTTTTGCCCACTGCTCCCTCTTTTGCTACGCTGTTGGCTCGGTCTCACCACTGCCTCTTCCTCCGAACTGTGAAAGTCAGTGGCACGACCTTCATTCCATGTGGGGTCTAGGACCTCATCGTCCCCTGCATCGTCTTCCACCCAGTCTTGATCCCTGACCTCCTGTTCAGTCTGCACACTGCAGAAAGACGCAGCAGTTGGCACCTGTGTTTCGTCATCATCAGAGACATGCTGAGGTGGTATTCCCATGTCCTCATCATCAGGAAACATAAGTGGTTGTGCGTCAGTGCATTCTATGTCTTTCACCGCTGGGGAAGGGCTAGGTGGATGCCCTTGGGAAACCCTGCCAGCGGAGTCTTCAAACAGCATAAGAGACTGCTGCATAACTTGAGGCTGAGACAGTTTCCCTGGTATGCATGGGGGTGATGTGACAGACTGATGGGGTTGGTTTTCAGGCGCCATCTGTGCGCTTTCTGCAGAAGACTGGGTGGGAGATAATGTGAACGTGCTGGATCCACTGTCGGCCACCCAATTGACTAATGCCTGTACCTGCTCAGGCCTTACCATCCTTAGAACGGCATTGGGCCCCACCATATATCGCTGTAAATTCTGGCGGCTACTGGGACCTGAGGTAGTTGGTACACTAGGACGTGTGGATGTGGCAGAACGGCCACGTCCTCTCCCAGCACCAGAGGGTCCACTAACACCACCACGACCATGTCCACGTCCGCGTCCCTTACTAGATGTTTTTCTCATTGTTATGGTTCACCACAACAACAAATATATTATTTGGCCCAATGTATTGTATTCAAATTCAGCGGGATATAAATTTGAGGCCTAGTATTTAGGCGCTGGGTGACCGGTATGGATTTAGTGACAGAATTAGACTTGGAAATGCACAGAAGCGTGTGTGTGAAGTTATTCTGAATGACCCAATGTGCACCTTGAATATTATATACCCTTTTTGGGATAGATTTCAAATAGCTCTGATATAGCAGGAACCACTAAATTATGAAATTGCTAAATTGGGAATTGTACTTCAACCCAGAACAAAAAATGTGCTTTGACGGGCACTAAATAACTTTCCCAGCTACAACAGGACAGCGGTAACGAGAGATTTAGAGGGATTTAAATTTGAGGCCTAGTATTTAGGCGCTGGGTGACAGGTATGGGTTTAGTGACAGAATTAGACTTGGAAATGCACAGTAGCGGTGTGTGTGAAGTTATTCTGAATGACCCTAATGTGCACCTTCAATATTATATACCCTTTTAGGGATAGATTTCAAATAGCTCTGATATAGCAGGAACCACTAAATTATGAAATTGCTAAATTGGGAATTGTACTTCAACCCAGAACAAAAAATGTGCTTTGACGGACACTAAATATCTTGCCCAGCAACAACAGTACAGCGGTAACGAGAGATTTAGCGGGATATAAATTTGAGGCCTAGTATTTAGGCGCTGGGTCACCGGTATGGATTTAGTGACAGAATTAGACTTGGAAATGCACAGAAGCGTGTGTGTGAAGTTATTCTGAATGACCCTATGTGCACCTTCAATATTATATACCCTTTTAGGGATAGATTTCAAATAGCTCTGATATAGCAGAAACCACTAAATTATGAAATTGCTAAATTGGGAATTGTACTTCAACCCAGAACAAAAAATGTGCTTTGACGGACACTAAATATCTTGCCCAGCAACAACAGTACAGCGGTGGGTAACGAGAGATTTAGAGGGATTTAAATTTGAGGCCTAGTATTTAGGCGCTGGGTCACCGGTATGGATTTAGTGACAGAATTAGACTTGGAAATGCACAGAAGCGTGTGTGTGAAGTTATTCTGAATGACCCTATGTGCACCTTCAATATTATATACCCTTTTAGGGATAGATTTCAAATAGCTCTGATATAGCAGAAACCACTAAATTATGAAATTGCTAAATTGGGAATTGTACTTCAACCCAGAACAAAAAATGTGCTTTGACGGACACTAAATATCTTGCCCAGCAACAACAGTACAGCGGTGGGTAACGAGAGATTTAGAGGGATTTAAATTTGAGGCCTAGTATTTAGGCGCTGGGTGACAGGTATGGGTTTAGTGACAGAATTAGACTTGGAAATACACAGTAGCGGGTGTGTGTGAAGTTATTCTGAATGACCCTATGTGCACCTTCAATATTATATACCCTTTTAGGGATAGATTTCAAATAGCTCTGATATAGCAGAAACCACTAAATTATGAAATTGCTAAATTGGGAATTGTACTTCAACCCAGAACAAAAAATGTGCTTTGACGGACACTAAATATCTTGCCCAGCAACAACAGTACAGCGGTGGGTAACGAGAGATTTAGAGGGATTTAAATTTGAGGCCTAGTATTTAGGCGCTGGGTCACCGGTATGGATTTAGTGACAGAATTAGACTTGGAAATGCACAGATGCGTGTGTGTGTGAAGTTATTCTGAATGACCCAATGTGCACCTTCAATATTATATACCCTTTTAGGGATAGATTCCAAATAGCTCTGATATAGCAGGAACCACTAAATTATGAAATTGCTAAATTGGGAATTGTACTTCAACCCAGAACAAAAAATGTGCTTTGACGGACACTAAATATCTTGCCCAGCAACAACAGTACAGCGGTGGGTAACGAGAGATTTAGAGGGATGTAAATTTGAGGCCTAGTATTTAGGCGCTGGGTGACAGGTATGGGTTTAGTGACAGAATTAGACTTGGAAATACACAGTAGCGGGTGTGTGTGAAGTTATTCTGAATGACCCAATGTGCACCTTCAATATTATATACCCTTTTTGGGATAGATTTCAAATAGCTCTGATATAGCAGGAACCACTAAATTATGAAATTGCTAAATTGGGAATTGTACTTCAACCCAGAACAAAAAATGTGCTTTGACGGACACTAAATATCTTGCCCAGCAACAACAGTACAGCGGTAACGAGAGATTTAGAGGGATTTAAATTTGAGGCCTAGTATTTAGGCGCTGGGTCACCGGTATGGATTTAGTGACAGAATTAGACTTGGAAATGCACAGAAGCGTGTGTGTGAAGTTATTCTGAATGACCCTATGTGCACCTTCAATATTATATACCCTTTTAGGGATAGATTTCAAATAGCTCTGATATAGCAGAAACCACTAAATTATGAAATTGCTAAATTGGGAATTGTACTTCAACCCAGAACAAAAAATGTGCTTTGACGGACACTAAATATCTTGCCCAGCAACAACAGTACAGCGGTAACGAGAGATTTAGAGGGATTTAAATTTGAGGCCTAGTATTTAGGCGCTGGGTGACAGGTATGGGTTTAGTGACAGAATTAGACTTGGAAATACACAGTAGCGGGTGTGTGTGAAGTTATTCTGAATGACCCAATGTGCACCTTCAATATTATATACCCTTTTTGGGATAGATTTCAAATAGCTCTGATATAGCAGGAACCACTAAATTATGAAATTGCTAAATTGGGAATTGTACTTCAACCCAGAACAAAAAATGTGCTTTGACGGACACTAAATATCTTGCCCAGCAACAACAGTACAGCGGTAACGAGAGATTTAGAGGGATTTAAATTTGAGGCCTAGTATTTAGGCGCTGGGTGACAGGTATGGGTTTAGTGACAGAATTAGACTTGGAAATACACAGTAGCGGGTGTGTGTGAAGTTATTCTGAATGACCCAATGTGCACCTTCAATATTATATACCCTTTTAGGGATAGATTCCAAATAGCTCTGATATAGCAGGAACCACTAAATTATGAAATTGCTAAATTGGGAATTGTACTTCAACCCAGAACAAAAAATGTGCTTTGACGGACACTAAATATCTTGCCCAGCAACAACAGTACAGCGGTAACGAGAGATTTAGAGGGATTTAAATTTGAGGCCTAGTATTTAGGCGCTGGGTGACAGGTATGGGTTTAGTGACAGAATTAGACTTGGAAATACACAGTAGCGGGTGTGTGTGAAGTTATTCTGAATGACCCAATGTGCACCTTCAATATTATATACCCTTTTTGGGATAGATTTCAAATAGCTCTGATATAGCAGGAACCACTAAATTATGAAATTGCTAAATTGGGAATTGTATTTCAACCCAGAACAAGAAATGTGCTTGAACGGACACTAAATAACTCGCCCAGCTACAGCACTAGGGACAGATTTAGCTGGATATAAATTTGAGGCCTAGTATTTAGGCGCTGGGTGACCGGTATGGATTTAGTGACAGAATTAGACTGGGATATGGCCAAAAAATAAACAGACTATTGCTGGTTAAATGCACTTGGTGTGACAGCTTCACCCTGATGTAGGCTTTAGCCAAAAAACAACCACACCATTGAGGGTTAAATGCACTTGGTGACAGGCGCAGCTTGCCCCTGATTTTGTATATGGCCAAAAAATGAACAGACTATTGCTGGTTAAATGCACTTGGTGTGACAGCTTCACCCTGATGTAGGCTTTAGCCAAAAAACAACCACACCATTGAGGGTTAAATGCACTTGGTGACAGGCGCAGCTTGCCCCTGATTTTGTATATGGCCAAAAAATGAACAGACTATTGCTGGTTAAATGCACTTGGTGTCACAGCTTCACCCTGATGTAGGCTTTAGCCAAAAAACAACCACACCATTGAGGGTTAAATGCACTTGGTGACAGGCGCAGCTTGCCCCTGATTTTGTATATGGCCAAAAAATGAACAGACTATTGCTGGTTAAATGCACTTGGTGTGACAGCTTCACCCTGATGTAGGCTTTAGCCAAAAAACAACCACACCATTGAGGGTTAAATGCACTTGGTCGCAGCTTGTGCTGGCGCACCACAAGACACAAAATGGCCGCCGATCACCCCAGAAAAATGAGACTGACAAACGGTCTGTGCAGCCTAAAAACAGTGAGCAATTGAGGATCAGCAGCTCAATGATCCACAGCTGCAGATCGATCAGTTAATCAAGTCCTTTGGAGGAGTTAATCTGCCTAATCTCGCCCTACTGTCGCAGCCGCAACCTCTCCCTACGCTAATCAGAGCAGAGTGACGGGCGGCGCTATGTGACTCCAGCTTAAATAGAGGCTGGGTCACATGGTGCTCTGGCCAATCACAGCCATGCCAATAGTAGGCATGGCTGTGATGGCCTCTTGGGGCAAGTAGTATGACGCTTGTTGATTGGCTGCTTTGCAGCCTTTCAAAAAGCGCCAAGAAAGCGTCACAAAAGCGCCAAGAAAGCGACGAACACCGAACCCGAACCCGGACTTTTACGAAAATGTCCGGGTTCGGGTCCGTGTCACGGACACCCCAAAATTCGGTACGAACCCGAACTATACAGTTCGAGTTCGCTCATCCCTATTCATGGATTTTATATTATTTGAAGCTTATTTATTTCACTGTCTTGCTCTCATCCTAATTTCAGACCAGCACAGTGAAGCCAATAAATCTGCATTATTGATATAATTACTGGGAAGAAATTTGGTGAAATTAGTGTTTTTTGAATGATTTTTCAGGAGCAAACACAATAGGATGAGATTCTGTTCTATGCTGTGCACTGTTCAGCTTTGCTGAATAGAATGGGATCGGGTCAGCAGAGTCATCTCATTATTAATAGAGGGTGTGGAAAATATTCAGAGGCAGAAGTTCTATTGTACTGCTGGATGGGATGATGCAATGTCCAGAGAGATAAGACTCTGAATGAATCACCCCTGTCTCCTAATTTCTGGGGAAGGGGCTATACTCCACTTTTTCCAAAAGATAATATGAGCCTATACTCCCATTAATTTCAGCTTCCATATAGCACAAAGTCTATACAGAGAATACAGGAAGAAAAGTTATAGTTATAGTTCAGTCTTGAAGATCTCCCCTCACCCCTCAAGGTAAATAATTTCAGATGACTCTCATAGTCCTCCTTTTATCAACATTACATGGGCAAATACTGTATATTAATGAAATAACTAGGAACTGAAGATGAGCAACCTTCTTTTAAAATGGTTTCACATCCGATTTGCTGAACAAAAAATAAATAAAAAATATGTGATTGTGGACGAATCAATTCTACTCAAATCAAAGCTGGCCTGAAAATTGGTATGTCACAGTCTGAAATCTCCAAGGACTCAAAGGATTTTTTTTTTTTTTTTAAGGGTTACAACTGTCTACTTGTATCGTAGTTCCGTTCCTACAAAAATCTGAACCACTGTTCTTTTGACTGCCGTCAATGCTCCATGTTTTCCGAATACTTTTTGAAGTATGAAGTGGTCACACATGCTCGGCTCCATCCCTCAACTGCCACCAGCCCTATCTACTGTTAGAAGCTGGGACTGGAGGAGACCTGAAGGGTTAGGGTTAGAAATAAATAACACACCCCCTGAGCTGTGAGACAGAGAGTCTGTCTGATATCAACTTTACCGTCACATGTTGATTCCTGTAGTGTATTTGGCATTCTGTCATAAACTACCTTGTGACTACAACCTAAGAGGAAGCCTGCAGGAAAGACCATACATACCTTCAAGAGTGGACCACATCCCAGTTGGCCTGAACCTATCCTACCATAGTATGGAGGGTCCTCTACATGTCCCATAATACATTTATTACACTTATTCTTGTCTTTTTTTAGTGGATTTCTGTGAAGCCCTGGGGCCATGAAGGTAGATGAAGGAGAACCGTTCTTCTTAGTCTGAGGAACATAGAGGAGTGGAAGGGAAAACAATAGCAGAACTGACAATACAGCAAAGGGAAGATGTTCCCACAGACATTGAAACCCTTCTTCATCTTGTTGTTCTTTTCTTTTCTAAGACGTAAACTTATTTTTCAGAAGATGCAAATGTGACTTCATGTGAACTTCTTCGACTCACCCGTATCGATCTCCTTTCTCTTGATGTCCATTATGAGAATGATTTGGCTCAGCATCTACTCTGCTAACGTTGGATTTCATATATCATGAAAGATGGAGGAAGGAAATATTGGGAATCGATGGCGTGTGCAGCTGCTGATGTCTACAGCTGCTCCAGCTTTACGTTACGCACATTATTTGTGTTTGTAATTAATTTCCCAGAGTGCATCCAGCTAAGTGGATTAATCCGGGCAGATAAAGCATCTCCTTTGCTTTAAGTTTTTATTGCAAAATATTAACTTTGCAACCAAAGACTTTTTAATTAATGTAATAGAGACTATGAATAATAATTGCTTATTACTTCAGATCTATCTTCCAATAGTGAAATCCAATTGCCTCTCATTGAATATTTCCTCATCAATTAGCATTGCTGATTTCTACCTCCTGCATAAAACATTAGGATAAGCAATAGGTAGATGTTCTTTATGAGATCTAGGGGAAAACAAAAATCAATGGCATTTTATTTTCCTTCAATTGATTGGATTGAATTGCCAAATTTAAGTATAATTAGTTTACAATCCAATATTTACTAGTCATTGGTGCAAGAGAAGGTGTAAATAATAGTAACACATATATACAGTGTACAGTATATAGTGAAGTATAAAGTAAAGTGAAACATTGTATAATAATATATTGGTGGTGCAGGTGGTTACAATTAGTGTTGAGCAAATCGAAGCCCACAAACTTTGTGGACTTCGATACGAATTTCAGGGAAAATTTGATTTGCTGCAAAGCCGAATTTCCTTGTGCAAATGGATTTTCCCTGAAATAGTGTAAAAATCACACTATACCTTACACTATATACATGCTGCATATGATAAATATGATAAAAATAATAGTAACACTAAAATACCACATCCTAGATCTCAATGAATGAAATATTCTAGTTGCAAAGCTTTATTCATTACATAGTAGAATGTGTTGAGAACAATAAAACATAAAAATGATGATTGTAAATCAAAATTAATATCCCATGGAGGAGACATGATATTCCAGAAGTGCTCGATTGGATTCAGATTTGGGGAATGGGCAGGCCAGTCCATAGCATCAATGCCTTCATCATGCAGGAACTGCTGACACACTTCAGCCACATAAGGCCTAGCATTGTCATGCATCAGAAGGAACCCAGGGCCCACTGCACCTGCATATGGTCTCAGAATAGGTCTGAGGATTTCGTCCCGGTACCTAATAGCAGTCAGGGTACCTCTGGGGCTGTGTGGCCCTCAAGAAATGCCGACCCACACCATTACGGACCCACTGCCAAACCGGTCATGCTGGAGGATGTTGCAGGCAGTGGAATGTGCTCCATGGTGTCTCCAGACTCTGTCATGTCTGTCACATCCGTGAAAAGCACAAGGGTGCCAGTGTTGAATCTACCAATCTTGTTGTTCTCTGGCAAATGCCAATCGCCCTGCACGGTGTTGGGCTATAAGCTCAACACCGACTTGTGAACGTCGGGCCCTCATACCACCCTCATGGAGTCTGCTTCTGACAGTGTGAGCAGACACATGGATATTAGTGGCCTGCTGGAGATTTTTCAGCAGGGCTCTGGTACTGCTCCTCCTGTTCCTCCTTGCACAATGGAGGAGGTAGCGGTCCTGCTGCTGGGTTGTTGCCCTCCTACGGCCCCTTCCACATCTCCTGGGATCTGCTCCATGCTCTGACAGACACAGCTAACCTCCTTGCCACAGCTCGCATTGATATGCCATCCTGGATATGCTGCACTACCTGAGTAACTTCTGTGGGTTGTAGACACCGCCTCATGCTACCTCTAAGGGTAAGAGCAATGACAAAATGCAAAAGTGACCAAAACAACAGCCAAAAAGGACCACCTGCAGAACTGCTCCTTTATAGGGGTTGTCTTGCTAATTGCCGATAATGTTTGATTCACCATCAGTGTTGCTTCATGTGGACAGGTTGATTTCACAGAAGTGTGATTGACTTGTAGTTACATTGTGTTGGTTAAGTGTTCCCTTTTTGATTTTGAGCAGTATATATGTCAGCAGTTTTTCTCTTCATATTTGCTGGGCATTGGCTGGTTCTCTACTTGATGCCATTATAGTAAATGGGGTCCAACGGGTATGCAACAATATCTGTCAATGACTAGAAGAGCCTGCCGGAGAAGACCGCCACCGATGTGAAACTAGCCTTACATTAGATGAGTAGTTTCTAGACTAAGGCTGTGTATGAACATATGCAGAGAGCCTGCAGGTAATAATAGGGGGTCCATGCCCTAATGGAAGGTGACTAAGGTGCCCCCCAAAGGTGTATAACAGTCACTATTTCTAAGTCATATTAGTTAATGTCAGAAAATGTTAACATTAGACGAGCTGTCATCATGTCATTGTCAGATTTTTTTCACTCCCAATTGCAGATTTAATTTTCCTCTTTTTGGAAATGAAATGACTTCAATTAGACGGCAGATCAGGCATCATTATTACGTTCTATCTGTGGAGGCTATTGTGCTCGGCTGATTTGTGAGATCTGCCTTGAAACGTTCTCTGCACAGTGTCATTATCTTTAACACGGTCCTTTCACAGAGTCCAGCGTATTAACATGAAATATATGAAAATGAGCACCTTGGGGTTTGTCGCGTTGTGTGTTCTTTGCATTTAGGGAAGCAGATGATTTTCTTTGTTGGGAAACTCACTAATTGTTGTCTGAATATCTATCATCAGAGCGTGAGAATAGACAGTGATTGTTGCATCTGTATTTAGCCAATCACACAAGGCGAATCTATTCCTAAAGACGAGGAACAAAGCGATAATTGATTATTTGTAAACATAATATAATGCCATTCATAGAGGGAAACTATATATAGCCTGAAATTTACATCAAATGCAATTCATATATTTTTATTTTTTTTGTTTTTTGCTTTTTTGCTTGTCCATCATGTTGCTCTTTTTCCTATTTTACCTTCATCTTTTCTAAGTATAATTGGCTTTTCCAATTACAGATCACCTTTCCGCTTGGCTTGAGATTTGTGGCGCAAGATATTCAGTTTTTAAATAAATTGATTTAGTGATACTCTGTTGGGAGGTGTCAATGTTAAATCTGCCTATGTCGCAAACCAGTGATTGTGTTGTGTATTATTTGAGAATTTTGTATATTGTATCAAAATTGTCTAAGAAGTTAGAGACTGTACCAAAATTTGAGACAAGGCGGAGACATTTGTATTTAGATCCAATAATATATGGCTCAGATTCCCATACCTCTGTATGTGATATGTCCATGGTTACAATTTCTATTATGGGTCTTCTAGTACCTTGGAAAAAATGAAAAAAAACTAAAAAGTAAATAATAAACGTGAGAATGAATTGGGGCAGATTTATTAATCCTGTGTAGTATTTAGGCAGTGTAAAGATAAGCATACTTTATCATAGTGGTTCAGGCTGGATGATAAATCTGTTTACACCAAATATTGATTGGATTTCTTTGCAACAGAATTTTGTGCCAAAATCTTCATGCAATCTTTGCACATTGTTGCATCTGAAGCCACTCCCATTTATGCTAAGCCACTCTCTCTGCAAATCAATGCCTCTCACCAAGTAATTTGAAGCAGAATATTTTTTGGTACATTTATTTAATGAACAGGTCCAAAATGTGATATAATTATTATGCACCAGAAATGTACCAAATTTTGGTACATTTTATATCAAATTCTAGGTGCAATCACATTAGCAGCTACTGAGTGGATGGAAGAAAAGTGAAAGTAGATGAGGAATAAGGAGATGAAGAAAAGGATAATGATGAGGAAGGAGGAGAAGAGTAAGGGCCGATTCGCATTGGCTTTATTGAAATCGGTTATAGTTTCCATTATAAGGAGTTATAACGGAATATAACGGAAAGAAAAACTGAAACCTTTAGGAGGCATTCTGTATTGCTCCTTCTTAATACATATTTATGGGGCCAAATAATGGTTCAGTTTGTTTCTGTTATATATGACGGAAAAAAGTTCTGTGGAACACTATATTTTGTTGCTATATGAGTGAAGACTATGCTCATAATTAGTAGTAGATGAAGCAATAATGTAACACATCAGGATTAGAAGAACTGGATGTAACTAATGAAGGACCTCGAGGTACAGTAGGTTCCAATGTAAACCAGAACACCCTAAGGAACACATAGGCTTGGTGAGCTTGTATGCTGGGGGTAAACAGTATACAAGTTATAGTGGCAGGATCGGGTAGGAAGACAACTGGGATATTGGGGACGTGGTGAAACCTTAATCATCACATATTGGCTCTGAGTGATCGTGGCTGAACTTGGATGCAAAAAAATATATCATACTGGTAGTGAAATATTGGTGTCCAGCTTCAAAAAATGAGTCTTGTGTAGAATAAAAAATATCGTACATTTGAAAAATCTAGCAAGACTTAGATTCCTACCAGCACATGTTCTATCATTAAAGTACTCAATGGACAAAAATATTTAACTGGATAATTGGGACAATGTGAGATTTTTGGAAAAGTCTGCAATGTGCTGGTAGGAATCTAAGTCTTGCTTGATTTGACAAATGTCCGATATTTTTGGTTAAATGTCATATCCATTTTGAAGAACATTAATAGAGTGTAGGGATAGAATCACTTTTAGTATATTTGCCCAGTTTATAGTTTTTATTTCCTTTCTTTTGTTGTTTTATTTCAGCTAAAGTTAAATAAAATAATAAATCAGGAAGGAAACTTCAATTTTTAAATTCAAATGTAATTATATTATTTTATTTTTTAAGTTTGAGGTGTTATTTCAAAGACAGGTGTTAAATATTGAATCGTTCCTTCCACAACATTGAATTTTAAGCTCCCCACAGAACATATTCCCATCTGATGTCTAAATATGTTTCCACACTGATTAACCTTTTTTTTAAGTCCTGAACTTTATTTTTCCAAATTGACAATTCAATGCACTTCTACACGGTTTTCATTTCAACTAAAACCTGAAAAAAATAAGAAAAGCTTCATGTGGGAGAACATTTCTTATGTGGAGATCAATAATTGATTATACCTACTTGAAAGTGGTCGTGTGAATTATTGAATAGATTCCCTGGTTCAGTTTACTATGCAAAGCAAACTTCTGGTAATTACAAACTAGTCACAGCCAAAGGAAATGGCTAGATAAAT
The DNA here is from genome assembly GCF_014858855.1 of Bufo gargarizans. Lineage (NCBI taxonomy): Eukaryota > Metazoa > Chordata > Amphibia > Anura > Bufonidae > Bufo > Bufo gargarizans. The sequence goes on along the minus strand of NC_058087.1, from coordinate 55,578,792 downwards.
GTATTGGTTTTAAATTTTCACTGGAAAGTCAAATATTCATGTTTAACTGAATGGGGGACCAGAGAATCTGGTTTCGTGTGGAACGTTTGCTTCATAACACCCTTGATAGCATGCCCACAGTTAATAGATGGAAGTCCATATATATGACAGTGGTTTACATTCTAATTAGTGATCTTGCTATAGCTATAGTAAAGTATGTACTGACTGAATTGTCATGCATAGTTTACAGTTTGTGAGAAGAACATATTATATTATTGATCCAGGGATCTTCAACCCATGTCTCCAAATTGGCAGACATGTAGCTTGGTGCCAGGTCCACCACTTGGAAGACATCGAATATTGCACTAGGTGCACCACTTGGAATATGTGTTTGGTAGTTTGATTACATGATCCAATTGGGATATGTCTAGTTTCATAGAAAATGTTCCAGCTGAAATAGGATATGTGTAGCTTAATAGTAAGGGCCCCATTTAGTTTATGTTTAGTTTGATCACAGGTCCACCACTAGGAATGCTACTTGGGAGATGTGTAGTTATATTATAAGTCCAACACTTGAGATCTGTAGTTTGATCCAAGATCAATCACCTATAAAATGTGCAATTTGATGGTAGGTCTGTCAATTGGGAGATATGTTCTTTGACAGTAGGTCCATCACTTGAGGGATCTGTACTTTGATTTTCATCATTCTCATCATTTACTTTACTTCTTCCAAATAGTGATCAGCGGGAGGTGCCATATTCGATTTCGCAATATTTCGCGAATATTCAATTGAATATTCGTGTTATATTCGTCGAAATCGAATATTCGTAATTATTCCAATGATCGCGAATAATATGCGATTTAATTAATCGCGTATTGCGATTTTTTTTTCCTTTAATAGTATAAGGCAACGTTCCTATGACTAATTGATTATGGCTAGGCTGTGTATTTTACGAAATTTCGTAATATTGCTCTAACTTCGTCTTTTAGAATATTCGTAATATTGCTCTAACTTCGTCTTTTAGAATATTCGTTATATTGCTCTAACTTCGTCTTTTAGAATATTACGAATATTCTAAAAGACGAAGTTAGAGCAATATTAAGAATATACGTAAAAAGTTTAAATCGCAATGCGATTAATATAACTCAAAGTAATTGCATGGCGATTACAACTTAGCACTGCTATATTCCATATTAGGCTAGAATTAATGAATATGGAATATAGCAGTGTTAAGTTGAAATCGCAATTCGATTATCATAACTTTAATTAATCGGATTGCGACTTCAACTTAACACTGCTATATTCCATATTCGTTAATTCTAGCCTAATATGGAATACAGCAGTGCTAAGTTGAAATCGCCATGCGATTACTTCGAGTTATATTAATCGCATTGCGATTTCAACTTTTTACATATATTCTTAATATTGCTCTAACTTTGTCTTTTAGAATATTCGTAATATTCTAAAAGACAAAGTTAGAGCAATATAACGAATATTCTAAAAGACGAAGTTAAAGCAATATTACGAAATTTCGTAAAATACCCATATGGATTGTAATTTAGCTAATATGGAATATAGCAGTGCTAAGTTGAAATCGCAATCCAATTAATTTAAGTTATAATAATCGAATTGCGATTTCAACTTTTTACGTATATTCTTAATATTGCTCTAACTTCGTTTTTTAGAATATTCGTAATATTCTAAAAGACGAAGTTAGAGCAATATTACGAATATTCTAAAAGACGAAGTTAGAGCAATATTACAAATATTCTAAAAGACAAAGTTAAAGCAATATTACGAAATTTCGGAAAATACCCATATAGATTGTAATTTAGCTAATATGGAATATAGCTAGTGCTAAGTTGAAATCGCCATGCGATTACTTCGAGTTATATTAATCGCATTGCGATTTCAACTTTTTACGTATATTCTTAATATTGCTCTAACTTTGTCTTTTAGAATATTCGTAATATTCTAAAAGACAAAGTTAGAGCAATATAACGAATATTCTAAAAGACGAAGTTAGAGCAATATTACGAAATTTCGTAAAATACCCATATGGATTGTAATTTAGCTAATATGGAATATAGCAGTGCTAAGTTGAAATCGCCATGCAATTACTTTGAGTTATATTAATCGCATTGCGATTTAAACTTTTTACGTATATTCTTAATATTGCTCTAACTTCGTCATTTAGAATATTCGTAATATTCTAAAAGACAAAGTTAGAGCAATATAACGAATATTCTAAAAGACGAAGTTAGAGCAATATTACGAAATTTCGTAAAATACACATATTAGCCTAGCCATAATGGAGATGAAGATTTTATTTTTCAGCACGACCTGGCACCTGCTCACAGTGCCAAAACCACTGGTAAATGGTTTACTGACCATGGTATTACTGTGCTCAATTGGCCTGCCAACTCTCCTGACCTGAACCCCATAGAGAATCTGTGGGATATTGGGAAGAGAAAGTTGAGAGACGCAAGACCCAACACTCTGGATGAGCTTAAGGCCGCTATCGAAGCATCCTGGGCCTCCATAACACCTCAGCAGTGCCACAGGCTGATTGCCTCCATGCCACGCCGCATTGAAGCAGTCATTTCTGCAAAAGGATTCCCGACCAAGTATTGAGTGCATAACTGAACATAATTATTTGAAGGTTGACTTTTTTTGTATTAAAAACACTTTTCTTTTATTGGTCGGATGAAATATGCAAATTTTTTTAGATAGGAATTTTGGGTTTTCATGAGCTGTATGCCAAAATCATCAATATTAAAACAATAAAAGGCTTGAACTACTTCAGTTGTGTGTAATGAATCTAAAATATATGAAAGTCTAATGTTTATCAGTACATTACAGAAAATAATGAGCTTTATCACAATATGCAATTTTTTTTAGAAGGACCTGTATATGGAGACGTTCCCATGGTGATGGGGACACTCCATGAGCACGGAAGTCGGCAGAAGCGGCAACGGGCACTGACTGGAGCAGCTAGGAAGCCAGGAATCCTAAGGACAGGTAAGAACAACTTTAGGGAAGTGGGAAAGAAAAAAATATAACAATAAAAAAAACAAAAACAAAAAAACGAATATTTGATTTTGCGAATATATAGAACGATATTCAAAATATTTGCAAAATCTCCAAATTGCGATATTCGAGAAAAAAATTAGCAATTCGAATATTTGCGCTCAACACTACTTCCAAATCATCCTTTTTGGTCTTCATGTCCTAGAAAAGTCAGCAAGATGCAGACAGAGGAGGAGCTGGATGTTCCTGATGACATATTCCCATCCATATTAGATGTTGTGGACATGGAGGAAAAAGCAGATGGCAGAATAAGCACTCCCACCTGTAGGGCAGGAGAGCGCTGGGGTTGGAAAAGTGGGTTCAGCCCCTATTTAAAGGGTTTCTACCACTTTGATTTCACATAATTAGGTGTCAGACACTAGCGATCCGCTAGTGTCTGCTCTGCCAAACTATCCTGCTATAATAGCTTTTGGGGCAGCCGTTTACCTAAAAAAAGAACTTATATGGATATGTTAATGACCCTCTAGGTGCTATGGGGGCGTCATTAGCACCTAGAGGATCGGTCTACCTTCTCAAGATGCCGCCGCCCAGCGCCTCCCTCCAGCCCGCCCATCTGCTTCAGAATGCATCAAACGGACAACTTCACGCGCATGCGCCGTGTGCGGCTGTATTCGGCGCATGCGCAGTGAATGTCCGACCGCTTCCCTGCTCAGACATCTCCACTGCGCCTGCGCCGATGACGTCATAGCGCTCCATCAGCGCAGGCGCAGACACTCCAAAAGCCGCAAGCCGTAAACAAGCGGAGTCTCCTGCCCATGAATGGGAAAGTGGGGAAGATACAGACAACCTGCCCATCTCCAGATCCTTCCTGAAGGAAGCTTTAGCATCTTCGCTCTCATCTGCATTAGACCCCATCAGCTCTGACCTAACGACCATTAAGCTCGACGTCAAACAGATAGGGAGAAGAGTAGAGACTTTAGAAGAAAATCAAACGAGCATAATTCAACATCAGCAGGCAGTCGCAAACAGTGTCTCCCTGATCCAGAAAAACATCAACAGTTTATTCAGTGCAATTGAAGATCAGGAGAACAGAGGAAGACGAAACAACCTCCGCTTTCGTGGCATCCCTGAATCAGTTGCTGCTGGGGACCTTCCTTATACAGTGGTTCAAATCTGCCTTATGCTCCTTGGCCCTGACACCGCTCACGAAGTTACACTAGAAAGGGCACACAGAGCTCTAAAACCTAAACCTGCACCGTCAGAACCTCCCAGAGATGTGATATGCAAATTTCTGGCGTTCCCGGTGAAGGAAGCGATCATGTATAAAGCGAGGTCCGGGAGTCCCATACAATGGGAGGGGAAAGACATCCTTATTTTTCAAGATCTGGCTCAGTCAACCTTGAGGAAGCGGAGAATGCTTAAGCCTTTAACAGACTGGCTTAGATCCAAGAAGATTCTCTACCGCTGGTCTTTTCCCTTCGGAATATCCTTCATGTTCGACGGCCACAGACTGTCCATCACCTCATTCCAGGACTTAGAACCAATATATGATCTTCTGGGATGTGGCCCCTTAAACATCCAAAACTGGGACCCCATCCAAAACCTTCTAGAACTCCCAGAACTACCCAAGCCGGAACCCTGGGAAAAACTACGCACACCTAAGTCTCACAGACATAGGAGAAATGCGCAAGGTCCGTCTCCCAGACGTCTACAAGTGGACGATTAATAACATGCCCATCACCACCAAGAAGTAATTGTATGCTTTTGCCTTCTAACTCTATCCCTCTGCCTCTTCTCTCCCTCATGTTATTCCGCCTAGCTAGAGGTATAGAATGATCTAAAAATAGACCTTTACTGTCTTGGAGTAGGTTATTAACCTCTACTTAGGGTGATCTAACTGTCGCTGACTTTTCTCCCCTCTCCCTAAATACTCCTTCTACCCAATTCACTTGGGTTCCACTTTAACTAACTACTTCCATTTAATGGCTATAAAAGTTATTATGTTATACCTTTCAGCAATGGCCCGTCCACTGACCCGGGCATATTGCTCGTTGTATGTTTATGTTACTATTAGTTTAATAGGAAACTGTATTGTAACTCTGAGTCTGAGCAATGAGAAAACCAACTGTCATATGGATAGGTTTGCGGCTCCCCTGGTGGCTGGAGACTTAGGTTCCATTAGCTTTCCATCACGAGTGGTGAGTCTGAAACCCCCCAACATTCTTAAGCCATGACAGATCTTCAAGTATCCTCTTATAATGTCAAAGGCTTCAAAACGCCCTCCAAAAGATCTCAAATCCTATCTTTATTAAGGAAAGAGAAATGTTCGGTTATATTCCTTCAGGAAACACATTTTAAAATCGACCATTACCCTAACCTCTCATTCTCTAGTTTTCCAGTGTGGTACCACAGTGGATCCGACTCTTCAGCCGCCAGGGGAGTAAGCATTGGATTCAAGAAAGGTTGTCCATTCCAATATACCTCCCATATAACAGATCCTGAAGGCCGGTACATAATGGTAAAAGGTACCTTTGCAAATCAAGTATACACCTTTATCAACATCTATGCCCCTAACACTCAGCAACATAAATGGTTCTCCTCCTTAACCCCACTGGTAGAAGAATTCAAAGATGGAGTTGTTGTCATGGGTGGGGACTTTAACATAACATTGGACCCCACTCTGGATTCCTCATCACAAAAATCCTCTCTCTCCCGAACAAAACTCAGAGGTGTCCTTAAAAGACTCCACTCTCTCCAACTGGTTGATGTGTGGAGAATTTTAAACCCTTTAAATAGGGACTACACTTTTTACTCTAATATGCACCACTCCTATCATAGATTGGATTACATATTAGTCTCAAAGGAACACCTCCAGTTTTGCACTAATGCTAGGATGGGGTCTATACACCTCTCAGATCACTCTCCCATCTTCCTGTCAATTTCTAACCCACAAATTACTCCTAAAGCGTTCAAATGGAGGTTAAATGAACAACTAATCACTTTCCCGGATTGCAAAAAACAAATACAGAGCTCCCTGGAAGAATATTTTCTCCTAAATGCCATTCCCGAAACATCCCCCCAAATTGTGTGGGATGCTCACAAAGCCTACATAAGGGGACAATTTATTAAACTGGGTTCCATACTAAAGAAAAAGAGAATGGCAAAGATGGAACAGCTTCTCTCAGAAATCCAGAAGCTGGAGGAGTCCCATAAAAAATCTCTTCTAGCCTCGGATTTATCCCAACTTAACAACCTTAGATCAGAACTAAAAAACCTCCTTAACACCAACTCTGCCAAATTGTATTTACACTCCCAATTTAAATACTTTGCCCATGGCAACAAAGCCTCAAAATTAATGATGAACCTCATAAAAAAGAGGAAAGTCCAAAACCACATCAGTAAAATTGATAGGAGGGATGGGGGGGGGGGGGTGGCTATCACTTCCAAAGACATTGCCCTTCAATTCCAAGAATATTATCAAACCCTATACAACATCCCACAAAGTAAGCCATATGCCCAAGACTTATCTAGCCCAAATACTATTGACTCTTTTCTTGATGCCATTACCCTTCCCAAATTGACGGAAGAACAAAAATTGAGCCTTATTACCCCTTTCAGCATTGAAGAACTCAACAGAACTATAAAGAACCTCCCAAACGGCAAGGCACCTGGCCCAGACGGTCTCTCGGCCCTTTACTATCGCTCATTTAGTACCACCCTCATCCCACACTTACTTCAGATATGCAATAGATCTCTTCTAGGGTTACCCATTTCAGCAGACATGACTAAAGCTCATATTACCATTTTACCCAAAGAGGGGAAAGACCCGTCTCAATGCTCTAGCTACCGCCCCATATCCCTCTTAAACTTAGATTTAAAAATCCTGGCTAAAATGTTGGCTAACCGTCTCGCCCCTTTCCTCCCGGACCTGATTCATAGGGATCAGACAGGCTTTGTGAAGGGCCGGGAAGGGAAAGACAATACTGCAAGAATTCTCAATGCCATCTACCACGCAAAGAAGAAGAGCATTCCCCTGACTTTGCTAAGCACTGATGCGGAGAAAGCATTTGATAGGGTCAATTGGATTTACATGCGCTGCGTAATGGCCAAATTCGGTATTCCACCACCATATATAGATGCTACTTTCGCTATGTATTCCAATGCCTCCGCATCAGTGCTGGTAAACGATACTATTTCACTTCCATTCGTAATTAAAAATGGTACGAGACAGGGATGTCCCCTGTCCCCCCTTTTATTTGTTTTAACAATGGAACCGCTTCTACAAACTATCAGACAGGACACAACAATAGCGGGGTTAAAACTAGGTAAGCAGGAACATAAAACCGCAGCTTTCGCGGATGACCTGTTAATCATCACTACAAATCCTCAAAATTCCTTGAAGGCCATCCATAATTTATTAGAAAGATTCAGCCCCCTCTCTAACTTCAAAATCAACATGAGCAAATCTCAAGCCATAGGCATTGGCATTCCATTATCCGTAATTAACTCTCTAAAAGCCAAATCTCCTTTTAGCTGGGACACCCCCTTTATCTCATATTTGGGAATAAAAATAAGCTCCGACCCCAATAACCTTTTCAATCTTAACTATACCCCATTACTTCAATCTATCTTAGATCAGATACACCATCTAGATTTCCAGACCTTGTCGTGGTTTGGTAGGAAAAACTTAATCACCTCTTTGATCATCCCAAAACTGAATTATTTAGAACAAGTACTTCCCATTCCAATTAAGAAAAAACATTTCAGGTCATTGACGTCAGCAATTCGTAGATTTATATGGAAACAAAAAAGCCCGAGATTAGCGATGACCACTCTGCAAAAGCCCAGGGATCAAGGTGGCATAGGCCTCCCTAACCCACAAACATACAACAAGGCTATCCATCTGACTAGAATCCTTGACTGGTTTCGGAGGCCACTCCATAAATCATGGGTGGACATGGAATCACCCATAGCTCAACTTTCCTTCAGGTCACTCCTGACAGGTGACAAAGGAACAATAATTTCTCTCTCCAATACAAACCAGATTATTAAATCCTCGCTCTCAATATGGAACTGGTTTCAGGAATCTAATTGGGGTTTTCCTTTACCCTCCCCCTTAATCCAAGTAAGAGACATTCTAGACTTAGCCCCTCTAGAATTAAAACAATGTCTTCCTAACTCACTTAGATCATCCCAAACTCCCATTAGTTCACTGTTTGATGAGGAGGGTAAGTTAATCAACAAAAAAGAAATGGCTGAGTTACTTTTAACCTCAGATACACTCCCCTCCCCGATATCATTCCTCCACAATTACGTCTCTAAACACATTCCATTCCAGACTCTCTTTAGGCCCATTACCTGGTTCGAAGGATGGATTAGTAGTCAGAACGCAATAAGCAAACCGATCTCTCAAATATACAAAAAATTAAACTCTTCTATTAACATGCCAAAACCAGCTTTTATAGGTTTATGGGAAAAAGATTTGGGAATCTCCTTTTCACCGCTAGAATTGACCAAACTTTATATTTCCCCTCATAGATCGTCAAGGTGCGTACTGATTCAGGAGAACAGTTATAAAATTCTAACGAGGTGGTATAAGACCCCTGATATTACCTCCAAATACGATAGCTTGAATTCAGATAGGTGTTGGAGGTGCAGGGACTCAAAAGGAAATTTTTTCCACATTTGGTGGTCTTGCTCCATTGTATCTAAATGGTGGAAAGACATATTCGACAGGAGCAATATAATATGTAAAACCTCAATACCGCCAAATCCTCAATTGGCCTTATTGAGCCTTCCACCTTCGGACTGCATCCCTAGGATCCCCCCTTTGTTCCATATCCTTCTCATGGCAGCTCGCCTCCTTCTGCCTCGCTTCTGGCTTTCAACAGAACTCCCGCCCCCAGAAATGTGGAAGGATAAGATAGACAGCTTATATAGATTTGAAGAATTGGCGGCTGCTGAAGAGCGTAATTTACAAAAATTTACTGTTAAATGGGATAGATGGATGAAACACGACCATTCCAATCACATGCAGACTTCTGTTAATAATGTGCCGACCCATTAATAAGGATAATACATATATTCCCCTTCGGCCAACGAAAAGAGAGGTTACAGTGGTCTAAGGGCTGGCCTTTTCCTTTAACTTTACTACTTAGTAAGAATTACTCTGTAATTACATTTATGTATATTGTTCTCGACTCAGACTCAATAGGAGTGGTGATACTCAGCTACTCCTTCACTTTCCTGCTCACATTCTCATTACAGTTTCACTGGTTGTTACTGTTTACATCTAATGTTTACATTTAATGTTTACATCTAATGTTTTCATATATTGTATGCTCTGTACAACCTAATATGGATTATGTACGACTCATCTATCTCATGACTGTACATTCATAATTACTTTGAATAAAAAATAAATAAAAATAAAAATAAAAAATCAGTAATATTGCACCCATTTCAAATTAGCGTTAGCAAGGTGGGTCATACACCTGTTGAACACAAACTGGGTCAATCGACTGCTCCCATTTTATTATTGTCCTATTATACAATTTGTATTTGATACCAGAAGAGGCGCAGTTTGTTGCAGGTTCTCTTCTTCCGTGTTTGGACCTAAAACTGTTTTTTTGATCATTCTGGAAACAGAATAATATTAATGAAGTTGGTCATGTGTCGCCTTCCTCCCATTTGAAATATGGCAAATTGATCATGCACAGTTCCTTGCACAAAGAAGGTCAACCTGCAGCTCGTTTATGAAGAGAATATTGCTTTACATATGTATAAAAGATGCATGCAGAATAATACTTGGGCCTAAAATAGTTAATGCAAAAATTAAGTGATGATTTTCTTTTATTGAAAAATATAGGTTTTATTGTGTGATTGCTATAAGGTGGTGTAAATCTGTTTAGTGTCCTGTAGGTTGCGTGAAAATATATTATAAGATAATAATGCACTTAGTAAAGTAGATGCAAGCACTATATATGGACAAAGTCCTCACTCTGATATAATAATATCTGAGACACTTAGTCAATATATTTTGATCAAAACACATCTAAGCCCGCCTACCAAACGCCAAGGTGGTCTCAGGTGATCTTAGTTTTTTCTGTGGATTTTTTTTGTCTATGTAGTATTTGCTTGAGGGAGTGGCACCTTCAAGTGTGAATGCGCACCAATTTTATCTTGGGAGTAGCATTCCTCTGCACTGTTGCCCTTCCTATCCAATAGAGCGCCTTAATTAGGTGGTACATATGGCTGTGCTTGCTCCTCCTCCCATTGGTTGCTTGATGCACATGGGGGTGACTAGGAGCAGCACACCATATGTGCGGGGTCTGCGCTCCTGAACATAGAAGCCCAACGGCTTAGGTAGGTTTATGCATTTTTCTCTAGTTTCACCCCATTTGGATTTTTTTTCCAGCATCCAACTACATTGTATGTAATATAAAATGGTGTCTGTAGAAAGTACAGCGCTGTGCTCCTCTCCAGGCACTTCCTGGATCATGTGCGATACATTGTGCACTATCCGAGTCTCTGCAGTCAGGCGGGCTCGGGGCATTGCATGACTGCAGAGGTGCAACACACGTACACTGTGGGTTGTAACCAGGCCTGCATCACGTGCACAATGTATGGCGCAGGAAGTGCCTGGAGCATAATTACAGGGTAGCACAGCACTAGCTTCATAGGAACATTTTTATCACTATCAATGTAAAAGTTGTAAGTCACAAACAGGGGGAACATGACATAAAAAGATGTCAGATAAGCTCTTGAATGCAATGACAGTAATATTAAATCATGTCTGAGTGACACTGACATACATAGCAATGGGTAAACACATGTTTGATGGCGCTAAAAATCAGCATTTTTAAAAACACACTGTGCTGGCAAATGTGTTATGCTTTTTTATATTACAAAGTTTCCACAAATTGTTCATGGTGTTATGAGGGAAAAAATAAAATAAAAAATGTGGCTTGTTGGGGGACAAAGCATCCAAAAATGATGTCTTTATGGGGTCAGATCACTGTCAGAAGAAAGGGGGTCTCATTCTGCATTGTCTCTGAACAATGCGTTTAATATCACTGGTTCAACAAGTTATTGGACTAAAATGTCTACGAAACAGTAATGTGCCAGTTACCATGCATAGAACAATGCAGTGTTTGCGGTAAAATGTCTTTGAGCTGTGTGTTCAATAACATTGATATAAAAATTGTGTTATTGCCCAAAAATGCTTTTGCTATAATTCAATGCGTTTAATAACATATAATGCACTGAAAATAAAATGTGCAATTGTTCAGCACTTGCAGCAGAATGCACTGGGAATAAGACTGTTAAAGCTTAACTGCTGTAACAGTTGGCAGTTGTATTAGGCACATTGTGACCAGCCCGTCTCTCCCTCAAAGCTTTACCCAATCAAATTGCCTAAATCGACACAATTATATCTTTCTACCGCTCCCTATAGTGTTTCCAGTGGATATGTTTATAATCGTTGCCAGACACACACCTTCCAGGTCAGAAGCCAAGCAGGCTATGGTGCTTCTTCTTGGTCAGCATAGAGATCCCCCTCCCTACTGCCTCTCTGAGGCAATTAGGGAAAGTGCCATAGTGCTTACCCCTCATCCATCTGGCACAGGCAAGCGTGAGCCACAAATTCTGATGCAACTCAAGATACTTTCCAGGCACGCTGACATTTATCTATCTCCCCCGAAGTTTCTCCTTTGTGTCGTTATGACACTGTAAATAATTGTTTTTTTTTGTGCAGAGCACGCAGATGACACCTTGTAATTATTGCACTCTTAGTGATGTGTGAAGCTAATGTATTCTTGGATTCACAAACACCAAAAGCAATTGACAAGTGTCCAAATATTTGACCAAGAACTGACAACTCATTATGGTGTTTCCACAAACAGCTGCTGAATATTAAGCCATGATTACAAAGGCAACAAATAATGCAACGTCTTAATGTTTTATTCCTGGGCACTGCAATCTAAAGCACAATTCCAATAATGGTAGGAGTTGCAGTTTCTCCACAAAAGAGGAGCCACTAGTTGGAGACTACTCTTCGATAGTTGCACCAAAAACAGTTTGCAAGTGCAAAACTTCAGGCCATCAATACATTTGACAGGTCTCATATAATTGACTTGAAAGGCAAATGATTTCTTAAGAATCCAAATTCTTTAAAATTACATTTGTTAGAATTAGAATTTCCTGAGATTTGGTTTGGAAGAATTTTTGAGAGAGAGAGAAAGGGAGAGAAAGAGATGTCATATTTAAAGTGACCTACAGAATCATTCACTCTATTTCTTCTTTTAACATACCTGTCTTGCAACTTAATTATCTCCTAGAGCTTCCCTTAAAGAATGTTAAATGTATTATCTGCCTTTTTGTGTTTGTGACCTTCATGTCAGTAAGTCATTGATGGATTTATAGATTTATGTTAAAGAGAACCTACATAGTAAAACATAGCAACATGTTGATCTAGAGAAAGACAAAAAAAAAAACTGTGAGGCAGAAGCCAATTTTCCTCACTTTAGGGGAAAAAATTGTTCCACGACTCAAATCAGGCATCAGAATAACTCCCTGGATCAATGACCCCTCTCTAGTAGCTATAGCCTGTAATATTATTACACTCCAGAAATACAGTCAGGTCCATAAATATTGGGACATCAACACAATTCTAACATTTTTGGCTCTTTACACCATCACAATGGATTTGAAATGAAACGGACAAGATGTGCTTTACCTGCCGACTGTCAGCTGTAATTTGAGGGTATTTACATCCAAATCAGGTAAATGGTGCAGGAATTACAACAGTTTGCATATGTGCCTCCCACTTGTTAAGGAACCAAAAGTAATGGGACAATTGTCTTCTCGGCTGTCCCATGGCCAGGTGTGTGTTATTCCCCTTTCATCCCAATTACAATGAGCAGATAAAAGGTCCAGAGGTCATTTTCAGTCTGCTATTTGCATTTGGAATCTGTTGCTGTCAACTGTCAAGATGAGATCCAAAGAGCTGTCACTATCAGTGAAGCAAGCCATCATTAGGCTGAAAAAAAACACAACAAACCCATCAGAGAGATAGCAAAAACATTAGGTGTGGCCAAAACAACTGTTTGGAACATTCTTAAAAATAAGGAACGCATCGGTGACCTCAGCAACACAAAAAGACCCAGAAGACAACGGAAAACAACTGTGATGGATGACCGAATAATTATTTCCCTGGTGAAGAAAACGCCCCTCACAACAGTTGGCCAGATCAAGAACACTCTCCAGGAGGTAGGTGTATGTCTGTCAAAGTCAACAATCAGGAGAAGACTTCACCAGAGTGAATACAGAGGGCTCACCACAAGATGTAAATCATTGGTGAGCCTCAAAAACAGGAAGGCCAGATTAGAGTTTGCCAAACGACATCTAAAAAAGCCTTCACAGTTCTAGAACAGCATCCTATGGACAGATGAGACCAAGATCAACTTGTACCAGAGGGATGGGAAGAGACGAGTATGGAGAAGGAAAGGAACTGCTCATGATCCTAAGCATACTGTCACGGAAGGTGTACAGGAAACAAGACAATACAAAATGAATATATGACTCACTGGATCCAAAACTAAGGAACAAAAAGGGAGACCCCTGCATAAGACCTGGCACTCTCCCTGACTGCTCAGCCTATGCGAACATCCCAATGGTAGATGATCGCATATCCTCGTACCTCGACTGTATAACACCTGAACACCCTACAATAGTGAGGGGACACGGCCACCGGCTCCCTACACTAGACACGGAGGGAATCAGGGTCACCTGGGATCCAGCAAACAGAAAATCACAAATGAATGTACAACACTTATCTTGTAGAAGACTGGGAAATAGGATCAGCATGCACACACACTCCAGGAAGTTGTATAAACCGCACACTAATGCATTATGGGGAGGAATTGAAAGGGATGCATCAGTCCAACTACATGACAGCTGAGAGAGGCTAACGAGATGAGGAACTGAAAACCAAAACAAAGAAAGCTTAAGGAGGAGGTTCTGAAAGGCATCTGTCAGAGCTTCTCAGATGTCTGGTTGTGACACATACCACCTCATCAGTGAAGCATGGTGGTGGTAGTGTCATGGTGTGGGCATGTATGGCTGCCAATGGAACTGCTTCTCTTGTATTTATTGATGATATGACTGCTGACAAAAGCAGCAGGATGAATTCTGAAGGGTTTCGGGCAATATTATCTGCTCATATTCAGCCAAATGCTTCAGAACTTATTGGACGGCACTTCACAGGGCAGATGGACAATGACCCAAAGCATACTGCAAAAGCAACCAAAGAGTTTTTTAATGGAAAGAAGTGGAATGTTCTGCAATGGACAAGTCAATCACCGGACCTGAATCCGATTGAGCTGCATTTCACTTGCTGAAGACAAAACTGAAGGGAAAATGCCCGAAGACCAAGCAGGAACTAAAGACAGTGGCAGTAGAGGTCTGGCAGAGCATCACCAGGGATAAAACCCAGCGTCTGGTGATGTCTATGTGTTCCAGACTTCAGGCTGTAATTGACTGCAAAGGATTTGCAACCAAGTATTAAAAAGTGAAAGTTTGATTTATGATTAATATTCTGTCCCATTACTTTTGGTCCTTTAACAAGTGGGAGGCTGTAATTCCTACACCGTTCACCTGATTTGGATGTAAATCCCCTCAAATTACAGCTGACAGTCTGCAGGTAAAGCACATTTTGTTTGTTTCATTTCAAATCCATTGTGGTGGTGTATAGAGCCAAAAATTTTACAATTGTGTCGATGTCCCAATATTTATGGACCTGACTGTACATCCAGGCCCCTCCTGAACTCTTTTAGTGACTCCACCATCACCACCTCCTCAGGCAGAGAGCTCCATAGTCTCACTGCTCTTACCGTAAAGAATCCCCTTCTATGTTTGTGTACAAAGCTTCTTTCTTCCAGACGCAGAGGATGTCCCCTCATCACAGTCCTGGGGATAAATAGATGATGGGATAGATCTCTGTACTGACCCCTGATATATTTATACATAGTAATTAGATCTCCCCTCAGTCGTCTTTTTTCTAAAGTGAATAACCCTAATCTTAATAATCTTTCAGGGTACTGTAGTCCCCCCATTCCAGTTATTACTTTGGTTGCCCTCCTCTGTACCCTCTCCAGCTCTGCTTTGTCCGGCTTGTTCACAGGAGCCCAGAACTGTACACAGTCCTCCATGTGTGGTCTGACTAGTGATGTGTAAAGTGGTAGGACTATGTTCTTATCAAGGGCATCTATGCCTCTTTTGACAGCTGCCTTGTCCTTGGCGACAGCTGCCTGACACAGTTTTTTTACAAGATCATTAATAAATATATTGAAGAGAATAGGGCCCAATACTGACCCCTGAGGTACTCCACTAGTGACAGTGACCCAATCTGAGTGTGTACCGTTAATAAACACTCTCTGTTTTCTATCACTCAGCCAGTTACTTACCCACATACAGACGTTTTCTCCCAGTCCAAGCATTCTCATTTTATATACTAACCTTTTATGTGGTACAGTGTCAAATGCTTTGGAGAAGTCCAGATATACGACATCCATTGTTTCGCCGCGGTCAAGTCTAGAGCTCATAGAAACTGATGAAATTAGTTTGACATGACCGATCCTTCATGAAGCCATGCTGATATGGCGTTATTTGATTATTTTCATTGAGGTACTCCAAGTAGCATCTTGTAGAAGACCTTCAAACAGTTTACCTACAACAGATGTTAAACTCACCGGCCTATAGTTTCTGGGCTCTGTTTTTGGACCCTTTTTGAATATTGGCACCACATTTGCTATACGCCAATCATGTGGAACATTCCCTGTCAGTATAGAGTCCTTAAATATCAGAAATAAGGGTCTGGCTATGACATTAATTCATTCTCTTAGGATACGGGTAGGTGGGGGGGTATGCAATCTGGTCCTGGCAATTTGTCTATTTTAAAATTTTTAAGACAACGCTGTTAGTGATAGAGAAACATTGGCTGAGATGATTCGCTAACGTGATCGCGCAAACGCAATCAAATGTTCGTGAACCGCAAGTTCGTGGCGAGCCCCATTCGCTTTAATGGCAGGCAAACCTGAAAAACCTTCAGGTCATATTTGCAGCCACCAAATACTTACTAGAAGTGCACAAATCGTCCCAAAACATGGACAGTGACATACCAGAGGGGGATCAATGGCAAAAAATCGCACAAAAAATATGTATTTTAATCAGGGACCATTTCTATGTGTCTTAAAGGGAAACTCTCAAAAATGTGCCCTGCTGGAGCCTAGAAAAGTTTGATTTTAGGCTGCAGGAGTACAGGCCCCAAACATTAGGCATTCACCGGACAGAAAACATCAAGTGATTATGTGGCTGGAGGTATATTAGACAGTCGATCGATATCAATTTTACTGCAGGCCAGTGGACTACAGGCCCCAAAAATAATTCATTCACCAGACAGAATACATCAAGTGATTATGTGGCTGGAGGTATATTAGACGGTCATTAGATATCAATTTTACTGTAGGCCAGTACAAATACAGTACATGTGAAATACATATGTTTGAAAGAACTAAAAATATAAAATTGGATTAAAAACATGGCTACTGAAATCCCCCTCTTGAATAAACCCCAAATGATAATAGGTGAAATTCGATAACACATCATCACAGGTGTTGAATTCCTCCGAGGCCCCAACAATTAGGCATTCGCTGTGCAGAAAAGATCAAGTGATTATGTGGCTGGAGGTATATTAGACTGTCATTGGATATCATTTTTACTGTAGGCCAGTGGACTACAGACCCCAACAATTTTTATTCATCATACAGAAAAGAACAATTGATAATGTCCCTGGAGGTACATTAGGCACTCACCGTATAACAATTTTACTGTTGGCCAGTTAGATTATAGGCCCCAAAATTATGCATTCACCGGACAGAAAACATCAAGTGGATATCAATGTTACTGCAGGACAGAACAAATACATGTCAAATACATATGTTTGAAAAAACTAAAAATATTAAATTAGATTAAAAACATGGCTAACAAAATCCCTACTCTTGAAAAAAAAAACAATGGTAATCGTTGAAATTCAATAAAGGTGGTCATCAAAGGTATTGAATTTCTCAGAGAGCCATACCTCATTAATTTTTAGAAATGTGAGGTAGTCCACACTGTCGTGAGCTAGGCGAGTGTGCATATCAGTCACAATCCCTCCTGCTGCGCTGAAAGTCCTTTCAGACAGGACACTCGACGTAAACCGATGTAGTTGGACACCTGTCGGTCAAGGTATTCCCTGATGCTGGATCCGGAGGGCGGCTGTTGATGGGTTGGCTGGAAAAATTATCTCATATCCGAAGTGACCAACACATCTTCAAACAGCCCATTTCTTGCATGCGCGATAGGATTGGTACCCGCAACTCTTTCTCTGTTTCTCAACAGCAGAATACAGCATCTCTCACAGCAAGGCCTGGAAATGCTGCATTCTGTCAGCCCTCTGTGATGCTCATAACATGTCTGCCAATTTGTGTTTGTACTGGGGGTCTAAGTACATTGCCACCCAGTATTGGTCCTTGCGCTTTATCCTTTTTATACGGTGATCCCTCTTCAAACACTGGAGCATGAAGGCCCCCATTTGTACTAAATTGGAAGCGGTGGAGAGGCCTGGCTCCTGCTCATTGCTCAGGAGAATGTCGTCCTCGGACTCCTCCCCCAGCCACTGACAACACCCGGGATCCCGGAAAAGTTTAAAGTCTGCTCTTCTTGCTTCTTCTCCCCACAGGAACCATCCTCATATGTCTCATTTTCAGACTCCTGCTGACTTGTCTCATATGGATTAGCCCCCCTGGGAATTCATTCAACATTGCAACTTGCTCATCTTCCAGCTCCTGCTCCTCAATGGCTTGATCAATGACACGACGCAATGCACACTCCAGAAAGAAGGTGTAAGATATGATGTCACTGATGGAGCCCTGGCTGCGACTGACCAGTTTGGTGATCTCAAATGGCTGCAGAAGTCTGCATGCATCGCGCATTAGCAGCCACTGGTGTGGTAAAAAGAAAAAAACAAGCTCCCCAGAACCTGTCCTGCTGCAGAGTTCGTACAGGTCGTCGATAATGGCACATTTCTGCTGGAGCAGCCTATCAAAGAATATACAAGGTGGAGTTCCAGACGTCTGACGGGCAAGTGGTGTTGCCACTGAACGTCAGCAAGGCGAGCCATGGCCGTGTAAGATCTTCTAAAATGGGCAGAGATTTAACCAGCCGCAGGATGTCCTGGATCCCGGGGTATTTGGCAACAAAGTGCTGCACGATTAAGTTCAGGGCATGTGCCATGCACGGCAGGCGTGTCATTTTGCCCTGTTTCAGCCTGCTCAGAAGATTGGCACTGTTGTCGCACATCACTTTACCAATGTGAAATTGAGGGGGGTTAGCCACTAATCGGCCTGTGACTGCAGAGTTGAAAGGAGTGCAGGACCGGTGTAGCTCTTGGCTTCCAAGCACAAAAGCCGCAGCACAGCATGGCAACATGTCACCTGGCATGTGGAATAGGTTCTGGGAAGCTGGGGGGGGTGCAGCGGATAAGGTGGTAGCAGTGGAAAAGGAGCAGTTGGCCAAGGAGGAGACGGAGGATGGAGTAGGAGGAGAAGAAGAGACATGCCTGCATGCAATCTGTGGCGGCAACACCAAATCCACACGGTTGTCACGGGTTGAATGCTTGAAAGCCATCAGAAGGTTCACCCAATGGGCAGTAAAAGTTATGTACCGTCCCTGCCCATGTTTTCTAGACCACATGTCTGTGGTCAGATGTATCTTGGCACCGACACTGTGTGCCAGAGATATTTTAACTTGCCACAGAACGTTGCCATATGGCCTCAGAGTCCACCAGTTTATATGGCAGTAGTTAGTGGGCTAGCAGTTCTGACAAGCCAGTGGTCAGCCGTTGGGCAAGAGGGTTATCCGGCGTCATCAACTTTTTACGTTCGAACATTTGGTCCACGGAAGCCTGCCTTTTGCCAGATGAACGCAACAACGACACTGTGGAGGGTGGAGTAGAAGACAAATGGGAGGAGACAGGAGAAGGAGAAGAGGCAGGACGTGGAGTGCCAGGAGTGTGGCTTTTTGGGTTCTGATGGTGTTGCTCCCATTGGGCTCGGTGATGGGAGGCCAGGTGCCTTCTTCAGGCGCTTATCCCTTGGTGAGTGTTGGGCTTACCGCGACTTATGCATTGACAGCATAGGCTGCAGATGGCAACACTATTGTCAGCAGTGGACACAAGAAAAAAAAAATACACTGCGGATCCATGGGCCGATGTACTGGAGCGCAGATGTGACCATGATCGTGCATGCATCTGCTTTTTGCCTCCTGTGCACTGCGAGTTCTGCCTGCTTCTCCTCCCTATCTGCTGCTCTGTCTCTCCCTCTGAACTCCCCTCCTCTTCCTCTCTTGTGAGCACGCACGTGACATCCATCGACACGTCATCATCGTCTCCTTCCCCACCACTGACATTAGAGATCTCGGAGAAGGCAGCAACAGCGGGGACCACCATCCTTGGGCTGATCTGGGTATTGTCGTCAGACCGCTGGCTGGTGTCCATTGCTACCTCCTCTTCCTCATCCGATGCCAAGAATGGCTGCGCATTGGTAAGATTTGCGAATGGATGGGAAAATTATTCCTCTGACTCGAGTGGAGGGGCTATGTTGGTAGTGCTAGTGATGTCTTTGATGGTGCACACAGCAGAGAGTGAGGAGGGTGCTGATACAGATGATGAAGATGGTGCAGAAACGGAAGGCTGAGTGAGCCACTCAACCAACTCTGGTGCATCCTTTGACGTCATCACACTCACCTTCTCCAACTTCCCACTTAGACTCCGGCCTGGTGTACCTACCCGACCCCAACCACCCCTGCGGAACGGCCTGCCTCTTCCTCTGCCTGTCATTTTTAAAAAGACACTGTGACAAAGTCCCTATAGAAGAGCAGTATTTGCTGGAAGCAGGTATATCAAACCCCTTAATCAGTTTTTTTGGGGGAAACAGGTATATCCCACCAGTTGCAATTAGTTGATCCAATTCTGTTTATTCCTCTGTATAGCTGTGGTATCGCAGCAGAACTGCACACAACTGCTGCACAATACAAATGCACTATATAGAATTTATATTATAGGTATATCACACCCCTGCCTCAATCCGTTTTTTGGGGGGAAACTGGTAAATCACACCAGTTGCAATTAGTTGTTCCAATAGCGTTTGTCCCTCTGTATAGCTGCGGAATCGCAGCAGAACCGCACACAACTGCTGCACAATACAATACAAATTGGCTGAAATGTCTCAATTGGCGGTCCTGTACCACCTGATGGATGTGTCATGGGTCAAAGTTCTGCACAATGCAAAAGAATATGGCGCCAGCAGACTTCACCATATGTTCACATGTTCGGCGAACCGCGAACGAGCCAAGTTTGACGCGAAACGACTGCTGGGCGAACCGCAAGGCCATCTCTAGCCGCTGTACTTCTTCCTGGGTCAGACAGGGCACTTTTAATGGGGAATTTACTTTTACATTCTGCATTTCATCTGACAGTTTATTTTATTTAGTGAATACAGTGGAGAAAAAAATATCTAATGGCTTTGCTTTCTCCTCGTCGCTCTCTGCAACTCCCCCCTCATTCCTCTGTAAAGAGCCGAAACCTTCAGATTTATACTTTTTACCATGTATATAATTGAACAACATTTTAGGGTTAGTTTTACTCTCTTTGGCAATTAATCTCCTGGTCTCTAGTTTGGTTGCTAGGAGTGAGCTGAAAAGAGCAATGTGACCTAGCAGCCTTGTAGAAACGGATGCTAGGCTTCTGTAACATAGCAGACATAATGATAACAACTTCCTGTTTGTGAATTAGGAAAAACAGATACATCTGCAGCACAAAAGGATGAGATTTTAAGGGAAAAGGCTTCTGAAATATTTGGCATGTGAGGATGTAGGAACAGTGGGAAGTTTTCATTGTTTACTTGTGGTAGAGTATGTAAGATTTTCCTTCTAAAAGAAAAACAAACAAAAAACAAAACATAAAGCTGCATCCCTAAAACACCAATGAATGTGTATAGCAATATATCCAAAGTGTATCCAAAGATGATTTATATAATTTTACATACATTTGAAGTACATTTCTGAGTTTAAAAACAAAATTACTGTAAGGTTTATAAGCTTTGTACATGTGAGTTTAAATTCTAATAGAAATATAGAAACTTTCTGACACCAGATACAATGTTTCAATCTAAGCTCATGTTTTATTCTCACAAACAAGGACCTTTCAACCCATAACATGATTAACAGATTTCCCGGCAGAGTTTGATGAGAAGAATGTTGCTGCTGATAGAAAGCACAAGATTGACGTCTTATTTGTAATATGATTTAATCCGTTTCCTTTTATAGCAGGAAAAATACAAGAAAAAAAAAATCACTTATGTTGGAGTCAGATTATTTATTAGATGTAATTTTGAGCAATGCTTTTCAGGAGCGCGCTGGGTGATAAGATATAGCGATTGTGTGCCACTCCTGTGCAGCTAACAACTTCATATATAATTGGATTTAAGTAAAAAGCTATAGAAATCCTTAACTGCGGGCAGCTTGCAGATGCAGGGAACAGGTACTTGTTGTCACAGGCGAGCAGAAAACTAAATATGAACATAAAATGTCTGTCTTATCTTGTACCTATGAAATAAGGAACAAATATCCAGCCAGGCCATTATGCGACAATCGTCAGACCTGGTTGTGATTAGAGATGGCCTTGCGGTTCGCACGGCGGTGGTTTCACGGTGAACTTTTCTCGTTCGCGGTTCGCTGAACAGGCAAACATATGGTGAAGTCCACCGGCGCCATATTTTTAGCATTGTGAAGAACTTTTTCCCATGACACATCCATCAGGTGGAACAGGACAGACAATTGAGACGTTTCAGCACATGGACACCCCTCCCATACCCTATAAATAGACCCGATCTGGCCGCCATTTTACATTTTGTTTTTTTGCCAGTGTAGGGAGAGGTTGCTGTGTGGAGCAGGGACAGGCTGTTATGGACACAAAACGCTAGATAATAGGGCCACAAAAGTCCTTTTAAGGACCAGTATAGGTGTGCTATCGATAGATGTGATACACAGAGGGTTGTGATATACTTATAATATGCTTTCTATCATAGAAAGTATATTACAGTGCATTTGTAGTGTGCAGCAGTTGTGTGCGGTTCTGCTGTGATACTGCAGCTACACAGAGGGACAAAAGCTATTGGAGTAACTAATTACAACGGGTGTGATATACCTGTTGCCCCCCAAAAAAACTAATAGAGGGGTGTGATATACCTATAATATACCTGCTAACATGGAAAGTATATTATAGTGCATTTGTATTGTCTGACCCAGGAAGAAGTACAGCGGCTAGAGATGGCCTTGCGGTTTGCTCAGCAGTCGTTTCACGGCGAACTTGGCTCGCTCGCGGTCCGCCGAACAAGTGAACATATGGTGAAGTCTGCTGGCGCCATATTCTTTTGCATTGTGCAGAACTTTGACCCATTTCAGCCAATTTGTATTGCATTGTGCAGCAGTTGGGTGCAGTTCTGCTGAGATACTGCAGCTATATAGAGGGGAAAACGCTTTTCGAATAACTAATTGCAACTGGTGTGATTTACCTGTTCCCCTCTCCAAAAAAAACTGATTAAGGGATGAGATTTACATGCTTCCACAAAATACTGCTTGAGGGGATTGATACACCAGCTTCCACCAAATATTGATTAAGGGGTTTGATTTACCAGCTTCCAGTAAATATTCATTATTGATAGTACTGCTTCCACAAATACTGCTCTTCCTCTGGGATTTTGTCACAGGGTCATTTTAAAAATAACAGGCAGAGGAAGAGGCAGGCCATTCCGCAGGGGTGGCAGTTGTCCACTGGCCTGCAGTAAAATGTATATTTAATGACCATCTAATATGCCTCCAGCCATATAATCACTTGATGTTTTCTGTCCAGTGAATGCCTAATGTTTGGGGCCTGTAGTCCACTGGCATGCAGTAAAATTGATATCCATCGACTGTCTAATATACCTTCAGCCACATAATCACCTGATCTTTTATGTACGTTGAATGCATAATTTTTGGGGCCTATAATCTAACTGGCCAACAGTAAAATTGTTAAACGGTGACCACCTAATCTACCTCCAGCCACATTATCAATTGTTCTTTTCTGTAGGGTTAATGAATAATTTTTGGGGCCTATAGTCCACTGGCCTGCAATAAAATCCAATATATCTCCAGCTACATAATTGCTTGAATTTTTTGTCCGGTGAATTAATAATTTTTGGGGCCTGGACTCCACTGGCCTGCAGTAAAATTGATGTCCAATGACCGTCTAATATACCTCCAGCCACATATTCACTTGATGTTGAATGCCTAATGTTTGGGGCCTGTACTCCCGTGGTCTAAAATAAACAATGTTCTAGGCTCCAGCAGGGCACTTTTTTGAGAGTTTCCCCTTAAGATGCATAGAAATGGTCCCTGATAAAATACATATTTTGTGTGGGAATTTTTGCCATTGATCCCCTCTCGTATGTCACTGTCCATGTTGTGGGATGATTTGTGCACTTCTAGTAAGTATTTGGTGGCTGCAAATATGACCTGAAGGTTTTTCAGTTTCGCCTGCCATTAAAGTGAATGGGGCCCACCGCAAACTTGCGGTTTGCGAACATTTGATCGCGATTGTAAATCGTCCCGGCCGATGTTCGTCCATCACTAGTTGTGATGCCCTGTCTAACTTGAGATTTATAGCACTAGAGACAATGATGATGGAGCAGAAGGATGTTGGAACTTCAACAAAGCCTGCAAAGGAGACCATGAAAGAAAAGAAGAGGCACAACGATGTGATACCAAGGAGGCAACAAAGGCTGTACAAAATTACATACAAAGCCATAATAGCAATTTACAGTGGAAAAATTTAACAATTTAAGTAGCACAATAGTATTCACAGCATAAATAATCTCCAGTAGTATGACAATACATTGGCCAAATCATGTGTTTACTTACCCCATTGGGACATAGTTCATGAGTCGCTGGCCCACTATATGGATAACATTATCAGTAGGCACTGTGGTAGAGTCATATTATAATGTTATTGCTGTTCTGGCATTGAAGCCTACACAGCTAGGAGGGCACAAAGACCTCGGTGCTACGTGCAGGCCCGGCGCTATAATAAGGCAGACCACGCGGAGCCGGGGGAGCTGGTGGTGAGGAGCGGTGGCGTCCAGGAGCAGGAGAGGTAAGTTATTATTTTTTTATTTTATTTGCGCTGATGGCTGACATGGGGGCATTATGGCTAACATGGGGGGCAGATGGCTGACATGGGGGGCGGATAGCTGACATGGGGGGCGGATAGCTGACATGGGCGGCTGATGGCTGACATGGGGGCATGATGGCTGACATGGGGGCATGATGGCTGACATGGGGGCATGATTGCTGACATGGGCGGCTGATGGCTGACATGGGGGCATGATGGCTGACATTAAGGCATGTGGCTGACATGGGCAGGTGGCTGACATGGGGGGCTTATCTGAGGCATTGGGGATCTGTTCTGAGGTTTGATTAACATTGGGGTCTGATTGCTGGTCTGACCTGAGGTGCAATGGAAAATATTTTTTTCTTATTATCCTCCTCTAAAACCTAGGTGCGTCTTATGGGCCGGTGCATCTTAGGCTACTTTCACACTTGTGTTCGGAGCGGATCCGTTTGGTATTTGTACAGATGGATCCACTCCTATAATGCAAACGATAGTATCCGTTCAGACGGAACCGTCTGCATTATATTTCACTAAAAAAGTCTAAGTAAAATTTGTAATCAGACGGATCCGTCCAGACTTTACATTGAACGTCAATGGGGGGGGGGCGGATCCGTTTGAAAAATGCACCTCTGTAACTCTGGACGGATTCGTTTGCCTCCGCACTGCCAGGGGGACACCCGAACGCTGCTAGCGGAGGACAGACGGTGCCAAACTGATGCATTCTGAGCGGATCCGCATCCACTCAGAATGCATTAGGGCTGGACGGATGCGTTCGGGGCCGCTTGTGAGAGCCTTCAAACGGAACTTACAAGCGGAGCCCCGAACGCAAGTGTGAAAGTAGCCTTAGAGGGTGAAAAAATACAGTCCTCATACCAGCGATTGTCTGAAGCAGAGAAAAGATACCTGGACCACACAAAGGAGAAGCCAGCTACTGCAGACTGGACTAGTGCCAGGTGAGCTGCGAGGAGGGGGCGGGGGGCAAAAAGTAGCTTGGCTTGAGTTGGCAAAAATCCTTGCACCGACCCTGGCTACGTGGCACCAGAAGTGGACAGTCACTGATTCAGGGCATCATCACATCACTAACTATGGGCACTCCTAGTATGATGGCAAGATTGTCTGAAGTTATAACTATGGGGAGATTTCGTAGTGTGCTCAGGACTAATGACTTAGTCAGCTAAGCGCATCGAGGCCCGAAGGGTAAAGCTGAGCTCACACGAGCGAGATTTCCGCACGGGTGCAATGCAGGAGGTGAACGCACCGTGGTGATGGACCATGTGATTGGAGCATGTGATCTGACGTCACCACAGGTCCTTTAGCCGGTAGTTCATAATTAAAGAAGTAAAGAGACCGGCAACTCTACGCGATCAAGAGGAGAAGGTGAGTTAATTTTTTTTATTTTTTTAACCCTCAATTGATCACCTACTAAGCATTTTGTATTCAGAATGCTATTATTTTCCCTTATAACCATGTTATAAGGGAAAATAATAACATCTGCACAACACCGAACCCAAACCTGAACCTCTGTGAAGAAGTTCGGGTCTGGGTACCACAGTCGATTTTTTATCATGCGCGTGCAAATCACATTGCACCCGCGCGATAAAAACTGAACATCGGAACGCAATCGCAGTCAAAACTGACTGCAATTGCGTACCTAATTGCGCGGGTTTGCCGCAATACACCGGGACGCATCCGGACCTAATCCGGACACGCCCGTTTGAACCCAGCCTAAGACTGCGTGTACACAAGACTATACATCATCATCATCAATGAATCCTGAAGGAAGCTGCTAGTGACCACACATGTAGAATTACAAGGTACCAATTTCAATTAATGGGGTACCATGTAATACATGTCCATATCTTGCCCTCCAGAGAGGATGCTGCTTTTTAATATTGCATCCATAATGCCTAATGGAACTACACCCAAACCCTCAAGATGGCTGAAGTTACATAAGTAAATGGCTTTAAAGTCAAAATTTCACATTTTATTCTAAGTTTCTAAAAGTTGCAGGCTTTGATAATTGATGGAAAAGAGAACTTCAGCACTTAACGATCTCGCAGCCGAAAATGCACCGCAGGTGTAATGTCTGCATGTTACACACTGTGCAACCAATCACGCCGGCATGCCTTTATATCTTTATGTTTTCATGCATTTAAAATGCACATTAAGGAAAGGCTGAAAACGAGTACAGTAGAGAAAATTCATGAAGCCATTTAAATGCAGCACAACAGGTGAGTGATATATGCACATGGACGTCAGGAGGAATGATATAATGTACTGAATGTAAACATCCCTCCTTGGATGTGAGCACTGGACGTCCTGCTGACCCTGACAGTCCTCCAGAGATAGAAGTCATCACACTGTGATCATCACCAACGGATGGCAGTTCAGTCATTGAAAAATTATCATCTAAATCTCAGACTATCAGCCATGAGATAGTGAACAGTAAGAAGTACATATAACTGTCTAGAATCTCGAGTCCACATGGTGCAGGTTGTCCCCGGCTAGACATAAATCAGTAAACATTCACCTTGGAGGCATTTTGGCAATGTGCAAGTGTTGTAATATGAAGCCAATTCCGAGATCCCAGAGGCAGAAACACGTATAGTGAAGCATTGCAGCCTTTATTGACCTACATGCAAAAAAAGGGGCTCCCTAGTAGAGGGGTATAAACAGATCTGACGGGGTCCCATAGCAAAACAACATGGGCCCCTGTGCTCCACCCAGTTTCCAGTACATGTGTGTCAATCACTCCTAGGTAGAGTTGAGCGGACACCTGGATGTTCGGGTTCGACGGGTTGGGCCAAACTTCAGAAAAAAACCGAACTTGACCCGAACTTGACCCCGAACCCGAACCCCATTGAAGTCAATGGGGACCTGAACTTTTGAGCACTAAAATGGATGTAAAAATTTCATGGAAAGGGCTAGAGGGCTGCAAATGGCAGCAAAATGTGGTTAAGAGCATGGCAAGTGCTCTGCGAACAAAAGTGGATAGGGAAATGACTTTAAATAACATAAAATACGTAAAAATAAAAAATAATAATCGTGATCTAGGAGGACGAGGTCCATATGGAGTAGGAGGTTGAGGAGG
Organism: Bufo gargarizans; assembly: GCF_014858855.1. Lineage (NCBI taxonomy): Eukaryota > Metazoa > Chordata > Amphibia > Anura > Bufonidae > Bufo > Bufo gargarizans. The sequence continues at coordinate 55,551,384 of NC_058087.1, read as the reverse complement.
CAGTGGTGGAGGAGGAGGTAGCCTACACTGCTTTTTGGTTTTACATTTTTTTTAATTTTTTTTTAATTTGGGGACACCCCAAAACATTAGGAAATATAACCTGTGCTAACCCCCTCCACTCGTGCTAAACACACGTTCAGACAATGCACCGGCTGCAGGGCAGGCCAGCACCACCAATGGGTAAAGGGCAAGTTCAGGCCATGTGCCCAATTAGGAGGCCCAGAAGTTGCAGGGGCTGACCCCTGTCAGTCAGTTCGTGTAGGCGTGTGCACACTTACTGCCCCACCATGTCGCACGTCCCCGTGATGTTCATGATCCAATTGGATATCTGCTCTATCAACTTTCGATGTTCTTTTCTGCGCCTACCGTGGTAATCAGGGTTATTGGCGAATCAGGGTTCCATCCCGGAGAGGGAGCGTGAGAAAGAGAGACCACATCCAAGGGAGATCAATGGATGAAATTTAATTGAGCGGAAATGTGGGAGAAGCTATTAAAACAGAAGAAATGTGAGGAAATTAGGAGGTGCAATTACCCACTCCCGACTCGGGGAGGTAGTGACGATAAAAAACAATACAGGACTCTTAAGATGCCCTGTTATTGGAATGATTAATAAAAAATTATAGGGAATGTCACTGCGGTATTTTGGATTAGGACAGGAGAGGCTCTGCTGCCACTTTGTTGACTCTAGATAACTTCTGCCTGATTGCACGTCCCTGTGACGTCCACCATCCATTTGGATATCTTCTCTGTCAACTTTCGACGTCCCTGTGACATCCACCATCCATTTGGATAACTTTTCTGTCAACTTTCGATGTTCTTTTCTGAGCCCTCCATGTTGATCACAGTTATCGGCAAATCAGGGTTCCACACCGGAGAGGGAGCGTGCGAAAGGGAGACCTCATCCAAGGGAGATAAATGGATTACATTTTTTTGGGGATCGAGCGGAAATATGGGAAAAATATGGGAGGCGCAAATGTGGGACAAATTAGGAAAGCGCAAATGTGGGATAAATTATTGAAGCGCAAATGTGGTACAACTTGTTAAAGTTTAAGCATTGACTCAAAGGAGGTGGTGCGCATCAATTAAAGAAGAATTTCAGAAATTTTATTCCCTGTCACCTATGCAGAGCAGGGGTTTATTCACGTTCAAAATTGTAAAATGTCAACCCAATAATGTAACAGAAAAATTACAGAAATGTATTAACCTTTCTACTTGGTAGACCAGGGGGTCTATGACAGAAAAATATTGTTTATTGTCATCCAAAAATGTAAAAGAAAAATTATTGAAATGTATTAAGCTGACAACTAGGTAGAGGAGGGGTATATTACACCCAAAAATTTGAGAATTTCACCTGAAAATGTAACAGACAAATTTTTTTTATTTTTTTTTACCTGTCTACTAGGTATAGCATTGGTACATCACACCCAAAAATTGTTGAATTTCACCCGAAAAAAGGTAACAGACAATTTTTTTTTTTTTTTACCTCTCTACTAGGTAAAGCAGTGGTACTATACACCCAAAAATTGGTGAATCTCACCCGAAAATGAAACAGACAAAGTAGTGAAATGTTGGCTGTGGACAGGCGGCTGTGCTTGTCTGTGATGACGCCCCCTGCCGTGCTAAACACACATTCAAATAATACCGTGGCTGTAGGGCAGGCGAGCACCTCCAAGGCGTAAAGGGCAAGCTCAGGCCATGTGCCCAATTTGGAGACCCAGAAGTTGAAGGGGGCAGACCCGTCATTCAGTACATGTAGTCGTGTGCACACATACTGCTCCACCATGTTGGTGAAATGCTGCCTCCTGCTAAGACGTTCCATATCAGCCGGTGGTGCTGGTTGTTGTGGCGTGCTGACAAAGCATTTCCACATTTTGGCCATGCTAACCCTGCCTTCTGAGGTGCTGGCGGTGCCCCAGCTGCGTTGGCGACCTCTTCCTCGTCCTCTGCCTTTGCCTTGTGCTTCCACTGTGTCCCCGCTCTCAGGTGGGAATGCCACCAGCAGCGCGTCTACCAGCGTGCGCTTGTACTCGCGCATCTTACGATCACGCTCCAGTGACGGAATTAAGGACGGTACGTTGTCCTAGTAGTGGGTATCCAGTAGCGTGGCCACCCAGTAATCAGCACAAGTTAGAATGTGGGCAACTCGCCAGTCGTTGCGGAGACATTGCAGCATGTAATTGCTCATGTGTGCCAGGCTTCCCAGAGGCAACGAAACGTCTTCTGTGGGAGGTGGATCGTCTGTGTCCTCTGTATCCCCCAAGCCACACACCAGTGATGGCCATGAGCTGGTCTGGGTGCCACCCTGCCGTGAACAAGGTTCCTCCTCCTCCATTTCCTCCTCCTCATTCTCCACCTTGTCATCCTCCAGAACTGTGCCCTGGCTGGACAATTGTGTACCTGGCTATTGTGGGTGCAGGAACCCACCCTCAGAGCCACTTGTGAATGACTGGCCGGAAACCCTACGAAATGATCCCTCTTCCTCCTCCTCCTCCTGTGCCACATCCTCTTCCATCATCGCCAGCAGGGTTTTTTCAAGAAGGCATAAAAGTGGGATAGTAACGCTGAGAACAGCGTTATCGGCACTGGCCATGTTGGTGGAGTACTCAAAACAGCGCAACAAGTAACATAGATCTCGCATGGAGGCCCAGTCATTGTTGGTGAAGTGGTGCTGTTCCACAGAGCGACTGACCCGTGCGTGCTGCAGCTGAAACTCCACTATAGCCTGCTGCTGCTCGCACAGTCTGTCCAGCATGTGCAAGGTGGAGTTCCACCTTGTGGGCACATCGCATATGAGGCGATGAGCGGGAAGGCCGAAGTAATGCTGCAGCGCTGACAGGCCAGCAGCAGCAGGGTGAGAACGCCAAAAGCGCGCCCAGACGGCCCGCACTTTATGCGGCAGCTCTGACATATCGGGGTAATTTTTAAGGAATCTCTGCACCACCAAATTCAGCACATGCGCTAAGCAAAGGATGTTCGTCAAACCGGCTAGTCCCATAGCTGCTACGAGATTTTGCCCATTATTGCACACCACCAGGCCGGGCTTGAGGCTGACTGGCACCAACCACGCATCGGTCTGTTGTTCAAGGCCCATTCACAGCTCCTGCGCGGTGTGGGGTTTTTCCCCTAAACAGATAAGTTTTAAAACTACCTGCTGTCGTTTACCCCTGGCTGTGCTGAAGTTGGTGGTGAAGGTGTTACGCTGACCGGATGAGGAGCTGGTAGAGGATGAGGAAGCAGAGTAGGAGGAGGAAGCAACAGGAGGCAAACTGAAGCACCCTGCAATCCTTGGTGATGGAAGGACATGCGCCAAACTGCTATCCGCCTCAGGCCCAGCCGCCACTGCATTTACCCAGTGTGCTGTTATGGAGATATAACATCCCTGACCGTGCTTACTGGTCCACGTATCCATAGTCAGATGCACCTTGCCACAGATGGCGTTGCGCAGTGCACACCTGATTTTCTCTCCCACTTGGTTGTGCAGGGAAGGGATGGCTCGCCTGTAAAAGTAGTGGCGGCTGGGCACGATGTACTGTGGGACAGCCACCGCCATAAGGCCTTTAAAACTATCCATCTCCACCAGACGGAATGACAGCATTTCAAAGGCCAGTAATTTAGAAATGCTGGCATTCAGGGCTAGGGATCGAAGGTGGGTAGGGGGGTACTTCCTCTTACTCTCCAGCGCTTAGGAGATAGAGAGCTGAACACTTCCATGGGACATTGTGGAGATGCTTGGTGACCCAGGTGGTGGTGTTGCTGGCAGATCCTCTGTTCATGGGGTGGCAGGTGGCACTGTCACTCCAGAGGTGGATGAAGATGCCGAGACTGCAGCAGAAGAGGAGGCAGGAGGAGCTAGAGACCTTTCTTGGTTTTTGAGGTGTCTACTCCACTGCAGCTCGTGCTTTGCACTTAGATGCCTGGTCATGCAGGTTGTGCTCAGGTTGAGAATGTTTATGCCTCGCTTCAGGCTCTGATTGCACAGTGTGCAAACCACTCGTGTCTTGTCGTCAGCACATTGTCTGAAGAACTGCCACGCCAGGGAACTCCTTGGAGCTGGCTTTGGTGTGCTCGGTCCCTTGGTGTGGTGGGCAGTAGCAGGCGTACTGTCTAGGGGTCGGCCGCTCCGTTTCTGCACCCTGCTCCCTCTTCTGCTGTGCTGGTGGCTCTGTGCGACCACCGCCACTTCCTCCGAACTACATAGGTCACTCGCATGACCTTGATTCCATGTGGGGTCAAGCACCTTATCGTCCTCCACATCATCTTCCACCCAGTCTTAACCCCTGCCCTCTTTGTCAGTCTGCACACTTTCAAAAGCCCCAGCACCTGTGTATCGTCATCATCCGAGACGTGCTGCGATGATCCTCCCATGTACTCATCTTGAAAGATAAGTGGTTGGGCATCGGTGCACTTAATCTCTTCCACTTCTGGGGCAGGGCTAGGTGGATGGCCCTGGGAAACCCTGCTAACAGAGTCATCAAAAATCAGAAGAGACTGCTGCATGACTTGGGGCTCAGACTGCTTGGCTGATTTGCAAGGGGTGAGGTGCCAACTGTGGTCTTTCAGAAGGAGACTGGGTGGGAGACAATGTGAAGGAACTGGAGGCACTGTCAGCAACCCAATCTACTATCGCCTGTACTTGTACAGGCCTCACCAGTCGTAGAGCAGCATTAGGCCCGACCAAATACCGCTGCAGGTTCTGTCGCCTACTCACACCTGAGGAAGGGGTTTCATTTGTGCGTGTAGCTGGCAAAGATAGACCACGTCCTCTCCCTGCAACAGGAGCTCCACCAGCAGCACCACGACCTGGGCCACGTCCCTTATTTGACGCTCTCCTCATATTTCTCAAGTTTAGGATCTTGCCCTAAATGGGTGTTTAATTAATAGCAGACAGTATATAAAGGTTGTATCTCACACGTACAGATGTAGATTAGGCCGCAATTAAAGTTTTTTGCCCAAATTGGGTGTTTGTTTAATAACTGAATAAAACCACAGTATGTAAAGGGAGTATATCACAATGACATACTGTATGCAGCTAAGGCTGCAAAATTAACTTTTTGGCCAAAACGGGCTTAATAACTGAATATGACAGCAGTATATAACCCTTGAATTTCACACGTGCTGATGCTGCAAGGGCTATAAAATTGTGTATTTTGCCAAAAAAGGTTGTTTTATTAATAGAAGCATATAACCACAGTATCTAAAGGGTGTATCTCCCAACGACTGATCTAGACTAGGCCACAATTAAAGTTGTGTACAAAATGCCAGTTTTTCAAATAACTGAATATAACCACAGTATCTAAAGTGTGTATTTCACAATGACATATGCTGCAAAGGCTGCAAAATTAACTTTTTTGCCCAAAACGGGTGTTTGTTAAATAACTGAATATGACAGCAGTATATAACCCAGGAATTTCACACGTGCTGATGTATTTTGCCAAAAAAGTGTGTTTTTAAAAACCCAGAAAATTATGGCTGTATCTCTAGCTTAAATTGCACACTGAATAATCCAGATGTTGTATATTGCCAAAAAAGTGTTTTGTTTTGTAACAGAATATGAAAGCTGAATATTACGCTTGAATTTCACACGTGCAGATCTGTAAAATAGTGGATTTTGCAAAAAAAAAGGGTGTTTGCAAATACCCAGAAAATGATGGCTGTATTTCTAGCTTAAATTGCACACTGCCTGGATGGCAGCTTGAAGCGCAGCTCTGCTGTATAGATATCCCTTATAGCCTTTCATAATCGGCATTCGGGACCCAGCATGGTTAAGATCGGCGGCCTTAGACCTACTGAAGCTCAGGGGCGCGTTAAAGATCCGATTCCTAACTAATCTATGGAGAAATCTATTTAAAAAGCTGCTCAGGCACATGTTGCCAGCTAATCCAAGATGGCGCAGGAACAACGAGAGCAGCAGGGAGCGCTCCGAAAGCTACATCGGCTTCTGAGAAGGTAAGGGAGGTCTCTCCTGGGGCCGATACCCTTCCCATCTCTAGATCCTTCCTAAAGGACGCTCTGTCGGAAGCCCTGGAGCCCCTTAGATCGGACCTTACCTCCATAAAGGAAGACACCGCCATATTGGGAGGAGGGTTGAAACGTTAGAGGACACTCAGGCTGCAATGATTTCACATCAGAACACTGTCTCAGCCTCACTGACACAGCATCAAAAGCATCTGAACTCCCTATATACACTCCTGGAAGATCAGGAGAACAGGGGCAGATGCAATAATCTGCACTTTAGGGGCATCCCTGAAACTGTGGACCCTGAAGATATACCCGAAGCTGTAATGAACATATGCATGCAACTACTAGGCCCAGATTATTTCCATGAAATCACCAATGAGAGGGCTCATAGAGCTTTACGTCCCAAACCTCAACCTTCTGAGCCACCAAGGGACGTGATATGCAAGTTTCTCCATTATCCAATTAAGGATGCGATTATCAGCAAAGCGCGGAATACTCCACAACTGTTCATAGATGAAAGTCCCATCACAATTTTTCAAGATCTGGCTCAATCCACATTAAAGAAACGGAGAGCCTTGAAGCTGCCTACTGATTGGCTACGAAACAAGAAAATGGTTACTCCCTTTTGGATTATCTTTTGTCTATGACGGTCAGCCCATCTCCATTCAATGACTTACCTAAGGCATTGGACATCTTACAAATCAACCAACTTCCTATTTAAAACTGAGACATCATTCAAAGCAATATGCCACCACCAAATTTACCAACAATTGTCCCCTGGGAGACACCGCGAAGACCCGCCAAGTTCCAAAGTGTCATGGAACCATGAACCAGACGTACAACAAGAGATGAGTGGAAATAAGAAGGCTTTATTGAAAATAAAGCTGTAAGGCAAAAGTCCAAACGGATGGCTAAACCGAAGCAGGGTCTTGCGAAACCAGAGATCAGGAACCAGAAGGGTAGTCAGACGAAGCCAGGATCAGGAACCAACAGGGTAGTCAGACGAAGCCAGGATAAGGAATCAGCAGGGTAGTCAGACGAAGCCACAGACCTCCTATATATATGAGCTAGGCATCCAGCTCCTCCCAGTGGGAAGGAGGAGCCGCAGGGTGGGAGGCTACAAGAAACCCAGAAACCAAGATGGCCGCCAGCACATGTCAAACGAAGGAGAACAGCAAGGAGGTAAGACCATGACACAAAGATCCAGAAAAGGCCGCCATTCTTCAGCACTGAGACGTCTCCCGCTCAATGAAGCCTGAGAGACTCTAAGTCTAATTTTCTGAGATCCTAACCGTCTCAAGCCTGAAAGTTACCACAACCTTTCCCAAATAAGTAACAATATATAGGAAAGCATCTACCTGGTTTGGTGTTTAGCCTAGTGTAATTTTCGAGTTTTGCCCTATCTAATGCTAGTCTATGTCCCTAGCTAAGTGCTATTATCTAGAATTATAGGAGGATGATACTCTATTTAACAATAATGTTGTGTCCTAATTCCCCCCTTTACTACTATTGGAGCAGAAGAGCTCTAGTTTTCAAGGTTTACATATCCGTTTTATGTTTCATTCCTTCTTTTGGTCATATGACAGGTATTACCAGATATCTACGCTACATTCTCAAAAGAGGAGGGGACATCTCTGAAACTTCGCTGCTCTGCCTTGGAAAGTTAAGTACTTACAATGGCTAGTCACACAGGTCATACTAAAACCTCAAAGCTGTACACGATTAGACATCCCATTGATAGATGGCTGACTTGTGCATAGCATCCTTTAATGTTAAGGGTTTTCACGCCCCATTTAAACGCAGTCAAATATTCACTTATATGACAAAAGAAAAATGTTGAGTCCTGATGCTTCAGGAGACACATTTCAAATTCAACAAATATCCTAGCCTCTCCAGATCATTATTCCCACAATGGTACCACTGTGGCTCAAATTCTGCTGCTTCTAGAGGCGTGATCATCGGATTCCAGAAGGGGCCTTCCTTTCACATTATATATCACAAATCCAAGATGTGGAGGGCAGATATATTCTGCTAAAGGGAACTATTGCTAATAAAATATACACTTTTGCAAACTTATATGCCCCCAATGTTAATCAGGTGTCGTGATTGGATGAGGTACTATCTCTTCTGGAAACGTATAAGGATGGTGTGGTAGTGCTTGGAGGAGACTTAAATATTACATTAGATCCTATATTGGACTCTACATCCAAGAAATCTGCGATATATACCAAAGCACTTAGACATCTTAAGAACAAATTCCAACAAAGTGGTATTTTCGATGTTTGGCGTCTTCTCAATCACTCCACGCAGAACTACACCTTCTTCTCTTCTCCTCATAGTTCGTACCATAGACTGGATTATATATTTTCGTCTAAAGAACACTTACACTTATGTACTCGTGCTTACATAGGAAATATGTTCCTCTCTGATCACACACCTGTGTTTACTACTATCTTAGCCCCCTCACTAGCACCCAGAGCATTTAGATGGAGATTAAACGAACAACTTATATCTACAGAAGAAAACATAAAGAACGTATAGGCTTTACTAGAAGAATATTTTGCCCTTAACTCCCTCCCCGAGACATCTTCCCATATAATTTGGGACGCCCATAAGGCATACATAAGGGGTCACTTTATTAGCATGGGGTCCAAAATTAAAAGAGAAAAGAAAAAACGCGTTGACGAGCTTCTATCCCAGATCCAGCGGTTAGAAAATATACATAAAAAATCCTTATTGGAAGCACATCTCACTGAACTGAGAAATACTTTAAAAAATCTGCTTAATACAACGTCAGCAAAATATTATCTCCATGCGCAATTGAAATACTATGCACTTGGAGATAAAACATCAAAATTTATGATGCAGCGTATTAAGCAGAGGAAATCCCACAACTATATACATAAGATCAAGGTCCCTAACAAAGGAGACGTACTTACCACCCGAGAAATAGCTAAACAATTTCAAAACTTTTATTACTCCCTGTATAACATTAAAGAAGCGGAGAAAGAAACAAATCCCCTACCCCCCACCCCCCCCCCCAGAAGAATCGATAACTTAATTTCTTAATCCCCTCTCCTTACCAGCCTTATCTGATATCCAGGCCCAAACTCTTCAAGCCCCCTTCACTACAGAAGAAATAATGACAGCAATTAAACAACTTCCCAATGGGAAAAGCCCAGGGTCAGATGGCTTCCCAGCCTTATACTATCAAACATTTCGAAACACATTGGGACCACATCTTCTTACATTATTCAATAGCGCCCTGTCCGGTTTTCCATTAATTGCGGACATGACTAGAGCGCATATTACATTGATCCCGAAAGAGGGGAAGGATAGTTCCCAATGTGCTAATTACCGCCCAATCTCCCTGTTAAATTTAGATTTAAAGTTATTATCTAAAATGTTAGCCACACGCCTGTCCAATTTTCTTCCATTTCTGCTTGCAGCGTTCGGGTGTCCGCCTGGCCGTGCGGAGGCAGTGCGGATCCGTCCAGACTTACAATGTAAGTCAATGGGGACGGATCCGTTTGAATATGACACACTATGGCTCAATTTTCAAACTGATCCGTACCCCATTGACTTTCAATGTAAAGTCTGGATGGATCCGTCTGAGGCTACTTTGACACTTAGAATTTTTTTTACAATATAATGCAGACGGATCCGTTCTGAACGCAAGTGTGAAAGTAGCCTAAGATACACCTTTTTAGATCCTGCTGGAAAGCATGGATGTCATATAGAAAATTTGGGTGAATCCTATTCTATATACACCCCCTGTCAGCACATGGTGGAAAATGTAAATTAATAATAGAAAGTGATAGTTTACCCACAAATTTACTATGCTACGCGATAATTCCATTTATTGCCCCATACATCAAGCGAGAATGTCGTTACCTAACATCTGTCATACCATATGTTTTCATATGTCATTACATGCTATTACAAGGTATTCATCATATATATGTATTACATTTACTCTCAATAAAAAATAATAAAAAATAAAATAAAAAATTGCACACTGACTAATCCTGCAAATGCACCAGATGTTGTATATTGCCAAAAAAGGGTGTGTTTTTTTTTTAAACCAGATTATTAGTGCAGTATTTCAAGCTTGGATTTGAAAGTCACAAAAGTTCAGATGCAGTGCTGGTGCACTGAGCTTGCATAAAATGGCCGCCGCCGCTCATCTAACTAACAGATGGATAAAAGTTATTTTTTTCTGTCACTGGCAGGGTAAAAAGATTGTGCACTGCACCCACACAACTAAATGTATGTAGATCACTGAGTTAGATTCTCTCCTATTCTCTCCCTGAAATCACAAGTCCAGCAGCATCCTCTCCCTACACGTGTAACAGCAGAGTGACGTGCGGCGCTACGTGACTCCAGCTTATATAGAGCCCGGGTCACATGCTGCTCTGGCCAATCACAGCCATGCCATTAGTAGGCATGGCTGTGATGGCTTCTAAGGTCAGACAGTTAAACTCTTGTTGATTGGCTGCTCTGCAGCCTTTCAAAAAGAACTAAGAAATCGCCGAACACCGAACCCGAACTTTTACTGAAATGTTCAGGTTCGGGTCCGGGGTCAATGCAGAACACAAAATGGAATAACCTGAATTTCCTTTATTAAGCTGAAGAAAATTTAATATAACAAAAAAAAAATTGTCATGCAAAAAGTCAACTTTGCCTTCATCCATACTCGGATACTCTAAATGACTGTCTCCCTTCAAACAACATACTACTAAACTGGCTGCCTGCAGTCACCACTAGGGGGAGCACAGTGCATAGGAATGTACACAGTTAGTATTAACTGCAATGGAAGCTGACTATACACTTTGCATTCAGCTCCCCCCTTGTGGCAGCTGCAAGTTGGACCCCCAGTGTTTGGACCCCTTCACCTTGGGCCCTGTAGCAGTCGTGTGGTCTGCCTCCACAGAAGGTGGTGTACAGCTACTAAAAGATTTGGCAATGGGTGAAAAACTCAACATTTAGCATGTTTCCAGATTTTTTCCGGCCTGGGCTATGAATATCAATTTTTTTTCCTATTAATTGCTAACATTGATTTGATCTCAGGAACGTCTCTTAGTGGTTACTGTTTAGTAGTCTTATTTAAAGGGGCTGTAAGAGGCTACAAAAATTGATTGTTTTACACCCAAAACAGCTCCCCTCCTGTTTATGTGTCCAGTTCTGTAGTATAGCCCCAATCATGTAGCCGCTATTTCTGGCTCCCTTATTACTAATCTCACACAAGCCCTAATATTATAAAATGTTATTTATCTTTTATTGCTCATTTATGCAGCGCACACAACGCACACTGTATCATTTATATACTGTGTCATTTCCTGGTTGTCTGGGCCGATTGTGTCCACATTTATCGATACTTTATGGTTACTTCTGTATCTATTTCTCTTGGACGTTGTGCTGACATGGGCTCTCCTTATCGAGGCTCTTTCCCTTTTAAGCATTGTTATATTTTTTAGTTATTAGACATGTTGCTTAAATTCTACAAAGTTTTTGTTATCTTCTATTCTCTCAGTTATTTCTCAACCGATCAATCTTGGTGATTTTCAGAACACTTTTTTGGCTGCACCAGCTGGAATTTGTCAAAAGCAATTGTTTGTATTAAATAGTTAATGATGCATGGACCAGTCCTGATTATCCAAATTAATATGGATTTGTTCTTAATGATGACTCCTTTACTTATGACTAGAGATGAGCGAATCGAAGCTGACGAAGTGGAATTTGTTATGAAAAAATGTGTTTGTGACTTGGTAGCCAAAAGCAGGAGTGGGTACAAAACATAGAAGACATGCTAATATTCCATTCACGTGTCATCTGTTTTGGATCCACTCCTGTTTTTTGGGGCTTTAGCAATAGTGATGGATTACTGACCAAATGCTGACGGAGTGAAGGCGGATCCGTTTTTTGGGGATATTGTTTTGACGGATCAGAGGAAGGGCAAAATAATCAGTGACGTCCACACTAACTTACTGCTGACCCCCTATCCTCTCTGTCGGGGGCTCTACTTGTATAAGCGTTTAATAGAACAGGTTCTGTAGACATCTATGTGGAATCAGCTGACGGTGGTGTAAAAGGAGTGCTCTTCTTCTTGGCGCTAACATTGACCTGTACGGCTGAGTTCAATCTTGAGTTATTTGGTCAGTTTTGGCCCCGTGACTGCCCAAATAAGTGAGGTGTGCAGTGATTCTAAGAGCGACGCCTGTCATCTGCATGATATACTGACTCACAGTATTGTTTCACTACCACAGCAGACTCCCTATGTGTGTTACTGCAAGGCACAGTGTTCTACACCACTATACAGGCACAGTGTTCTACACCGCTATACAGGCACAGTGTTCTACACCACTATACAGGCACAGTGTTCTACACCGCTATACAGGCACAGTGTTCTACACCGCTATACAGGCACAGTGTTCTACACCGCTATACAGGCACAGTGTTCTACACCACTATACAGGCACAGTGTTCTACACCGCTATAAAGGCACAGTGTTCTACACCGCTATACAGGCACAGTGTTCTACACCACTATACAGGCACAGTGTTCTACATCGCTATACAGGCACAGTGTTCTACACCATTATACAGGCACAGTGTTCTACACCACTATACAGGCACAGTGTTCTACACCGCTATACAGGCACAGTGTTCTACACCACTATACAGGCACAGTGTTCTACACCGCTATACAGGCACAGTGTTCTACACCGCTATACAGGCACAGTGTTCTACACCACTATACAGGCACAGTGTTCTACACCACTATAAAGGCACAGTGTTCTACACCGCTATACAGGCACAGTGCTCTACACCGCTATACAGGCACAGTGTTCTACACCGCTATACAGGCACAGTGTTCTACACCACTATACAGGCACAGTGTTCTACACCACTATACAGGCACAGTGCTCTACACCGCTATACAGGCACAGTGTTCTACACCACTATACAGGCACAGTGTTCTACACCGCTATACAGGCACAGTGTTCTACACCACTATACAGGCACAGTGTTCTACACCACTATACAGGCACAGTGTTCTACACCGCTATACAGGCACAGTGTTCTACACCACTATACAGGTACAGTGTTCTACACCACCATAAAGGCACAGTGTTCTACACCGCTATACAGGCACAGTGTTCTACACCACTATACAGGCACAGTGTTCTACACCACCATAAAGGCACAGTGTTCTACACCGCTATACAGGCACAGTGTTCTACACCACTATACAGGTGCAGTGTTCTACACCACCATAAAGGCACAGTGTTCTACACCGCTATACAGGCACAGTGTTCTACACCACTATACAGGCACAGTGTTCTACACCACCATAAAGGCACAGTGTTCTACACCGCTATACAGGCACAGTGTTCTACACCACTATACAGGTACAGTGTTCTACACCACCATAAAGGCACAGTGTTCTACACCGCTATACAGGCACAGTGTTCTACACCACTATACAGGCACAGTGTTCTACACCACCATAAAGGCACAGTGTTCTACACCGCTATACAGGCACAGTGTTCTACACCACTATACAGGTACAGTGTTCTACACCACCATAAAGGCACAGTGTTCTACACCGCTATACAGGCACAGTGTTCTACACCACTATACAGGCACAGTGTTCTACACCACTATACAGGCACAGTGTTCTACACCGCTATACAGGCACAGTGTTCTACACCGCTATACAGGCACAGTGTTCTACACCACTATACAGGCACAGTGTTCTACACCACTATACAGGCACAGTGCTCTACACCGCTATACAGGCACAGTGTTCTACACCACTATACAGGCACAGTGTTCTACACCGCTATACAGGCACAGTGTTCTACACCACTATACAGGCAAAGTGTTCTACACCACTATACAGGCACAGTGTTCTACACCGCTATACAGGCACAGTGTTCTACACCACTATACAGGTACAGTGTTCTACACCACCATAAAGGCACAGTGTTCTACACCGCTATACAGGCACAGTGTTCTACACCACTATACAGGCACAGTGTTCTACACCACCATAAAGGCACAGTGTTCTACACCGCTATACAGGCACAGTGTTCTACACCACTATACAGGTACAGTGTTCTACACCACCATAAAGGCACAGTGTTCTACACCGCTATACAGGCACAGTGTTCTACACCGCTATACAGGCACAGTGTTCTACACCACTATACAGGCACAGTGTTCTACACCACTATACAGGCACAGTGTTCTACACCACTATACAGCCACAGTGTTCTACACCACCATAAAGGCTCTCTGCAGCCAGGAAAAATACGTTTTTTAATGTAATTTGCCGCAAATTGTTCCAAAAAATTTGGCGAACCGGCGAATCCATTTTTTTTTAAAATTCGCTCATCTTTACTTATGACTTAAAGTATATGGGATCCAACAGTTGAGAACCCCCATTCAGAGTTGAGGAAAACTCACAAAAATGTTTCTAACTTTCAAAGCCCAAGCCTTTCTCTCTGTTTGGTTGGCGATTCATTTCAATGACCAGAATTGAATATTACATATTCTCTGCAGGAGCTGCAGGGGGTTTATATGGACAAACGTGGCCTCCTCCACTGATAGCATCTAAAGATATGTAGTTAGGAAAGTTGGACCTCAGTGATCACAGAGATTATTATGAAACAAATCCCGTAAAGATTTACAGCCAACTTTAGGGTGTATTCCAATAACAAGTTTTGACCAAATGGTCAAAATAAACCTCTTTAAAAACTGCAACAAAAAAACCCCCAAAACATATGATTTACCAAACTGGTGTAATTTTGCAATGTGGATTTTCGATGTACATTGAAACCATGTGCCTCGCTTGTTTTTACAATGATTCCAAAAGAAAATGTAGAAATACATTAGATAATCCTGTAGGCTATATATGCAGCACTAAAGCATAAGGCTCAGATAGTTACCAGTCTTTATAGTTGTCATTACATACATCTGAGGTTCTAATGTATATTTGCATATGATAACCAAGAGAAAAAATATATAAAAATGGCAGGAAAAGTCATTCCTTGTAATTATTCTTGAGAGATAAAACCTACAAGTGAAGCAGTTCCCATGGAGTTCACCCTTGAAACTCCTAACACATCTGCATATGTTCTTTGTCGATAATCATATTCATGGCACTTTGTTTTGCATTAATGTTTTGTATTCATTATTCTATTTGATGTGATTTTGAAGTGTAAATTATACATGTGCAATGTACATATATCATCACTCCAGGCTTTATGAGAATGCATCAATGTAATGCTAGAAATGTGTGGAAATCTAAATTGATACTGATGGCACAAAGAGATGTCCTGGGGCATCACTAGAAATTCAAGGCTGCTCACTGTCTATATGTTTCCTTACACATTAGAAATGTACTTCACGGTGATTTCAGATGCTATTCATTTTTTAAAAGTTGGCAAAAAAATTGGTTAGATGTCATCAAACATTTTTGAATGTTGCTTAAATGCTGTGCTATGAGTTTACGAGATGACTATAATTGTGCCTTTTACAGAAAAAGACCATTTGTCTCATTTTACTTCCTATATGCAAGAATAAAACTGATAGAATGTGGATCCCTATGCATAACAAGATAACTACTATTATACTGTCTACTATGTACAAGAATATAAGTACTATAATACTGTCTACTATGTACAAGAATATAACTACTATAATACTGCCTCCTATGTACAAGAATATAAGTACTATAATACTGTCTACTATGTACAAGAATATAACTACTATAATACTGCCTCCTATGTACAAGAATATAACTACTATAATACTGTTCCTATGTACAAGAATATAACTACTATAATACTGCTCCTATGTACAAGAATATAACTACTATAATACTGCTCCCATGTACAAGAATATAACTACTATAATACTGCCTCCTATGTACAAGAATATAACTACTATAATACTGCTCCTATGTACAAGAATATAACTACTATAATACTGCGCCTATGTACTAGAATATAACTACTATAATACTGCTCCTATGTACAAGAATATAACTACTATACTACTGCTCCTATGTACAAGAATATAACTACTATAATACTGCCTCCTATGTACAAGAATATAACTACTATAATACTGTTCCTATGTACAAGAATATAACTACTATAATACTGTTCCTATGTACAAGAATATAACTACTATAATACTGCGCCTATGTACTAGAATATAACTACTATAATACTGCTCCTATGTACAAGAATATAACTACTATACTACTGCTCCTATGCACAAGAATATAACTACTATAATACTGCTCCTAAGTATTAGAATATAACTACTATAATACTGTTCCTATGTACAAGAATATAACTACTATAATACTGCTCCTATGTAACAGAATATAACTACTATAATACTGCGCCTATGTACTAGAATATAACTACTATAATACTGCTCCTATGTACAAGAATATAACTACTATAATACTGCTCCTATGTATTAGAATATAACTACTATAATACTGCTCCTAGGTACAAGAATATAACTACTATAATACTGCCTCCTAGGTACAAGAATATAACTACTATAATACTGCCTCCTAGCTGTGAGGACGTGTGTGAGTAGCTCTCCTGAGCCTGTGGATGTCTGTCCAGAGCCCAGGGTGTGGCCAGCCCGGGCGGGGAACTTCCCTCAGCAAGGCCCAGGCTTCCAGGCCTACACTGGGAGAAAACTCCCAAACCATTTCTAAAGTGGATACTAATCCCCAAGTTTCCAGTCAGCAGCAGAATGAAGGAAATATTGTTGTTCTGAAGAAAGAAGAAGAGAGGAAAGTGAGTGCAGTGAAGATGCAAGCGGATCCCAAGTCCAGCCAGCAAGGTGCAGGGGTGATGAGCACAGGCCGTGCAGCAGGTGAGCAGCTCCCCTCTCCTGCACACAGACAGAGACGGACATCACTGGAGAAACAAACATTGCAAGAAAACCTGAAACAGCAAGTTGTGGCTTCCAGCATGGCCTGTCGGGGCCGCACCAGAGCTGCAGCAATGCCTCTACAGGTAACCAGGAATGCCATGTCTACAAACACTGCAAAGTGTGAACAGGCCTCAGCAGATGCAACCGCAAGTACTAGCAGTAAAGCTGGGAAGGCAAAGCGGCAGGAGACCGGTGAATCCAAACAGCCTGGACCCCTGCCCCGACCAGGGCAGCAGGTGAAGGAGACCACGCGAGCACCTGAGCTGCAGGTGGCGGAGGAGATCCCGGCTCTGGTAAGGAGAATGGGGGAGTTAAAGCACCACAAACAACTGCTACAGATACAGATGCAGATAGACTGTGTATATAACCTGAAAACTGCACACCCCGATAGTAAGACATTGTACGATACCAAGCTGCACTCACTGAGCATAGAGCTGGCACAGGTGGTGAAGGAGATGGACTGTGTCCTGGAGAGGATGGGGCCCCTGGCCGAGTCCTACGGGAACCAGGAACGCAGCAGAGACAGAACAGTGACTCTGGATCCCGCTCCTCTAGAGCACAATCAGGGTCCGTGTCCCCAGATGAGCCCCGGCGAGTGACACAACCAATACTGAAGCCTGCAAGTTTCTCTTTCCAGAAGGGAGGTGGGCAAGTGCAGCAGCAAGAACCTTCAGCTGTCCCTGAGCAACATCCTGGATATGTGGCACCACAAGTCCCAGCAGAGCCAGCCCAACAGCAGGACAGTGGACATGTATCCATGGGTCAGGGTGATGCGGTGACGCAGGAGAGCTCTGTTACTGGGGCACAGACCGGGGACATTGATATTGTACCTGAGGGGTTGGGGGCTCGGGACACTGTACAGTCTGTGTGGGATATAGAGGTGGATGGTGGTCAGGAGGGTGTACGGAATGATGTCTGTAATTTCCCCCCCTTAACACAACCCACGTCGGATGAGACTGTCCCTTCTAGTGCAGACGCGCGGCCCAATACTCAAGGTGGTGAGCCCCGTCAGGATCCTCCCAGAAATGCCTGGAGCCGCGGCGCTCCATCCTTCACCTCCAGTGCAGGCTATACAGGCCAGGCGTTTAAGAGGAGGAACGTGGTAAGGTTTAAGCACCGAGGCACCAAAGAAGACCTCCCCGATAGGAGGTTTGTGGTGAGGGAACTCCTGTGCCACCAGATGGGGTTTGCTCCAGAGGACATCCTGGCGGTGATAAATCTACCAGACAGGCAGGGCTATGATGTCAGCTTTAAGCTTATGTCTAGTCTGGATAGGTTCTGGGCAAACTTTGCCAGGGTTAGAGACACCGAGGGCTGGAATAAGTTCATTTTCATTCCCATTTCCAAGCCAGACACTGTTATTGTGAATGTCATCTTCTGGAATGAATCTGTTCCTCCCCAGGACATTGTGGTGTGGCTCCGGAGGCACTGTGACCTCGTGTCCGATCTCACTAAGAACAGGGACGATGATGGTGTCTGGACTGGAGGGTGGAAGGTGCTGGTGAAGCTGCGCCAGCACAATAACATCACCTTACATCTCCCTAACTCCTTCTTTATCGGTAGAGAGAAGGGCGTCTGTTTTTATCCTGGGCAACCTAGAAAGTGCTTCAAGTGTGGCAAAGTCGGTCAAGTGCAACCTGTGTGGTGAGCTCGGCCATCTGAGTGCCACGTGTAAGAACGTTAGGTGCAATCTCTGCGGACAGATTGGCCACTCACATAGGGATTGCCTAGATGCCTGGCATAACGTATGCAGGGAGCTTCCAGATGAGGAGTTAGCGGAGGCCGCAGACGCTATAGAGGAGGAGGCTTTGATGTCAGGGACCATACTGATGAGGCACGAGGTACAACAGGGGTCAGGTGAGACAACACCCGAACCTCAGCCTTCAGAGAACACACAGGGCACCATGGAGGTGGTCACTCAGGACCAGTCTCAGGCAGCCGCCTCTGTATCACCGTCTGTATATGAAGAGGCCAAGAGGAACAAAAGGAGGAAAAAAGATAAGTCTTCCCGTAAGTCTGAGGAGGAACATAACCTGGGCCAAAACACCAGGAAAAAAGTCAGTACCGGTGCAGGCGTCATGGTCCTATCAAACAGATATGAGGCGTTATCAGAGTCTGATGGGGATTATGAGGAAGAGCAACAGAGAATAGATAATGAGTGTGAGGCAGACACAGGGGACCCCCCAACAAAGAAGAAGGCCCCTCCTGTAGAAGCCCTTGTAGAGTCATAGGAAAAAATAGGAAAAAATGCGTATAGCAGCACAACGAAAAATTAAAGTCTTATCTTGTGGTGGTGCCAGCCGTGTTGGGAGCCAGTCAGAAGTTCCCCCTTGGATGCGTCATATAGAAGAAACCGCAGCACTCTCCTGTCTTCAATTCAGTGGAATTTATTTCACCAGCAAAAAAAATGCGACGTTTCGACCATAAAGGTCTTTCTCAAGCAACATACAGAGTGAATAGTAACAGACATATATACCCATTCAATCCCTCCCAGTAAGTCACATGTCCCAATTATACATGTAAATGAAGTGAAAATTACACCAATATACCAATAATACATTCCTCCTCTCTATCCACAGTGACAAAATCATATACCATTAACATGGTGTTTACTCACAAAGATCATTGCAAAGTCTGGCTGGCACATCATGGGGGGAAAAATACCTCTTCTTCCTGTGTAGTGTGAAAAGGCGCGCTTCCCAGCGTCTCCATGTCAGAGCTGCGCATGCGTCATGAACACGTGCAGATTCATGGAAGACGGAGCTGTCTAGCACTCCTGCAAGGTCAGTACAGAGCCAGGCTCTCTGTGCTGTTGTGTTCCTCCTGCTGCTATGGTAACGCCTGTATTCAAATCAGGTAGGCGTGCCACAGCGAGACTCCGGGGCTGCGATTCAGCACTTCTAAGTGTAGTCAGTGCTGTCCATGTGTAGCGATTGTCTCTGCTGTGTACACAGTGCTTCAGTTTCAGAATTAACCCTGTCAGGACTACCTACTAGAGTTTTAATCCCTACTGATTGTCCATTTTGTACTGGGCTATTCTTAGTCTCAATTACTACCACAGAGAGTGTCCATTTATATGGCCAAGTCAGTAGGCTCCAAAAATGCCATTCTACTGCAAATATGCAAAATCACTCTGATTGTGGTTTATTGACAAAAGGGGGCTCCACAGTGGTAAAAATGAAGACAGAGTTCAGCAGCATGCATTCCACCACTATTTCTGTATCCATATTGCCAGGGTTACGAAACAGTCCTCTCTCATTCAATGGCAGGAATATAGGTCAAGTCATAATGCCACTTTTGAGGGCTCAGTCAGCCATTTGGGAGTCCCCATACCCCCACTCTTTTTTAAAGAAAGAAGGGTTGGGGTCGTCCCCCAAAAAAACATTTGTGCTCAAGGTCTCTGAGCGGGGTACGCTCCCCCAGATACCATGCGGGGGAGGTCTCCACCCTCCCAGGGCCCTCGATGTTAAACGGGGCCGGGGGTGCATCCCCCACATATGTGGAAGAGTCGCCACCACCCACACCCTTGTAGAGTCAGATATGGAGACCGGTGGTAGGCAGGAAGCCTCTGATCCTGACCTATGATGATGGGAGTCACTTATCTGCTCTTTCTTTGTTGTCTTGTGATGGCTGTTTTTTTTTCTAAAAGTTGCTTCGAGCAATGTGAACAGCATCAAAGTAAGAAGGACCAGATATGCGGTATACGATCACCTCAGATACCTGGATGCAGATGTCATCTTTCTGCAGGAGACACGTTTGAACACCTTGGGGCATCTATGTGAGGCTGAGAGTGAATGGCGGTCTGGTCCTTCTTGCTTGTCGCTGGCTGTGGAGCCTTATGCCGGGGTGGCCATATTGTTTAACACCAATGACGTGACTGTGCACAGGTTAACGGAGGTAGCTATGGGAAGGTGCCTGGTGCTGGAAGTGACCATCCATGGTAGACGGCTCCGCTTTATTAACATCTACGGCCCACAGACAGTGGCTGAGAGAATCCAGCTGTTTAATGATGTGAAGCAGTATCTTTTTACCTCTATACCTGTAGTAATGGCGGGGGACTTTAATGTCACTTTGTCATCGGGTGACCGGTCCTCAGGCAGGGCAGTAGTCAGAGACTCCAGAGTCTTAAGTAACATAATATCGCAGGCTGGCCTAAGTGATGTCTTCACATGGGGTGGCAGAAAGCCAAACTTCACATATTCTTGTGCTGACAGAAGCAGTAGAATCGACATGGCGTTTGTGAACCCCACAGAGACTGTTAGCGGGATAAGTGAGAAGGTCGTCCCCTACTCTGACCACCTGGGTTTGTTCTTTTGCCTCTGAGCCACTAGACGCTCTGATATTGGTAGAGGGCTATGGAGGCTTAATTCTAGCCTCCTGGATGATGTCTATGTCCAGGATTGTGTCCACTCTCTTTTCCAGGTTCAGCTTCAGAGAGTGGACTTTTATAACAACGTGGCCGACTGGTGGGAGGATGTCAAGGTGGAGATCAGATCCCTCTTACAGGGACTGTCAGTTAAAAGAGGGAAGAGTAAGTATAGCCAGTATCTCAGGCTGCGGAAAGAATTGGAGTCACTGTATTCGGCAGGTGGGGATGAAAAACAAAAGATCGACCAACTGAAATCTGAGATAAGGCAGTATCAGTACAGCAGGTACACCTCCCTGGTTCTGGAACGGGATTATGGGACCATAGGGGCTCCTGATCCCTTTGAGAATTGCAGGGAACGTGTGGCTAATAGATCGGTGGCAGGTCTCACTGACTCCCAGGGTGTTTTGCAGGAATCTCGGGAGGGTATCCTGGGGGTGGTGAGATCTTACTATGCTGGCTTATTTAAGAAGAAGGTTTTGGATAAAGAGAAGATGACTCAATTCTTGGAGGCAACTCCAGGTCCTGATACTAATGATGTGGACTTTTCTCCTTTGACAGCGGAATTAACGGTGGAGGAAGTTAAAGTGGCCATTGATCAATTACATCTGAAGAAGGCACCAGGTCCAGATGGTATAACAGCAGAATTCTATAAGAAGTTCGGAGACCACTTGGCCCCTCGTGGACGTGTACAAAAATTGTCTAGAAAATCACCTGATGCCTCCGTCCATGAGGGTGTCCTCGCTAATTCTGCTGTCTAAAGGTAAGGAGCCTAGCGACATCAAGAACTGGAGGCCGATTGCCCTCTTGAATGTTGACAGGAAGATTCTGGCAAAAATCATGTTCTCTAGGTTAGTCTGTTTGTCCCGGGCACTGTTGGCAGGCTGGCAGTTTGGCACAGTAAAAGGGCGGAACATCTCTGGAGCACTCATCTCGATAAGGGAGATGTTTGAGAGATGTAAAGCTCTGAGGTGTGGGAGATATGTTGTAGGTCTGGACCAGGCTAAAGCTTTTGACAGAGTGGATCACGAGTATCTATGGGCCACTTTGTCAAAGTACAGTATTCCAGGACAATTTGTAGATTGGCTGAAAACTTTATATTGTGAGGCGAAGAGCTTTCCTCTAATCAATGGTTGGCAGGGGGACACTTTTGAAGTAGAGGCAGGGGTGAGACAGGGTTGCCCTTTGAGTCCACTGCTGTATGTGTTTGCCTTGGACCCGTTCCTGAGGTCACTGCAGGAGTGCGATTTTCAGGGGGTGCCGGTCCCCCACTGCTTGCCTTTGAAAGTAGTTGCCTATGCGGATGATGTGACTGTGGTGATATCTGAGCCTCGTGAGGTGCAGATGTTGTCTGCAGCCATCAGAAGCTACTCGGAGGCCTCGGGGTCTCTAGTCAACCTTGAGAAGAGTCAAGCTCTCTGGACTTTAAGTACTGATCCAGACTTTGATCTGCCACAATTTGCAAAGGCCTCCACCTATATTAAAATCCTTGGGGTCAAATTTGGGAGGGAAGATAATGCCAAACTAAATTGGGAAGAAAAGTTGGATTCCGGAAATGCAAAGGTTCAGCGATGGAAGAACTGGAGGCTGACCTATAGAGAAAGGGTTACTATGTTGAAGACTTACCTGGTCCCCGTCTTCTTGTACGTCTCTGTTGTCTTTCCTTTGCCAGAACCTTTCTCGGCTAGGCTCTTTAGCCTGTTCTTCCAACTTTTGTGGGGGAACAGGTTGAACCAAATAAAAAGAGGGATCACCTACCTACAGAGGAGAGAGGGTGGGCTGGATATGTTAAATCCAAGGGTGTTCTTTGACTCCATGTTTCTGAAAGTAAATTTTGGTTGCCTGGACTCAAACAGCAGCTCCCTGTGGGCGAACAGTGTCAGGGACTGGATATTGCCTTTTGCAGAGTCTTGGGTGCGAGGCGGCAGTCTCAAGAGGGGTCGGTTTACTAGTGGCTTCCTCCCCCAGTACCTGGAATATGGTCTAAAGTGTGTGAAGAAATGGGGAATAGACAAGGTGTATCTGAAGACTAAGACCAGGAAGGATCTCTATATAAAGATCTGTAGGGCCTTCTATAACTTGCAGCCAGCACTGAGAGACTGTACAACAGCCACCTTGCAGGAAAGTCTTAGGTTCCTCAACGGACCAAGGCTTCCTGCAAAGTTGTTTGACATTGCCTGGCTGTCATTCCATGGGAAGCTTTTTGTCAGAGGCAATTTAAAGTTCCTGAGTGTTCTAGATCGCATGTGTCCCTTGGGCTGTCAGCAGGAGGAGACTATGGAACATTTTATAACCGAGTGCTGGGGAGGGCGACAGATATGGCAGGAGATAGCCAGCAAGCTAAAAATCCCAAGGCTGCAGTCTCTGACCTACCCAGACATTGTATATGGTGTGACATCACAGGTAGCTGACATTGACCGGGGGACCTTGCATTTGATTATTACCATCGTTAAATACTATCACTGGCAGACAAAAACAATAGTGTCCATCCACAGTGAGCCCTTCAATCATGAGAAAGCCGTAAACCTCATCCTGTCGGAGCTAAGGTGGGTCAGATCTATAGAAGTTAGGAGAAAGGGCGAGAATGAAAAATTATGGAAGAATGTATATTTGGAGTAATTTCTGGTTCATGTATCCTGGAATTATGTTTATTTATTCATCTTTTCTCCTATTTATTTGCAATGGACTCTTAAGTTAAAGTTATTATAAACTTATTATTTCGATGATATGTATGATTTCAGTTCAATAATTGTTTGTTCATTCTCATTTCGGAATGTACTATTGTATTTTTGCTTGTTTTATACTAATAAAAATTGCCTCCTATGTACAAGAATATAACTACTATAATACTGCTTCTATGTACAAGAATATAACTACTATAATACTGTTCCTATGTACAAGAATATAACTACTATAATACTGCTCCTATGTACAAGAATATAACTACTATACTACTGCTCCTATGTACAAGAATATAACTACTATAATACTGCTCCTATGTACAAGAATATAACTACTATAATACTGCTCCTATGTACAAGAATATAACTACTATAATACTGCTCCTATGTATTAGAATATAACTACTATAGTACTGCTCCTATGTACAAGAATATAACTACTATAATACTGCTCCTATGTACAAGAATATAACTACTATAATACTGCTCCTATGTATTAGAATATAACTACTATAATACTGCTCCTATGTACAAGAATATAACTATTATAATACTGCTCCTATGTACAAGAATACACCTACTATAATACTGCTCCTATGTACAAGAATATAACTACTATACTACTGCTCCTATGTACAAAAATATAACTACTATAATACTGCCTGCTATGTACAAGAATATAACTACTATAATAGTGCCTCCTATGTACAAGAATATAACTACTATAATACTGCTCCTATGTACAAGAATATAACTACTATAATACTGCTCCTATGTACAATAATATAACTACTATAATACTGTGTCAAGGAACCATGAACCAGACGTACAACAAGAGATAAGTGGAAAATAAGAAGGCTTTATTGAAAATCAAGCCGTAAGCAAAAGTCCAAACGGATGGCTAAACCGAAGCAGGGTCTTGCGTAGACAGAGGTCAGGAACCAGAAGGGTAGTCAGACGAAGCCTGGATCAGGAACCAGCAGGGTAGTCAGATGAAGCCAGGATCAGGAACCAACGGGGTAGTCAGACGAAGCCAGGATCAGGAACCAACGGGGTAGTCAGACGAGGCCAGGATCAGGAACCAGAAGCAGCAGCAGTCTTAGAAGCATGTGAACACAGTAGGACCAAGCAAGGAACTGAAGCCACAGACCTCCTATATATATGAGCTAGGCATCCAGCTCCTCCCAGTGGGAAGGAGAAGCCGCAGGGTGGGAGGCTACAAGAAACCCAGAAACCAAGATGGCCGCCAGCACATGTCAAACGAAGGAGAACAGTGAGAAGGTAAGACCATGACATACTGCTCCTATGTATTAGAATATAACTACTATACTACTGCTCCTATGTACTAGAATATAACTACTATGATACTGCTCCTATGTACAAGAATATAACTACTATAATACTGCTCCTATGTATTAGAATATAACTACTATAATACTGCTCCTATGTACAAGAATATAACTACTATAATACTGTTTCTATGTACAAGAATATAACTACTATAATACTGTTCCTATGTACAAGACTATAACTACTATAATACTGCTCCTATGTACAAGAATATAACTACTATGGGGCGGAGCCTAACAGCCGACCGGGAAAGACGCATGTGAGAGAGCTCCTCTCCATGTGAGCCAGCAAATCAGTAAATTCTGCTATCTAGCCGAACAAGAATGGGCAAAGTAGGCAGATTTATCCCCAGAGATAAACCAGACCCCAACAGGTTGGACAAAAATCCGCAAGAAATGGATAAATTCTTCCACAAGAAACCACCGGCCGCAAGTGCCGCTAAGATGGTGCCGCTTGAACACGATGAGTGGCCACAAGACGCAGAAGGAGCTGAGGGCGTCTCGCCTGACACAGACACCCAGACCCGTGCAAGCGCATCGGCACCCATTTCACGCCAGTTTATACAACAAGCTCTGACCACAGCACTGGCGCCGGTGATGCAGGAACTCACGGAGATCAAGAGCGATGTGAAACATATCGGGCACCGGGTGGACAAGTTGGAGCACAATCAAGCAGCCATATTGACTTTTGCTCATACCTTGGGCGACAATAGTGCAGCGATTGCTTCTTCATTAGATACTGCTTTTGCTCTGATAGAAGACCAGGAAAATCGTAGCCGCCGGAAAAACATCAGGCTGCGTGGTCTCCCAGAGCTGGTGCCTCATGACGCACTACCAGAAGCGGCTGCCGCCATTTTTTCGGGCCTATTAGGAGCAGAGCGGGCTGCAGAGATCTGTGTGGAGCGAATCCACAGAGCGCTGAGGCCGAGACCAAAAGATACAGACCCGCCTAGAGACGTAGTATGTGGTCTGCTACGGTACGTCGATACAGCAGCTATACTCAAAGCGGCCAGAGAACAGAGGGAACCGACATATGAAGGAGCCAAGATCCTACTATATCAAGATCTAGCACCCTCGACCCTAAGCAAGAGGAGAATCCTGAGGCCACTAACGGACCATCTACGTGCAGTCAAGCTACCCTACAAGTGGTTATTTCCATTTGGGCTAACCTTCTCTTCCGAGGGCAAGAGATGCACGATACGTACTCCAGCGGACTTACCGGCAGCATGGTCCCTCCTTCAGACACCTCCACTGGACATACCATCCTGGTTGCCGTCGGCTGATACGGGAATTCCACTGCCTGATCTACCGGTGGAGCAGAGGTGGATTAAAGCAACAAATAAACGGAAGTCCAACGTCAGGCCTTAAGCGGCATGCAAGGTTCATCAGCATTGCCTATGCTTACAGATGGCGTTTGTTGGAAGCGGGAAGGTCGGACTAGGCCGCACTGTAGACGTTGATTTTTGATGCACCGCTCTGCAAGTATACTGTACAACCATTTATGATTGCCTTTTTCATAACCGTTATGAGACGCCTAGCTGCCGCCTCGTGGTCGGGTCCCGGATGGGGCCCTGGCTGTGATGCTGCAGATGGGCCGCTCCATGGAGGGCTCACACAGTGAGTTGAATATTGACGCTGTTGTGCCCCCTTTCCTGGTTTTGACCAGGGATTGCAGTCACTTATATGCATGTTTGCTGCATGGACTGGAGCCTTGGGGTTAAGGTTTATTAGTCACCTTATAACTTATGTACTGTGCTATGGTATGTTTTAGACACAGTGTGGTCCTAGGGCCGGCCAGGCTAGGTTGTTATGCTGTTTAACATACTTGAGTCAGTTTGCTATGACTCATGGGACAGGTTGGCTTTCTCCCCCCGCACTGCCACCTGCCTTCAGTTCCAGACGGCACTCACCAGGGATCCACTGGCGCAGGCCTGGTGCAAGCGCCTTAGTGCAGGCTGGCTTGGGCCATTCGCGCTTTGCCTTTTTGTGATGGGCTGCGCGTTAGGCACAAGTCACCCGACACACATGTTGGAGTTTTACTCCACTTATCAATTGTTTGTAGTTTTTTGTATGTTGATGAGTTTCCCTGATCACACACATGCATCTGATCCATTACTCGCTCTAAAGTACCTAGTCAGACGCTATCATGGCATTAATTAAATGTACGTCATTTAATGTAAGGGGGTTTAACACCCCGCAGAAGAGGTCACAAGTTATACGGATGATGAAGAAATTACATACTGACATCTGTTTCCTGCAAGAATTGCACTTTAAGTCGGCGCATGCGCCTACCCTTCCCAGGACCTATTTTCGGCATTGGTTCACTAGTGCATATAGTAAGGCAGCTAGAGGCGTGGGCATTGCCATATCTAAAAATGTCCCTTTTCAACTGATTTGTAAACAGGAAGACCCGGAAGGGCGCTATGTATTTGTGAAGGGTTCAATTGGTACCCAGGTAGTGACTCTTGCCAGCTTATATAGTCCTAACAGAGGTCAAGCAAAATGGCTTATTAGTACTCTGAAAACATTTGCCTCCTTTGCAGAGGGGATAAGACTAATAGGGGGTGACTTAAATATGACGCTGAATCCCTTACTAGACGCTTCGGATGGCATCTCACAATTAACTCAGGCGGTCATAGGTAGGGTTAATAATTACCTAGCAGATGCCAACTTGGTGGATTCGTGGAGACTGCTTCACCCTGTTGATAAAGATTTCTCGTTCTTTTCAGCCCCACACAACACCTATAAGAGGCTGGACTATGTCCTGATCTCTGGCAGCTGTGCGGACAGGCTGGAGCGGTCCACCATTGAACCCATCACAATATCGGACCATGCCCCGGTGACGGTGTCACTCCAATTCCCAACTTTGCCGATCCACGCTAGACAATGGTGGCTAAATGAAACACTCTTAGACAAACAATCGGACCTGACTAATCTCACTCAGAAACTGACAGTGTTTTTTAGAGAGAATTGCACGGAAGGCATGCCGCTCACGACCGTCTGGGAAACGTACAAACAAGTCATGAGGGGGGAGCTCATTGCGCTGGGCAGCAGAGTCAAGAAGGTCAGACAGGAGCACATTAATAACCTACTTCGGCAAATAGCTGATATTGAATCGCTACATAAGAGGTCTAGAGCCATAGAAGCCAGGGAACAGCTATCCATCCTACGTAAACAGCTGACGGATCACCTAAATGTAGGCTATGCGAAGACGTACCAGTACTCGCAATTTTGCTTTTATTCTCATGGAGATAAAGGCACGAAACTCATGTCCGCTTTGCTTAAACAAAAAAAAGACTCCATGTACAGGGAGTGCAGAATTATTAGGCAAGTTGTATTTTTGAGGATTAATTTTATTATTGAACAACAACCATGTTCTCAATGAACCCAAAAAACTCATAAATATCAAAGCTGAATATTTTTGGAAGTAGTTTTAGTTTGTTTTTAGTTTTAGCTATTTTAGGGGGATATCTGTGTGTGCAGGTGACTATTACTGTACATAATTATTAGGCAACTTAACAAAAAACAAATATATACCCATTTCAATTATTTATTTTTACCAGTGAAACCAATATAACATCTCAACATTCACAAATATAAATTTCTGACATTCAAAAACAAAACAAAAACCAAATCAGTGACCAATATAGCCACCTTTCTTTGCAAGGACACTCAAAAGCCTGCCATCCATGGATTCTGTCAGTGTTTTGATCTGTTCACCATCAACATTGCGTGCAGCAGCAACCACAGCCTCCCAGACACTGTTCAGAGAGGTGTACTGTTTTCCCTCCTTGTAAATCTCACATTTGATGATGGACCACAGGTTCTCAATGGGGTTCAGATCAGGTGAACAAGGAGGCCATGTCATTAGATTTTCTTCTTTTATACCCTTTCTTGCCAGCCACGTTGTGGAGTACTTGGACGCGTGTGATGGAGCATTGTCCTGCATGAAAATCATGTTTTTCTTACCTTGCAGACTTCTTCCTGTACCACTGCTTGAAGAAGGTGTCTTCCAGAAACTGGCAGTAGGACTGGGAGTTGAGCTTGACTCCATCCTCAACCCAAAAAGGCCCCACAAGCTCATCTTTTATGATACCAGCCCAAACCAGTACTCCACCTCCACCTTGCTGGCGTCTGAGTCGGACTGGAGCTCTCTGCCCTTTACCAATCCAGCCATCTGGCCCATCAAGACTCACTCTCATTTCATCAGTCCATAAAACCTTAGAAAAATCAGTCTTGAGATATTTCTTGGCCCAGTCTTGACGTTTCAGCTTGTGTGTCTTGTTCAGTGGTGGTCGTCTTTCAGCCTTTCTTACCTTGGCCATGTCTCTCAGTATTGCACACCTTGTGCTTTTGGGCACTCCAGTGATGTTGCAGCTCTGAAATATGGCCAAACTGGTGGCAAGTGGCATCTCGGCAGCTGCACGCTTGACTTTTCTCAGTTCATGGGCAGTTATTTTGCGCCTTGGTTTTTCCACACGCTTCTTGCGACCCTGTTGACTATTTAGAATGAAACGCTTGATTGTTCGATGATCACGCTTCAGAAGCTTTGCAATTTTAAGAGTGCTGCATCCCTCTGCAAGATATCTCACTATTTTTGACTTTTCTGAGCCTGTCAAGTCCTTCTTTTGACCCATTTTGCCAAAGGAAAGGAAGTTGCCTAATAATTATGCACACCTGATATAGGGTGTTGATGTCATTAGACCACACCCCTTCTCATTACAGAGATGCACATCACCTAATATGCTTAATTGGTAGTAGGCTTTCGAGCCTATACAGCTTGGAGTAAGACAACATGCATAAAGAGGATGATGTGGTCAAAATACTCATTTGCCTAATAATTCTGCACGTAGTGTATATTGCAGGCATTGATACAAAAGATGGCACTACCCTGCATAAAACGTCAGATATAGCCATTGAGTTCCAAAAATTTTATAGCGATCTTTACGGACTCCCGGAGGAGGTGGCAGGATCCACTGAGGGAAGGGATACCCTGATAGACAACTTCCTAAAACATTTACAGCTGCCCACCTTAACCGAGGTAGAAGGTCAGGCTCTATTATCTCCTGTAACGGAGGAAGAAGTCACTAAGCTACTGGGTTCCATGCCTCTAGGGAAGAGTCCAGGCCCAGACGGCTTCCCAGTGGGTTATTATAAAAAAATTCCAAGGTACTGACTCCTCACTTGGCTGCCTGGTGCAATGAGCTCTTGAACGGATCACAGCTACACAAACAGTCCCTTGAGGCCACAGTCACTATCCTCCCCAAACCAGGGAAGGACCCTAAATTATGTGGCAGTTACAGGCCAATCTCGCTCTTAAACGTCGATATCAAGGTCTGGGCGAAACTTTTGGCTTCTAGGATAAGTGCTCTTCTCCCTAGACTTATAAACCCTGAACAGACAGGTTTTGTTCCGGGCAGGGAAGGAAGTCACAATTCGTGCAGAATCTTGTCCATTATGCAACTAGCTGTTAAAAAAAGAATTCCCCTGGTCCTGCTAGGTATAGATGCGGAGAAGGCCTTTGACCGGGTGAATTGGACATACATGATGGGGGCCTTGCAAAAGTTCGGGTTTCCTCAACAGTTCCGGAACGCTGTCATGTCACTGTATAGTGATCCAAGCGCCCGGATCAGAGTTAATGGCACTCTGTCGCCTCCCTTCCCCATACGGAATGGGATGAGACAGGGTTGCCCGTTATCGCCTGCTCTGTATATATTAGTAATGGAAACATTGCTTCAAGCTATTCGGGAACATCCCGGTATCAAGGGCATTAAATTGGAGAATA
The DNA here is from genome assembly GCF_014858855.1 of Bufo gargarizans. Classification (NCBI taxonomy): domain Eukaryota; kingdom Metazoa; phylum Chordata; class Amphibia; order Anura; family Bufonidae; genus Bufo; species Bufo gargarizans. The sequence continues at coordinate 55,520,275 of NC_058087.1, read as the reverse complement.
GTTCCATCGAACATCTTAATGCAGCCTACGCAGATGACCTTTTGGTTATGGTGTCTAACCCGGTCGAGGCCTTCCCGCATCTGATAGCCCTGTTCGAGCAGTATGGACAAGTGTCCAACTTTAAGGTAAACCACACAAAATCAGAGGCAATGAATGTGTCGGCATCAACTAGCCAGATCAACCTACTTAAAACCAATACTCCCTTTATTTGGCAAACGTCTCACTTGTCCTACCTGGGTATCAAAATTCCCTGTAGACTGGATAAATTATTCCAACTAAATTATGCTACATTACTGAAGGACATCCAACAACAGTTACACACCCTGCGTATTCCATATGTATCGTGGATGGGCCGGAAGAATATGCTGAAAGCATTTATTATGCCTAGGCTATTATACGCAATGCAGATGCTGCCTGTCTTTCTTCCCTCCTCCTTCTTTACGCAAATCAGACGACTATTTAGCACGTTCCTTTGGGGGGGGGAGGGGAGCGAGACTGGCGCATCGCACGTTGATATCGAGGAAGGCTCAAGGAGGGATGGCTTTACCCGATGCTCATCAGTATTATAAAGCCATACACTTGAAGAGGTGGCTATATATACACGCACCGTGGTCCAATGCCCTGAGTAGAGAACTGGAGATTGCACAACTTGACAGGAAGCAGAGGGCGGGTTTATGGGGCCTGAACTCCTCTTCACTACATTCACATGTGTTGCTCAAAGGCACGGCAGCGGTGGTGAAGCAACTAAACAAAGATAAATACTTGCTAGCTGCCCCGTCTTCACTGATGCCAGCTGACCTAGCTCCATTCCTAGTTAGACCCACTGCAGAAAATGTATCGCCAGCATGGAACAGATTGCAATCTTACACTATAACAGAATTCCTAGATGGGTCATCAAAGGCTCTCCCTGACCAACACCCCATAAATAGCGTCTTGTCATCCTGCCACTTTCTGGACTCCATGGAATTTAAGTCTGTCAGCAAACCACTATTAAAAGATAGACAGAGTAAAGCAGAAATCACCTGGTTTGAAAAGCTGCTGCATTTAGAGTCCCCCCCCAACAAACTAATTTCTAAACTATACTTGGCACTTAACATCCAAAACCCTGTAGGGGTCCCGAATTATATAAAAACTTGGGCCACAGAACTAGACTTAAAATTCTCAGAAACAGACATATTGCGTATTCACGCACACTCACATGGATTTTCCAGATGCGTGAGGGTACAAGAGCACTCATACAAGTTACTAACTCAGTGGTACCATACCCCGAAACAATTATTCATAAAAGGTCTCTGCGCTTCTGATTTGTGCTGGAGGTGTAAGGAGGCGAGTGGATCGCAAACCCACATATTTTGGTCGTGCCCTAAGATACGGGGATATTGGGAGGGAGTATCGGAGGTAATAAACAAAGTCATGAATAAAAGCATACCGCTGTCACCAGAACTGGTGCTCCTCTGGCTTCCCACACCAGCCTTGTTTCCGTCCAAAACAAACTTGCCTACACACTTAATACAAGCTGCGAGGCTCCTAATACCACAAAAGTGGCTCAGTGAGGAATCACCTGTAATTCCACATTGGGAGACAAAGGTGGACCAGATATGTAGAATGGAGGAGCTGGCTGGCTGGGAGAACAGACGGCACGAAAACTTTTTAAAAATATGGACCCCATGGTTGACTTACAGGAACCAGAGAATAGACCCTCAGGCCCACTAGATGAAAGGGTTGCGTTCAGTAGAGTCTTTATTTCTCAGTTCCATGCCATGACCATTTAAAATCAGGAATGTTTATATAGCGCTCGTAGGTAGAGTACATATGGAAAGCACTAGGAAGTATGTGTGTACAGGAGGGTCTCCACCAAGGAGATCTTATCTCCCAAACTCCCCGTCCCTCCACGTTGAGGGATCATGGGTCATTTCCCCCTCCCCTCGTTATCCCCCTTTTTCCCGTCCTGTTTGGAACTTTTCCTCCTCCTTGCCGTGGACAATTATGAGGGTACATATAGGAGCAATTTAGGAAACATAAATGTCCCCCAGGGATGTCTGAACTGCACAGGGGTACATGATGCCTATATATGTGGAACACGTATATGCAATTGCACCATGAGTTTCCATAGGTTCTAAGATACTTATGACCAGGTCTAATCGGTGCTGTTTATGTTAAATCACTCAGCAACTTAACTGGAGGTATTTTGTATTTGATCGCATGTATTACCTGTAACGAAATACTATGTCTATGCATTACTTGAGTCTGTACGGCAACTTATGGAGATGGAATGTTCTGTCAATGTTTTGATGGTTTTTATTGCTGTCAATAAAAAGAAATTTGACAAAGAATATAACTACTATACTACTGCTCCTATGTACAAGAATATAACTACTATAATACTGCTCCTATGTACAAGAATATAACTACTATAATACTGCTCCTATGTACAAGAATATAACTACTATAATACTGCTCCTATGTATTAGAATATAACTACTATAATACTGCTCCTATGTACAAGAATATAACTACTATAATACTGCTCCTATGTACAAGAATATAACTACTATAATACTGCTCCTATGTACAATAATATAACTACTATAATACTGCTCATATGTACAAGAATATAACTACTATAATACTGCTCCTATGTACAAGAATATAGCAACTATAATACTGCTCCTGTGTACAAGAATATAACTACTATAATACTGCTCCTATGTACAAGAATATAACTACTATAATACTGCTCCTATGTACAAGAATACACCTACTATAATACCGCTCCTATGTACAAGAATATAACTACTATAATACTGCCTCCTATGTACAAGAATTTAACTAGTTTAGATAGTAAAGTTACTATATTGCCTCATATGGATAATGTCTCCAATGTAATTACTAGTCTCAGAGAAATTATGAGAACATCTTGTAAACTTCGGTAGGTGAGACACAAGTTAGCAGTGTACAATTCTCACCTTTTAACATTTGGATTTCAAGATAAGCATTGCCTGCTAACCTGACAGCTTCCCTTCCTCATTGTTTTATTTTTCTATATATTTTTATCTAATTGCATAAAACTCAATTCTAATAACCATCTACATAATTTTTCATTCAGAAGGTTTATTTTCCATTCTGTAGGTTTTGGAATCTCAGCACCCGTTTCATATACACAATGCAAAACAGCAATAGCATTCAGATTACACATTGAGCACAATATTTCTGCAATTTTCCAAGCAATCACCTTAATGTATGGATTTTTTTTTGCACTAAAAATATCACAGAAAGGAAAGATCTGAGAGATCGCAATCAAAACCATTTCATTGAGAGAAATTATTTTGTATTCTTTCTCCATCTTACAGAACATTTATAAAAAGAAGCCCGAAATCAGGAGAACATAAATGCCACACATTGGTGTTGTGGTAATTACTATGCACAGCCTGGAGTAAAGACCTGGAAGCCATTACCTTGGTTGGAGATATATGTGAACTATTTAGGTTCCGTTTCCCACTGGTTCAATAGATCAGGAAGAGACTGGCTAGTTAATAAGGCGGCTTATCCGTGCATGAAATAGAAGCCAAAAGAAAATTTTTACATAAAAATGATAGCAGATGACTTGATTCAAGGATATCGGCACAAGAGCCAAAGTCAATAAAATCAATAGAAATGAAATTGTCCGCTGCTTGTGAGATGTTAATGGTGGGTGACGAAAACCTCAGAAGAATCATATCTACAGGACTAACAAGAGGAATGAAGCCAAGCTCAAATATAAGAGAGTCAAAAATTCTTGGACCTTGGAATCCAGTTAATAAATATTCCAAGGGTAAAGATGATTATTCAAAATTTTGATTCAGCATTGACTGACCATTAGTGTTGAAGACCTTTTTCTTCTCAAGTAGTACCTCCTTGGATAGATTTTGTAGGGTGACCAGAATGATTTATGGTTGGGTGACAAAATAGTCAAGCTATACTGTGAACAGCTACCTTGAACTGCACCCTCTTGGCAAAAACTCCCATTAACAAAAAATAAGCCATCCAGATTGAAATGTTGAATTGGTGCAAAATCTGTCCTGCAGTTATGTCTTAGGCAGATATGTAAATGATTATAATCTGATAATACCATGGCTTTTGCCCCAAAAATTTATCAAAATGCTTCCCCCATTGCCCTAAAAAAGACTCTCAGAGGCTACTTTTGAGTGACGTACCTCTTGGTGACAGATCAGTGACTGCTAGACATGACTCTACTAAGCAATCAAAGACTTTTTGTCCAGTTGACAGACTTTGAGAGGAGGTTCTTCATTAGAGTGGTCATTTCGACAAATTGCACTAGTTACGTAAGGGCACGCATATATGGTAAATAGGCTCCGGATGGCCCAGACAGACCACATGTAGAGAGGACCTTTTCATACATCGACAATTATCTCCCACAGTTTCTTTGTCGACCATCTCTGTCTCTGTTCTGACCATTTCCAGGCACTTAACTCAAGGAAATATGGTGTCACAATGCCCATTACGTGTCCTGCTATTTACGGACAGCCACTGTCCCCTTCGTTAGCAGTGGTTTCGTTAACGAGAAACGTGGACTGCTGTGGACTAGAACTGCCTTTAGTGGTGAATCCAGGTTCTACTGTTTGGTTCTAGTTTGGAGGCCTGGTGGTGAGCACCTCAATCCTGCCTATGGAACAACACACTGCCCCAACTTCTGAGACACTAAAAGCTCAGTAATACAGATGTAGCAGGGTTAACACCCAAACTCAACCAAATTTCTAAACTCATTGTGTTATCTTGAAACAAAAGCCATTGAAAAGCAATTGAAGGTGTTTGCTTAGCGCATTTAGTTTAGATAACACGTCTCATAAAGCATGTGTGTTAACTCTACTACATTTGTATGTGCAGGACATGTGCCCTGCTGTCACATGTGTTTATCTCATGGCAGGGTTTCAAATAGCATTTTTCAGCAGGATATTGCCCACCCGCACACAGCAATGGTTTCCCAGGAATGACTGCTCCAGAATACAATGCTTCCTTGGCATTCAGCATATATGGGACCAGCTGGGATGTTAGCTTCATCAACCTACCAGTGTGCAGGATCTACAGGCCTAGTTGTGACATCAGTGGGCAAATGTGCCTCCATCCCAACAGTTTCTCATCTTGTATCCAGGCTAGAGGCCATATATTATTTTGTATACATAGTAGAGCCCTTATCTTATCTTGTATCCAGGCTAGAGGCCATATATCATCTTGTATCAAGGCTAAAGGCAGAATCTTGTCTTGTATCCAGTCTAGAGGTGGCCAACAGGGTCCAAGAGCCTCCTCTCAGTTGTACAGTTTTTCTCAATAAACTGTCACCACCAGACATCTGAGAAGCTCTGACAGACGTCCTTCAGAACCTCCTCCTTGAGGTTCCTTTTGTTTTTCATTTTCTCATCTCGTTAGCCTCTCTCAGCTGTCATGTAGGTGCACTGATTGCATCCCTTTAAATCACTTCCCATACTGAATCACTTTGTGGTTTATAGAACTTCCTGGAGTGTGTGCATGTTGGATGCTACTACTGAGTCTTCTACAGATAAGTTTTGTTCATTCATTTGTATTTTCCTGTTTGCTGGATCCCAGGTGACCCTGACTCCCTCCGTATCAAGTGTAGGGAGCCGGTGGTCGTGTCCCGTCACTATTATAGGGTGTTCGGGTGTTATACAGTTGAGGAACGAGGATATGCGATCAGCTACCATTGAGATTTTTGCATAGGCTGAGCAGTTAGTGAGAGAGCCAGGTCTCTAGCAGGGCTATCCCTTTGGTTCCTTAGTTTGGGATCCAGTCTGTCAGACCTTCATTTTGTGTCTTCTAGTTTTCTGTACACCTTCCGTGACATAAACACCCTCTTTCTAATGTTGATCGAGCACCAAAGTGCTTGTGTGCTTGAGTAGAACACTTTGCGATGCTCAGGTGTTCGACCGAGCACCCGAGCACAATGGAAGTCAATAGGAGAACCCCAGGCACCCCCTGTTCTGGAGAAGTGAGGGTGTCGGGACTGTTCAGCTTAGGAGTCCCTGCTCTGACTCCATATATAGCTATATCCATATATGGAGTCAGTGCTTGAGGACACCCCAGTGTATTTAAAGCCAATTTCTGAAAAGTTTCTACCAGGATTTGAACTCCCAACATTGTACATTAGAGGCAAAGACCTTATCCACTCAGCTATAAAGCTGAACACTAAACTGTGTCAGAAAAACCTCATAGAGGTTTCTGATGTAGTGAGTATTCCTATTCAGCAGAAGACATCTTTTATATTTCTGTGCAGGTTAACATGTACCTCTATTATGTAGTGGTTAACACACTTGCATCTAATGTACAAGGTTGGGAGTTCGAATCCTGGCAAAAACATTTCAGAAATAGAGATTAAATTTATATATTTCATATTTTTTTTTGCAAATGTAAAAAATGTATGGCACAAAATAAATTTGTATTTACTAATATATATATATATATATATATATATATATATATATATATGATCAGACTTCTGATATATATAATGCATCATATGTGGTAAACTACTACTGATGTTTTTAGCCATAATAGATTTAAATATATTATACTATCTAGAATATTGGTCGGCTCACAAGTACTCAATACAGTATTTATTACTAACATTATATTCACACAAACACTTAAATAAAATCAATACGTATAAAAATGTATAAATTAAGTCATGGTCCCTAATGTACTACAAGTTGCGGAGCTCACGCAACCTACAATTCATATGCTGTAATTCACATGCTGCGATTCTTTCATATCCGGCTCCTGATTTATCAGGTAAGTAAGTATTCAATCTTGGGTTTAATCCTCTTATTACACCGCGCAACAATGATTTTGCTATTGAGAGAAAAACGTGAATTATACTATACGTCTAGATTTTAAGTTATACATGCAAAGCCTATTCAGTTATAATATTAATGCATTATATTGGAGATATTCCGATGGAAATGTCCAGACCTGTTCGGACGCACTCAGGCTGATGTCAGCAGTAAGTATATAAGGCAAGCTGGACAGATTTTGATCTGTTATAGCACTATCAGTTTTGAAACGTAAGATGGATAAACGAAAATGTGTTAACGGTCCAGACAATTTCTGCTACATATGTGGCAAATACACTACTTATGATCAGCGCAAGAATCTGACAGAGCGAGTGCGTCTTGCAGCTCGGGATGCATTTGTGCTCGTAGTGCAGAACTTCCTTGGGAACAGACGAGCTGCAAACGCTGCTGAATTAGTAGAGAACCGGCTTACAGCACATGAACAACTTGGCTGCCAAATGTCATTAAAAGTGCATTTCTTACATTCCCATCTTGACTTTTTCCCACCCAATTTGGGACACGTAAGTGACGAACATGGAAAGCGGTTCCATAGAGATATTTCTACAGTGGAGAACAGGTATCAAGGCCGCTGGAATCCCAACACGACGGCGGACTACTGCTGGTTTTTGCAACCGGATAATATGACCGTTCACAAACGCAAAAGCAGATGCCTGAAGCACTAACAGCACTGGGCCTCGCTCAAGTCAGACTTTGAAACTGAAAAACAAGACTTTTAGAAATGTTGTTATATTATTACACGCAAACTTTGATGTAGATCAGGTAATTGTTGGAGTAAAACTTGTTCTGTTCAAAATTATTCAATGCTTTCCAAGTGCTTCATTCATTTAGGCATACTTATGTATAGCAAAATTTTGTGACGTGTTACAGCAATTCTGACTTCGGATATGTAATCCGCACACTCGATTTAGTATAGGACAAATGGTTTTTGCCCAGTAGCAGACGAAAAGTTATTTTTTTGCTGCGTGGTGTTATAGAGCCTACTTGTCGTATATTCGTACAGAATGTCCTGCGCTAGTGCGCTTTTTAACAAACTCCAGTTTAGTTATGTATAGGGCAATGCACACAACACACTACAGATGGGCTTATATAAGGTGTCCTGCGCTGCTGCGCTTATTAACAAGGCTCCGGTATAACTGTGTATGAAACAGTGCACATAAAACCCTATGGGTGGGCTTAGTCCTCTTATTGCAAGTTCTCACAGAATGTTATGCGCTACTGCGCCTTCTTACCGATCTCTGGTGTGGCTGCATGTGATATAATACATACAGTACTCCGGAGGTTCTGTTGTATGCTGGCTATTCACCAACGGCCTCCAGCATCCCCAGCCAGTCTCCACATTCGTGACAGCACTCTGCGAATGTGTATCAGAAATATCCAGACTCCAAGTCAAGTGAATGGGTCTGCATCTGTGATGCGGAATGCACACGGACGGCGCCCCGTTTATTGCGGACACGCCGTATGCCCGGCCACAGCGGTGCAACGGTCGTGAGCATGAGCCCTTAGGCTGCAGCCTACAGCGTCTGCCCCTCTTCCTGCGCTGGCTCTAGCTGTAATATGCTATCATGTATTTTTGCAGCTAGGTTTGGACCTTCATCCGCAAAACCCAAATTATGAAAATTTAGGAGGAAAATAAAGTGCGCTGATTATCCGCCACCTCTATTTTCCCACCGGTTTTGCTCCTTCACTAACCTAAAGGAATAGAGAATCGACTGTGTTTTGCCCTAGTCAGAAAGGTCACACGTATTTCCACATGTTGTTTTCTTGGGAAAGTGATGAGGCTGACAGACATGTTGATGAATGATAAAATAATGAGCTGCGAGATAATCTCACAAACTCTTCACCGCGCGACACACGAGCAAGAGCGGAGAAAATCTTTACTGCGCTCGGTAAACCGGCAATTAAGAAAGAGAAGGACCTGAGAATAACACTGGAATATCTGAAGCTAATGAGAAATTGATTGTTCTCCACATTAGCATGCACAAGAATAATGTGAGACACTCCAATGGCAGCGGAGACATCGACAGCAACTATAGCAACAGAACGGCCGCCGAAAATAATTCTTCTTGGCAATTTTTTTACTTTCTTTTTGTCGAAAACCCAAGGACCAATGATAAATAATATATATTTATGGATAATTTGGGTCATACGTTTCAAAATGATCTGCATAGTGATTTATATAGGGTCATGTACAGTAGAAGCTGCCCGTGTCTTCAAGACTTAGGTTTTGGGGGGTACTGTCTATCCTTGCAGAAAGCGCCTTAGTCGGCTTGAGGAGACTTATAGACCATGCATGCTCCTCTGGAATTCTGGGAAGAAAGGGATGCAAATTAGCTCTTAACAAGCTCTGCTTCGGATGCCTCCAGATGTAAGGCAGCTATCCTATAAGTCAATGTTTGACCCTTTAAATAGGCCTTGAGACATGAATATTAAATAAGCCAGCATCTCATCTGCAGACAGCTGTTTCGGGGAGATTGCCCCTCATCAGTGCAGAGCAGAGAGGACTGGCTTAACTTGGTGAGAATCCCAAGTCAGGATTTGTGGGTACTATCTCTCCTTGGGGAGAGCACCTTAATCGGCATGAGGACACTTATAGACCATACATGCTCCTGGAATTCTGGGACTTAGAAAATACCTGACATTTACACTGCCTAGTCCTGTCAATCAAAGTCCAATTGGTGCAGCAGTAGCAGAGAGAGCAGAGCTTCTAGGTGCAACAGCAATGCCCCCGTTGCTCCTAGAGGCTCATTTGCATATATTATAACATCAGTCTTCTCAGCAATGTGGACACATATGTACATGGGCCCAACACAGATGTCTTCAGCTGCCAAGTGCACATTTAACAGGTCAGCCAGTGTCATAGGGACAAATCTGATGACAGATGCACTTTACAAAATATTATGTATGGATTATATCCTAGGAGACTTCCTCCGTCGTCACCTCCCACGCTGCCCAAACCTTTTGAATTACATATACAGATTTGTCCTTCTTCACCTTTCCAGATTTGAAGGGGAAAAAAACTAAACATGATATTCCAATACTCTGTTATGAGATGTTTATGCTCTATGGGGGTCATTTATCAATAGATATACACCAATATTTGGAGTATATCTGTCGCAGTTTCGGTCACAAAGGGGATTTGCGGCTGAATCTGCAACTTCTTATCCATCCATGCCACGTACGACAGGTCTAAAAAAAGAGGGTGTAGCATGGGTGGGGAAGGGGGGCAGACCGGCCGTCCCATCTCATTCATCAATTTCTACGCCTGTTTTAGACATAGAAAATGATCTCAATTGACGCCAACAAGGAATCTGTCATAGATTTAGGCCGGCAGTGGATGCGCCTGGAGGCCCCTCTACCTAACATAGCTCCACCACAGGGGTGTCAATAAATGACCCCATATGTGTCTATGTGCGCACCCAGTGGTCGGGATGGGGATTGCAGCCTTCTGATGGTTTTGATAGCATGTCAGATTTATAGATATTTTATCATGAGAAATCAAAGTCCTTAATAAAATTTGTGGATAGGGGACGGTGGACACATCTGCACATCTGGAATATATATTGATGTGTTATTGGCAGTTGCGGGGCTTCCATCCTTAAAAAAAAAATAATAATAATATTTTGTTTCCATTTTGGTCGACTTCTAACAGTCAGTTAATCAAATAGTGAATTCCTGATGTGAAAGAGCATGTGTTTGCTGATTACAAGCCCTTTCAGGCCGCTGCTCTATCTCGCCAGAGATCTCTGCAGAGCTCGATTTATGTAACATGTCTTTAGAAAGTCGTGAAAATCAACAGCATCTAACAAATTGTTTTAGGCTTAAATAGAAATCCTCTGCTTATTCCACTAAGGGAATAGTTTCATTTCTGCAAGATATTTATCCCGAGTACTACACACACCATTGTATTTCAGTGTCTTCAGGAACCCTGAGACCAATCTGCTGCAAAGACACAGAATTCAGAAGATTTAATCACGGCTGTTAGTCGGCTTGCACATACTAGATGAGAATTCAACCATACAGAGAGATTTTATGGGTCTCCGCTCTAATTTGAGGCATTTCATCTATTTATTTGAGCTGACTGTGAACAAAATGAGAAGAAATAAGACGAGAGGTTCAGTTAAATGGCCTCCACTGTGCTTCATCGCTCCACAAATGTATGAAGAGTCATCAAATGTGTCGTGTTTTGCTAATGATGCAGAGCAAATGAACAAGCTTGGCCTCTCTGCCACCCATTACTCTACGCGGGATGTACAATTACCTCATCTACTGTCTGAGAACATTTCACTGGTGGATTTCCTGTTCTCATAGGTTTAACATGACATGCCAGAATAGTAAAGAATAGTGATGAACGGCAGGGGTCATATTGGAATATTTTGTAGAATATTTGCGAATTCGAATATTCGTTATATTCAACTTTTTTTTTACTCGAAAAATCGGCACGGTAATGATCATGTAATATGCAAATATTACGCGATCAATACAGGTGTGGGTCAAAAACGAATAAATAGCACTATAGAATATAGTGCTATATATTTGTTTTTTAGAATATTCTTTTTTTTCCATCTGAAGTAATGATTCCTCTTCGCTTAAGTAACAAGCAGGTAGGAATCATGACTTCAGATGGAAAAAAAATATGAATATTCTCAAAAAAAAAAAATATAGCACTAAATGTTGAATATTCTAAAAAACTAATATATAGAGCAATATAGCTAACATAGTGCTATATTCGTTTTTCTGAATATTCACAATATTCTAAAACAAGAATATATAGCAATATAGCAAATATTAGAAAAAAAGAATGTAGAGCAATTTAGCTAATATAGTGCTATAATCTTTTTTTTTTTATATGATCACCATCACTGTACTAATCATCACCATCATCACTGTCCAAATTATTATCATCGGCGACATGATTTAAGACAATCACCATTGTCCTGATCACCACTAGTGATGGACGAACATCGGCAGGGATGGTTTGCGAACGCGCGTTCGCAATCAAATGTTTGCGAACCGTGCGTTCGTGGCGGGCCCCTTTGCTCCGTCTCTCCCTCTGAACTCTCCTCCTCTTCCTCTCTTGTGGGTACCCATGTGACGTCCATCAACAAGTCATCATCGTCACCTTCACCACCACTCACATTTGAGATCTCGGAGTAGGCAGCAACAGCGGGGACCACCCTCCTTGGGCTCATGGGGGTACTTTCGTCAGACCACTGGGTAGTGTCAGTTGCTACTTCCTCTTCCTCATCTAATGTCAAGAATGGCTGCACATCGGTAAGGTCTGGGAATGGATGGGAAAAAAATTCCTCTGACTTAAGTGGCGGGGCTACGGTGGTGGTGGTGTATTTGGGGGTGCACATAGCAGAGAGTGAGGAGGGTGCAGATACAGAGGATGAGGAGGGTGCAGAAGTGGAAGGCTGAGCGAGCCACTCAACCAACTCTGGTGTGCCCTTTTAAGTAATCGCACACACCTTCTCCAACCCCTGCAGAATGGCCTGCCTCTTCTTCTGCCTGTCATTTTCAAAAAGACCCTGTGCCTAAGTCCCTAGAGAAGAGCAGTATTTGTGAAAGCAGCTATATCGCAGGCCTCAATCAATATTTGGTGGAAGCAGGTATATCAAACACTTAATCAGCATTTTGTGGAAGCAGGTTTATTGCAGGCCTCAATGAATATTTGGTGGAAACAATTATATCGAACCCCTTCATCAGTATTTTGTGAAATCAGGTATATCTAAGGCCTCAATCAATATTTGGTGAAAACAGGTATATTGAACCCCTTAATCAGTATTTTGTGGATGCTGGTATATCGCAACCCTCAATCAGTATTTTGTGGAAGCAGGGATATCAAATCCCTAAATCAGTATTTTGTGGAACCAGGTATATCGCACCCCTCAATCAATATTTGGTGCAAACATGTATATCAAACCCCTTAATTAGTATTTTTTGGAAGTAGGAATATCGCACCACTCAATCAATATTTTGTGGAAGCAGGTATATCGAACCCCTTAATCTGTATTTTGTTGAAGCAGGTATATCACAGTCCTCAATCAATATTTGCTGGAAAGAGGTATATAAAACACCTTAATCAGTATTTTGTGGAAACAGGTATATCAAACCCTTCAATCAATGTTTGGTAGAAACAGGTATATCGAACCCCTTAATCAGTATTTTGTGGAAGCAGTTTCATCACAGCCTTCAATCAGTATTTTGTGGAAGCAGGTATATCGCCACCCTCAATTAATATTTGGTGGAAACAGGTGATATCGAACCCCTTAATCAGTATTTTGTGGAAGCAGGTTTATCACAGTTCTCAATCAATATTTGGTAGAAAGAAATATATCAAACACCTTAATCAGTATTTTGTGGAAGTAGGTATATCGCAGGCCTCAATCAGTATTTTGTGGAAGCAGGTATAGCAAACCCCTCAATCAATGTTTGGTAAAAACAGGTATATTGAACCCCTTAATCTGTATTTTGTGGAAGTAGGTATATAGCAAGCCTCAATCAATATTTGGTGAAAACAGGTATATCGAATAGTGACGAGTGGCAGGGGAAATATTCGAATTTGTGATATTTTGCAAATATTTGGTAGAATATTTATCATATAGTCGTGAATTCGAGATTATATTCTTGATTGCGAAAATCTGCAATGTAATATTCACGCAATACGCGTGAAATACAGGCGTGGGTCACTTATGCTACATTTTTCAAGCTGGTACAAGTTTCCTTAGACTGGAGAAAATGCTTGATACAGCAGGACATTAGAATAGCTTTATATGCAGATAGAGGGCTCCAATATTTTTGTGCTTGCAAATTTTCATCAATTAATGATGCACATATTTTTTCGCAATACGTGCAACTTGTGACATCACAGCACTATATCTGTAGCATGTATGTATGGACAGCAGAACCTAATACACTTCCTAACACCCTGCACTGGAACCTATCAGCTACACTATAGATCAATCTAACCTACACTGACTATCTCCCGCTAACTATCTGAATTATATATATATAAGTTACCTGTCTAATGTAATGCAACAAAGCACAGAGCACAGCAATTGGTTGCTAGGGATGTTGCTAAGTTGTGACAAAGCCTTCTCATTGGCCCACAAGCTAGAAGAAGGGAGGGATGATCACCTGATGTGAACTGTTAAAAAAAAGAATATTCTTCATTACGAATATATAGCACTTTATTCTAAATAGTCGCAAATTCTTGAAGTGCCGATATTCGCGATAAAAATTAGCTTTTTGAATATTCGCGCTAAACACTAATATCAAACCCCTTAATTTGTATTTTGTGTAAGCCGGTATATCACAGGCCTTAATCAATATTTGGTGGAAGCAGGTATATAAAACCTCTTAATCAGTATTTTGTGAAAGCAGGTATATTGCAGCCCTCAATCATTGTTTTGTGGAAGCAGGTATATCAAACCACTTAATCAGTATTTTGTGGAAGCAGGTATATAGCAGGCCTCAATACATTTTTGGTGGAAGCAGGTATATCAAACCCCTAAATCGGTATTTTGTGGAAACAGGTATATTGTAGCCCTCAATCAATATTTTGTAGAAACAGTTATATCGAACCCCTTAATCAGTATTTAGTGGAAGCAGGTATATATAACCTCTTAATCAGTATTTTGTGGAAGCAGGTATATCGCAGGCCTCAATCAATATTTGGTATAAACATGTATATCGAACCCCATAATCAGTATTTTGTAGAAGCAGGTATATTGCAGGCGTCAATCAATACTAGGTAGAAACAGGTATATCGAATCCATTAATCAATATTTTATGGAAGTTGGTATATCGCAGCCCTTAATCAGTATTTTGTGGAAGCAGGAATATCAAACCCCTTAATCAGTATTTGGTGGATGCAGGTATATCGTAAACCTTAATCAATATTTGGTGGAAACAGGTATATCAAACCCTTTAATCTGCATTTTGTGGAGGCAGGTATATTGCAGGCCTCAATCAATATTTGGTGGAAGCAGGTGTATCGCACCCCCCAATCAATATTTGGTGGAAACATGTATATCAAACCCATTCATCGGTATTTTGTGGAAGCAGGTATATCAAATTCCTTAATCAGTATTTTGTGGAAGCAGGTATATCAAATTCCTTAATTAGTATTTTGTGGAAGCAGGTGTGTCGCACCCCTCAATCAATATTTGGTGGAAACAGGCATATAGAACCCCTTAATCTGTATTTTGTGGAAGCAGGTATATCGCAGGCCTCAATCAATATTTTGTGGAAGCAGGTATATCAAACCCCTTAATCAGTATTTTGTTGAAGCAGGTATATCGCAGGCCTCAATCAATATTTGGTAGAAACAAGTATATCAAACCCCTTAATAAGTATTTTGTTGAAGCAGGTATCTCACAGCCCTCAATCTGTATTTTGTGGAAGCAGGTATATCAAACCCCTTAATCAGTATTTTGTGGAAGCAGGTATATCGCAGCCCTCAATCAGCATTTTGTGGAAGCAGGTATATCGCAGGCCTTAATCAATATTTGGTGGAAATAGGTATATCGAACCCTTTAATCATTATTTTGTGGAAGCAGGTATATCACACCCATCAATTATTATTTTTTGCCACAACAGTTATATCACGCCACCCTATTTATTTGGGGCAACAGATATATAGCAGACCTCAATCAGTATTTTGTGTAAGAAGATATATCACACCCCTCAATCAGTTTTTTTGGGGGCAACAGGTATATTAAAGGGCTTCTGTCAGCCCACTAAACCCTTTTTTTTTTCCCGTTAATATTAATCCCAACACTGCAAGCTCCCTGTACATATGCTAAATATTCATTTTCGTTCAGTAGATATTGTTAAAAATCAAGTTTTATAATATGTAAATTACCTTGCTACCAGCAAGTAGGGCGGCTACTTGCTGGTAGCAGCCGCATCCTCCTCTCATCATGACGCCCCCTCCGCCGTTTGATTGACAGGGCCAGGGAACGGGTTCGTTCTCTGCTGGCCCTGTTCTAATTCAAAATATCGCGCCTGCGCCGTATCTTTCTTTAATCAGTGCAGGCGCACTGAGAGGCGGCCTCTCTCCCGGCCGCTCCATCCTCAATGCGCCTGCGCCGGGTGTGGATGTGACGTCATCGGCGCAGGTGCACTGAGAGGCGGCCGCTCTGCCGGCCGCTCCATCCTCAATGCGCCTGCGCCGATGACGTCACATCTACACCCGGCGCAGGCGCATTGAGGATGGAGCGGCCGGGAGAGAGGCCGCCTCTCAGTGCGCCTGCACCGATTAAAGAAAGGTACGGCGCAGGCGCGATATTTTGAATTCGATCAGGGCCAGCAGAGAACGAACCCGTTCCCTGGCCCTGTCAATCAAACGGCGGAGGGGGCGTCATGATGAGAGGAGGATGCGGCTGCTACCAGCAAGTAGCCGCCCTACTTGCTGGTAGCAAGGTAATTTACATATTATAAAACTTGATTTTTAACAATATCTACTGAACGAAAATGAATATTTAGCATATGTACAGGGAGCTTGCAGTGTAGGGATTAATATTAACGGAAAAAAAAAAAAGGGTTTAGTGGGCTGACAGAAGCCCTTTAAACTCGTTGCAATTAGTTCCAACAGCGTTTATCTCTCTATATAGATGCGGTATCGAATCAGAACTGCACACAACTGCCGCACAATACAAATGCACTATAATATACTTTGTATTTATTTCTAGTATATCACACCCCTCAGTATATCACACCTATCGATAGCACACCTATACCAGTATTTAAAAGGACTTTTTGGCCCTATTAACTAGCGTTTGGTGTCCCTAACAGCCTGTCCCTGCTTCACAAAGCAACCTCTCCCTACACTGGCAAAACACAGAATGTAAAATGGTGGCCAGATTGGGTTCTTTTATAGGATGGGGGTGTGTCCATGTGCTGAAACACAACAATTGGTTGTCCTGTCTCTCCTGATGGATGTGTCTTGGGTCAAAGTTCAGCACAATGCAAAATAATATGGCGCTGGCATACATTACCGAATCGCAAACACACAAAGTTCGCCACAAAATCACCTCCATACGAACCGCAAGGCCATCTCTAATCACCACCACTATCATCACGATCCAAATAGTTATCAACACTTCTGTGGTCACCACCAACAAAATCACCATTATTACCCTTATCACCACCAGCATCATCCAAATAGTTATCATCCTTGCCATGATCATAAGATCACCATCATTGCTATCCAAACAATTAGCAACATTGCTGAGATCACCACCAAAAACAAAAATCACCACCTTTGTCCTAATAATCAATATCATCATAGAATCACCATCTTTGTTTTAATCACCACTACCATCCAATAAATTATCAACGCTGCTGTGGTCACCAGCAGTAAAATCACCATCAATGTCTTCCACTATCTATGCATCTTCATTATCATCATCATCTCATTATGAAATCACAATTATTGTTCTGTTCATTTCATACTACTATGCAAATAATTATCATCATAGTTGTGGTCACCACCAAAAAATGTATCATCATTATAATAAGTTGTACTACCACTATCCAACTAATTATCATCATCACCATGATCATTACTATGAGCATGATTATTGTACTTAATCAACACTATCAAAATAATTATCAACACTGCTAATCATCATGATCACCACCACCATCCAAAAAATTATCATAATCACTGAGATCAATTCTCACAAGATCATCATCACCCTTGTCATAATCACTACCACTATCCCCATGGTGCCAAGGTCTTAAGAAATAATGAGTAGGCATGAGTTTCCCAGTTCTTTCTATTCTTGATGAGATGGGGACCATTTTAGCTTGTGGAGGGGGAAATAACAGTCTGGCTGCTGCTAAGAAATATGTCAATAGGGAGAATATGTGGAAGAGTAGAGGGAAAGTAATACCATTTCTGCAGATAAGGGAAAATGTAGTGAACCCATATTTCTTAGTGACTGTTCCTGTTCTCACCAGTACAGGCGTGTTGGAATTTAAACAAACCTGACCCCTTTCTTCTCAAAGGAGTAAAACCAACACCTTAAAAAGCATAAAGGGAACATAGAAGTCTGGAGGGAGAAAAGGGAATATGGAGATAGCAGAGGAGTCTGGGGAGGACAGATCCACCAATCTGGGCTTTATGGCACAGAGTGACCACAAAGAAGCCTCTCCTCAGTAAAAGACACAGTCAACTTTACAAAACAAAGCACCTAAAGGACTCTCGGACTGTGTTCAGACAAAACCAAGATTGAACTTTTGGAATCAAATCTAAGCGTCATGATTGGAGGAACCCAGGCTCTACCCATCACCTGCCCAATACTATCCCTACAGTGAAGCATGGTGGTGGCAGCATTATGCTGGGGAGACAGGGAGACTGGTTAGGGTGGAGGGAAAGATGAATGGAGCAAAGTACAGAGATATTCTTAATGAAAACCTAATCCAGAGCTATGGACCTCAGACTGGGATAAAGGTTCACCTTCCAACAAGACACAGACCCTGTTTGAGCGCGAAGAGCTGGCAACCATCATCTTCATTGAAGATCTTGCACGAAATCCTGTGCGCAGTGACATATGATGGCATCATGGGCTGAGCAAGATTTCAAGCTAGATCTTCAATCAAGATGGCAGCATCCGACTCTTCGCGATCAAATACGTAAATGAGGTAAGTATTAGAGATGAGCGAATTTCTCAAAAATTCGATTTGGTCGGTTCACCGAATTTTCCAAAAAGATTAGATCCAAATTTATTCATCACGAAGCGCGTTAAAAAAATGCTATTTCCTGGGTGCAGAGAGTAGTGATGAGCGGGAGGTGCCATATTCGATTTCGCGATATTTCGCGAATATTCGATTGAATATTCGTGTTATATTCGTCGAAATCGAATATTCGTAATTATTCCAATTATCGCGAATAATATACAATTTTTTTTTCGCGTATTGCGATTATTTATCTTGATAGTATAAGGCAACGTTCCTATGCTAATTGACTATGGCTAGGCTAATATGTGTATTTTACGAAATTTCGTGATTTGCTCTAACTTCGTCTCTTAGAATATTACGAATATTCTAAAAGACGAAGTTAGAGCAATATTACGAAATTTCGTAAAATACACATATAGATTGTAATTTAGCTAATATAGTGCTATAATCCCTTTTTTTGCCTCAAAATTTTTTTTGCCTCTTCTGAACTTAAGTTTTTTAAAATATGTACACTATTAAAAAATATTACTATAGCAGTATATTAGCTTAAATACAATCTATGTGTATTTTACGAAATTTCGTAATATTGCTCTAACTTCGTCTTTTAGAATATTCGTAATATTCTAAGAGACGAAGTTAGAGCAATATTAAGAACATTTGCAAAAGTCGAAATTTCGATGCGAGTAATATAACACGAAATAATCGCATGAATAACTTAGCACTGCTATATTCCATATTCTAGCCTAGTATGGAATATAGCAGTGCTAACTTAGCACAGCTATATTCCATATTAGGCTAGAATATGGAATATAGCAGTGCTAAATTGAAATCTTCATGCGATTATTTCGTGTTATATTATTCGCATCGCAATTTGCGAAATTTCGTAAAATACACATATAGATTAGATTGTAATTTAGCTAATATGGAATATAGCAGTAAGTTGAAAATGCCACTGACTGGAGCAGCCAGGAAGCCAGGAATCCAAAGGACAGGTAAGAACAACTTTAGAGAAGTGGGAAAGAAAAAAATATAATAATAAAAAAAAAAAAAATGAATATTCTAATTCGCGAATATATAGAACGATATTCTAAATATTCGCGAAATCTCGAAATTGCGATATTCGAGAAAAAAATTTGCAATTCGAATATTCGCGCTCAACACTAGCAGAGAGTCTGTAAAGTGCTGTAGAACACTGTGCCTTGCAGTAACATGCATAGAGAGTCTGCTGTGGTAGTGAAACAAGACGTTGAGTCAGTATAACACACAGATGACAGGCGTCACTCTTAGAATCACTGCACACTTCACTTATTTGGACAATTACGGGGCCAAAACTGACCATATAATTAAATTGTAACTCAGCCTACCAGATTAATGTTAGCGCCAGGTAAAAAGAACCGTGCAGAGGCCCAGGACCCTACTATACCGTGAAAGAGTGCTCTCCTTTTACATTGTCGTCAGCTGATTCCATATAGATATCTACAGACCCTGTTCTATTAAACACTTATACAAGTAGAGCCCCCTGACAAAGTGGAGAGGGTGTCAGCAGTCAGTTTGTGTTGATGTCACTGATTATTTTGCCCTTCTTCTGATCCGTCAGAACAATAACCCCAAAAAACAGAACCTGTCTGTTGAGCATCCACCTTCACTCGGTCAGCATTTGGTCAGTAATCCATCAGTATTGCTAAAGCAAATAGGAGTGGATCCAAAACAGAGATGACAGGTGAATGGAATATTTTCATGTTTTCTGTGTTTTGTACCCACTCCTGCTTTTGGCTACCAAATCATAAGCCAATTCTGATGAGACCATACAGGCCTTACAGCTGCTACACAAAAAGGATCCGTTGTGTGTCTCATTTTTCCTTCCTTCTGACAGATCAGAAAAAGGGTCAAATAAATGATGATGTCAACCATGCCAAAAAGGCAAAATAGTGGCCCAGTCATGGAGTGGGGAGGGTGGGAACAGCATGAGAAGTCCACAGAGTGGTCCGGTGACAGAGTGGTGAGGTAGCAGCAGCATAAGGAGACCACAGAGTGGCCCAATGACATAGTGTTGAGGTGCCCGCAGCATGAAAAGACCACAGGGTGGCCCAGTGACATATTGTTGAGGTGTCAACAGCATGAGGAAACCACAAAGTAGTGATGTGGCAGCAGCATGAGGGGACCACAGAGTGGCCCAGTGACATAGTGTTGAGGTGTCAGCAGCAAGAAGAGACAACAGAGTGGAGAAGTGGCAGCAGCATGAGGAGACCACAGAGTAGTGATGTGGCAGCAGCATGAGGAGACCACAAAGTGGCCCAGTGACATAATGTTGCAGTAGCAGAAGCATGAGGAGACCACTGAGTAGTTTTTTGGCAGCGGCATGAGGAGACCACAGAGTGGTGAAATGACAACAGCATGAGGAGACCACAGAGTGGTTTTGTGGCCGCAGCATGAGGAGACCACAGAGTGGTGAAGTGGCAGCAGCATGAGGAGACCACAGAGTGGTGAGGTGGCAGCAGCATGAGGAGACCACAGAGCGGTTTTGTGGCCGCAGCATGAGGAGACCACAGAGAGGCGAAGTGGCAGCAGCATGAGGAGACCACAGAGTGGCGAGGTGGCAGCAGCATGAGGATACCACAGAGTTGCCCAGAGACATAGTGTTGATGTGGTGGGTGGCAGTAGGAGCACCTTGCATCAGGTGGGTGGCAGCATCAGAATAGTTGCTAAAAAAAGGTAGCCAGAATAAACAGGCCTCTTTTGTCAAAGTGTAGGCACTGGTGTTTGAAAATCCTGGCTGATCCACGTCTGATGCATCTTCACAAAGGTCCGTTTCTCCACATTTTGGGTGGACAGACAAGTTATCCTTGGGGTAACTATGTCACACGGCTGGCCGGGCAGGAAGCCTTGTCCAGGGCAAACTCAGCCAGTTGCGGCCACAAATCAAGTTTGGCTGCCCAGTAGTCCAGTGGATCTTCAATGTGGGGTGGCAGGGTGCACTCCAAGTATGTCACAACATGCTGGTTAAGGTTCTGCTCTATGTCTACCTGCTGCATCTGGTGATAAGTTTCTTCAGTAGGCGGTTGAAGAAAACTGCTTATTAGTGACTCTAGAATTAAGTTGCTGCTGATGGAGCTGGTACTGCTCCTACCCCCCCCCCCTTCCCTCTCCCCCCCTCCCCCCAGCAGCCATGGCAGTGGAACATGAGTGCAGAGGGCCCCACCGGTCAGACCTGCGTGAGGATGGGCGATGGCGCACATAGGCAGCGGCCAACTGACTACATATCATGTCTCGATAGTAGCTCAGTTTGTCCTCCCTTTCAGCGGGTGTAAAAAAGGCCCCCATTATTGACTGGTTAGAAGGGTCTAACATGGTGGAGAGCCAGTAGTCATCCCTCTGCCGAATGGTGACAATTCGGCTGTCAATATGCAAGCAAGTGAGCATGCATCGGGCCATTTGCGCAAGTTACTCTAAGGGACTCCCTGCCTCCATCTCCACCGCATACTGCCACTGTGTGTCTGGGTCCTCTGCATCGCCCTGTAGCTCCTCTGACCACTCCTGCTTCTCCTCTCTTGTCACCTGTTTAGAAAAACCACCCATTTACTACACATTGCTTGTGCTCGAATGTCCTCCTCCTCCTCCTCCTATTGTTGATCGTGAATATCCTATTCGCAAATTTTTATCGAGAATATTGGCACTTAGAGAATTAACGAATGTCTAGAATATAGTGCTATATCTTTGTAATCGCAAATATTCAAGATTTTTTTCATCAGTGCCCATGATCCCTCACTGCTTCTTGCTTGTGGGCCAATGATTTGGCAATCAAGAAACTAATGACTTGAGATCAAGAATTCTCGAATTCATGAATATACTGTATGACAAATATTCAGCCAAATATTCGCAAAATATTGCAAATTCACATATTGCCTACCTGCCGCTCATCACTGCTCCTCTAGTTCAGCCTCCACAGGGCTCATGTGGTAGTGAGATGTTGTCACCACGTCTCCTGTCCCTTAGCCAGACAGATTTAGCAGCATCTGTTCCAGGACATGAAGCAGTGGAATGACGTTGTTTATCCTGTAGTCCTGGCGACTGACAAATAAAGTGGCCTCCTCAAAGGGCCTGAGCAAATGGTAGGTGTCACACATGAGCTGCCACTGGCTAACATCGAAGTTAAACAGGGGAGTACCTCTGTCTGCCTGTATCATCAAGAAATCGTTGATGGCCTTTCTCTGTTCGTATAGTCGGTCCAACATATAGAGGGTGAAATTTCGACGGGTGGAAACGTTGCATATCTGTTTTGCGGTGTACGAGTGGCTGAAGTGCATGCAAAGTTTCCTGGTCATTTTTAGGATGTGCGGAAGACTTTAGGAACCGCTTTAGAACCAGATAGAACATGTGCGCCATGCAGGGCGCATGGCTCAGCCTTCCTTGAAGCAGCGCCGACACCATGTTCCTCCCATTGTCAGTCACCTTGGTTCCGATTTTGAGTTGTCGAGGAGAAAGCCAGGATTCGATTTCTTGATGAAGGACGCGGAGCAGTTCCTCCCCTGTGTGACTCCGTTCGCCCAGGCAAACGAGGTGCAGAACAGCGTGACACCACCATGCCCTGCAAATGTGGTATGCTGGAGAGGCACTGTGACTTGTCCCTGCAGTGGAGGCTGAGGACATGGTGGAGGATGAGGAGGCAGAGGCTGACATTGTCACAGGACCAACGGCGTGAGAATGTGTTGGCGGAAGCTGCATCACCTGGCCAAGTTACTGGTGTGGCTAGGCAGGAACCGCATTTGCCCAGAAACGGAGGGACTGCAGTACCAGCAACTTGGCCAGGAGCATGCTCAGCTTCTGCGCCATAGGATGACCACGCGTACACTGTTGAGTCTTGGCAATCGCTTCGGTGATCGATTGCTGACGGAATGACCGACGAGGAATAGGAGGAGGAGGAGCATCAGGACCAGCAGATGATGGGAAGCACAGACCGCTCCCTTTGGTTGAGGTGTTGAAGCCTTGACTGCATAAAATTGGGTGATGCAGCGGTTGCTGGGGGCAGGCAGGACCACCACATCAGAGCCACGTTTCTCTCAGGCTACTTTATGGTGACACTGCATGTGTTAACGCACCCTGGCCATGCTTCACCTTCTGCCCGCAAATTCGGCAAATAGCCATGTTCACCTCCTCCAGCGGCTTAACAAAAAACGTCCACACCACCGATTATGGAATTTTTCCCCCAATTATGCTTACGGTACTATAAAACGTTGAATAAGAAGAAAAACTCCAAATAATTTATTGGATATGCATTAAAAAAGAGGAAGGACCTCTATACCACCAAATAAAGCTTAAACAAATACGTGACTATGCCTACGAAAATGGCCTTCAAGGATAAGTGGATGGTGCCTGAAGCACTGGTCCTCTCCGCACTATCTAACCAAGATGCGCTGTGAGGATCCAGCAGTCACCGTACTGTATCAGCGTGTAAGTGAATGGCGCCGCATCAGAGGTCCATTAATTTACATAGACCCCCACTTATACAGCGTATGTATTACACCACGCTGTGTCATGATGTCCCATTACAGTTCGCTGATTTCTCTGTATTGTGACATAGACTAGAGACCCGCAATGGCTGATACATAAAATTAAACTAGATAATTGTCAGGCTAATCTACATAAAGATAGGGGTATAATCACAGCACCGCAGCCTTATAGAAGACTGCCACAGAGGGCGTGACTATCTCTACTCCCTACTTTGTTCTCCACTTCTCCCCCGGTAGCAGTTCAGACCAGTGAGTAGTGCCTGACATTAATGACGGTTATCTGCCCTAGTGTCTATTTTCATATTGTCTGTACTAACATTGCTGCTTGACGCGTTTAGCTTAAAGCTCATCAGGAGCACTGGATACTGGCAGGATAGACAAACAGACAGAACGCCGTCCGCCTCATGTCTTGAGGCACAAGGGTGGCGTTCTGCCTGTTTGTTGTTGCGGAGAGGACCATTGCTTCAGGCACCATCCACTTATCTTTGAAGGCCCAATTTCGTAGACATAATCATGTATTTGTTTGAGCTTTATTTGGTGGTATAGAGGTCCTTCCTCTTTTTTAATGCATATCTAATAAATAATTTGGAGTTTTACGTCTTATTCAACGTTTCTTAGTACCATAAGCATAATTGACATTGAAAAGTAATACAGAAATAACCTTTTTTCAGTGCATTTTCCCCACAACACTCGATACTGACTGCCTGCTACTGCTGCCTCCGTGAACCCCTGCACCGCTACTTTCCGGGCAGGTAGGCTCCTATGAATAGGGTGGTCTACCCCAGGCACGTTTGGCTCCTGACTTCCCACTGCTGCCAGCCTGCTGACTCCTGGCCATGCTACCACCTTGCTGGCTCAGCCGCTGCCTCACTCGCTAGCTGCCACCCTCTTTCTGCAGTTTTTTGCAGTTCTTAGAGAGAGCAGTGACATTGCTGTGCTCTGTGCTTTGCTGTGTCATTACATTAAATAGTTAGCTAATATATATAATGATAGATAGTTAGTGGGAGTCTATGTAGGTTAGATAGTGATATAATGGAGCTGATAGGTTCCAGTGCAGGGTGTTAGGCAGTGTGATAGGTTCTGCTGTCCATAAATACATGCTACAGACACAGCGCTGTGATGTCACAAGTTCACAACAATACTTAGTGCACCAACCAGTAATATGTACTCAGAACCCAAAAGAAAGAAAGATGGTCCAGCTTCACTGAAAAATACTTGAGGCTTTATTCAATCCTGTGCAGATAAAAACCAACATACAGCAATGCAGAAAATCAACCGGTTTCGGATCACTGTAGATGCGGATCCTTAGTCATGATGTGAAGTAATATGTACTCAGAACTGCTAAAATGTGAAGTTACACGTATTGCAAAAAAATATGCGCATCATTATTCATTAATTGCCGATTTGCACAATCGCGGATATATTGGAGCGCTCTATCTGCATATAAAGCTTTTGTAATGTTCTGCCGTGCCAACCATTTTCTCCAGTCTCAGGAAACTTCTAGCAGCTTGAAAAATGTAGCAAAAGTGACCCACACCTGTATTTCGCACATTACACAAATTATTAAGAAAATAATCGCGAATTCGCTAATTTATGCTGAATATTCACCCAAATATTCGAGAAATATTGCAAATTCGAATATTGCCCCTGCCGCTCATTAATATTGGCTGGGGTTGTCTGATGTCACTTGCGACGAAGTAGAAGACCAAGTTAACCATTCAAGCACCGCTGGGTTGCTGGTCAAGACACAGCCATTAGCTGACACTGGGAGGTCAGGCCGTTTGCTGCAACTCCTGCTGCCACCCCCCTTTTGTTCTGCTTCTACTTGTGCCTGTGCCAGAAACATTTTGGCCACTGCCCATTCCCTTTTAAGGGCCTGTCACTTGTCTGTCTGACATACTGTTAGAAAAAATAAATAAAAGGAAATTAATACACCGCAAAAAGCTGTAGAACAATGTAATTTGACCGCAGAGCAGCAAATAAAACATACTTGTTTTATCCACTAATACACCCCAAAAAGGCTGTAGTACAATGTAACTGCACTGCAGAACATCAAATAAGATGTACTTTTTTTTACACTAATACACCCCCAAAAAGACTCTAGTACAATGTAACTGCACCACAGAACGGCATATAAGATATACTTTTTTATACCCTTCTACACTCCAAAAAAGGTTGTAGTACAAAGTAACTGTGCCGCAGAATGGCAAGTAAGCTATACTTTTTTTTTACACTTATACACCCCAAAAAATGCTGTAGTACTATGTAACTGCTCCGCAGAACGACAAATAAGAAATACTTTTTTATACCCTTCTACACCCCAAACAAAGCTGTAGAACAATGTAACTGCACCGCAGAACGGCAAATAAGATGTACTTTTTTTACACTTATACACCCCAAAAAAGGCTGTAGTACAATGTACCTGCACCGCAAAACGGCAAATGAGATGTACTTTTTTTTACACTAATACAGCCCAAAAAAGGCTGTAGTACTATGTAACTGCTCCGCAGAACGAAAAATAATAAATACTTTTTTTTACACTTATACACCCCCCAAAAAAGCTGTAGAACAATGTAACTGCACCGCAGAACGGCATACAAGATATACTTTTTTTAAACTTATACTCCCCCCAAAAAAGCTGCAGAACAATGTAACTGTACCACATAACAACAAAAAAGATTTACTTTTTTTACACTTATACGCCCCAAAAAAAGCTGTAGTACAATGTACCTGCACCGCAGGACAGCAAATAAGACACTTTTTTTTTACACTAATACACCCCAAAAAAGGATGTACTACAAGGTAACTGCACCGCAGAACGGCAAATAAGATATGCTTTTTTTTTACACTTATACACCCCCAAAAAAGCTGTAGAACAATGTACCTGCACTGCAGAACGGCAAATAAGACATACTTTTTTTACACTAATACACCCCAAAAGAAACTGTAGAACAATTTAAATGCATTGCATAACGGTTATTTCCTATAAATACACCCTGCAACACAGCACTTGCACCCCAATAACTAACAAGGTTTGGTAGAATTACAGAGGTATCATCTAGTGCAAACCTAAAAGCAGCAGTATAATGGCAATTTGGATCCTCAATTAGTGCAGCAAGGTGTAATAGAATTGTTCCTATTACTCAGGCAGTATACTCTTCTATTGCATCCTGTTCTCCTTTTATAGTGTAGATCAGGGATGCTTAACCTGCAGCCCTCCAGCTGTTGCAAAACTACAACTCCCAGCATGCTCGGAAAGCCTACAACTATCAGCCTGCAGCCGAGCATGATAGGAGTTGTGGTTTTACAACAGCTGGAGGGCCGCAGGTTAAGCATCCCTGGTGTAGATAATTCTTCGCTATCCTTTCCCTACACCTTGAATAATCTTTCCCTGCACTTGTAAATAGTTTTTTTCACCAGAATGAAGTCTTTCCTAGCACTGTCACTAGCGCCTGCTGGCGTCCCTCCCTGTATTAAGTACACTAGAAAATGGCACAATCCAAGATACCTGAGGATATTTATAGGGCTGTGACATCACAGGGCTGGCTGCTGATTGGTTTGAATTCCACTTCATCAACTTCAATTCGCTCATCTCTAGTAAGTGTGATTTTATTCATAAAAAAAATAAAATAATTTACAATGCATTATTGCTGTCAGATGCCGCGATCAGCTATGAATGCGACATCTGAGGGGTACAATGACAGGGGGCGGCACAATCGCTGCTCCCTGTCATTGCACCCACTACTTACAAAGAAATGCGCTTTGTGTTGAAGTAATTCGTCATAAAGCAATTTTTTTTGTAAAATTCGTCAAAGCATCAGAATTTTATTTTTGAATACTTGGCTCATCACTCTTCCTTTTCTCACAGTATTTACCATTCAGCACGTTCCTCAGGCTTTCTTAGGGAATGTAACCTCTATATTTTGTAACTTAGTTAATCATTTTGTTTTTTAAGGGCGCATGATGGGACGTGTTTACTTCCCTTGAGCTGTATAGGCTGTGAGCAGTTTATCTAATTAGACACGACTCAGGGTGGACACACGGCACAGTCGCATTTCCAAAGGTATGAAAAGTTAATTGAATATTTAATTAACACATAATAAAGCCTTGGATGTGTTGTTATGTATCCTCTGATTCCACATGTTCTGGTTCTAAAGCTGTCGGCTTTGGGGTTCCTTCAATCCTTGGTGCTTACGGCGAGTCTGCAGGATTTACACACTGATACAATGAAAACAATTGTAGCAAAATACAGATACAAAGGCACCAATGAGGCCCACACCATTGGACATTTAAAATAAAAAGCTCTAAAAAAGTTCTGAAATTTGCCATAAATGCCCCATGTTGGGGGTAAATTAGCACAATCTCAGCCTTTTTGCCTGTAGTAATAATTGGGAGGTTGGTAATTATGGAAAACCACTCAAAGCTGGTAATGCCAACAGAATGACAAAGATAACAGCCAGATCGACCCACTGATCCTAGAGGTCTGCCCTTAGAAAACAGGTAATGCCGCCATCAGCTCTTCATTACTAAAACAGTCAGAATGAGTGGCCACAGAAAGAGACATTCTTTAGAAACGATCTCTACTGGCTCAAAGAAGGAGTCCCGAGTGGGAGACGTCTGTTCTTCTTGATTTGGAAATCAGCAACTGTGATAATCATTTTTGCAGAACTATCAACAGCAACTTTTTGAAAGTCTCCAAGTAATACAATGACTTATGACCTGAAGACCATCAGCAGGCTGCTGTTGATGGATCTGTTACTCTCCCTATCTTTAATATTATGTGAATGTTAATTGGTTGTTGATCTGATTGCATTAAAGAACAAATATGAAGTCCTAACATAAACCAATGAAATCATGAGGTACTGAGCATGTGGAAGGTTGAAACATTGCTTATGGACGCTTTCACACTCTGGACTCGCAGCCTGAGTATAAGACAGCTTCCGTCCTGAACTCCCAGCACTGCTGGGGTCGTGTAGCATTATATTCATTTATGATGCTATGTAACCCTTACAGTTCTGGAATGTATTGGATAACACTGACAGCATTATGTCACTGTTAGCCAGTACATTCCAGACCTCTAAGGGTTACCTAGCATCATAAATCAATATAATGCTATACAGAGTCAACCCTGGCAGTGCTGGGAGGTCAGGACGGGAGCTGTCTTATACTCACACTGCGAGTCTGGAGTGTACAACTCGCTCCTGTGAAAGCGGCCTATGTCTAATAATATGCTTGACGGGCCGCCAAAATACTTGACTTGACGAGTACCAGGTATTTGGTCTGTCCTGGGTATCTTCATCAGTGAGCCTGCTTGCTGACAGTTTCCAAGTACAGTAAATAAGTCAAAACAGAAGAAAATATGACAAAGCTATATTACAGAGATGCTACTCTTTACAAGTGATAGCTAAACATCCAGTGAAAAGAAAATGATACTTTGTAGATATATAGATTTCTAATAAAACAAGAATTTTAGACTCCTGTCCCTTTAAGACTTAGCGCTCGGAAACAAGGAGGAAGGCTCCATCTTTACACCTAAGCGATGTTCTGGATGATAGAGATCTGCTACAATTAATTCCTAATCACAGATAACGAGGCAGATAGAATTGATGTACACATGTCAGGATTCAATTCTTACATGAAAACAATCCACAATTATTATGACAGTCATTTGCATTTCAATATCATCCAGGGAGGACGGATCCGGGAAATGTTTGCCTCCAGCCGAGCCCAATAATTGGATTACTATCTGCTGTAAATCTTTAATCCTGGCTGATTTAGTGAGATAAATGTCCTGCAAATTCCCCTAATATCCCGCTTAACCTTAAAAACAATCAGTGAGATTAAATTAAAGAACCAGCAACGTGACGAATGGAGGAAGAGATAATTGTTTTTTTTTTTTGTTTGTTTAGAAGAAATCCATTTAGATGTCGCCCGCCTCACTGCCCCCGGCACAGGCAAAGGGACTGGACAATTAGAGGGAATGTTCATAGAAGAATGGGCCCAACCTCATCAGTCATATATAGAAAGGCGGCCATGGTCCAGGCGTGAATATTGTCAGAAACCATCCTGATCTAATATCCATAATGTATCAATCCTCACCGTGTTGTGTCATCGCAGGAGCCAACATGTGCCACCAATGTCCCATAGGGCAGACAGAGCGCACTGCACACGCGCCCACCCTCCATTCATTTCTATAGACCTGGCTCAGCTATTTCTACCAGCTACATAGAAGAGAATGGAGCGATGGCCACGCTTGCGCAGTGAGCTCTCCACTTATTTCTATAGGACTTCTGAAAATGGCTGAGCATGCTGCGCAGCAGGTTTCAATGCCCCTATAGAAATGAATAGAGGGTGGCCGCACAAGTAAACTGTTCCTGAACTTTGGACACTGCATTCTAGAGATAGCAATATGCCACCAATGTTCGAGGTGAGACAACCCCTTTCATGTTTTATTTTTATTTTCTGTAGATAGATATTAGATAGATAGATAGATAGATAGATAGATGCGGCGTAACTACCACAGCGGCAGAACTTACGACTGCTATGGGGCCCAGGGCAAGAGGGGGCCCAGTCTTAGTTGGGATCATCTCTTCTTCTACTGGAGGTGAAAACTTGGTCAGGACTCTACCCTCTAAAGGAACAACTTTTAACAAATCAAGCAGTAGAAAAATGGTCCAAGGTTTATTGAAAGGGTTTTAGGTAGAGTTGAGCGAACACCTGGATGTTCGGGTTCGAGAAGTTCGGCCGAACATCCCGGAAATGTTCGGGTTCGGGATCCGAACCCGATCCGAACTTCGTCCCGAACCCGAACCCCATTGAAGTCAATGGGGACCCGAACTTTTCGGCACTAAAAAGGCTGTAAAACAGCCCAGGAAAGAGCTAGAGGGCTGCAAAAGGCAGCAACATGTAGGTAAATCCCCTGCAAACAAATGTTGATAGGGAAATGAATTAAAATAAAAATTAAATAAATAAAAATTAACCAAAATCAATTGGAGAGAGGTTCCATAGCAGAGAATCTGGCTTCCCGTCACCCACCACTGGAACAGTCCATTCTCAGATATTTAGGCCCCGGCACCCAGGCAGAGGAGAGAGGTCCCGTAACAGAGAATCTGTCTTCATGTCAGCAGAGAATTAGTCTGCATGTCATAGCAGAGAATGAGGCTTCACGTCAGCCACCACTGCAACAGTCCATTGGCATATATTTAGGCCCAGCACCCAGGCAGAGGAGGGAGGTCCCGTAACAGAGAATCTGTCTTCATGTCAGCAGAGAATTAGTCTGCATGTCATAGCAGAGAATGAGGCTTCACGTCAGCCACCACTGCAACAGTCCATTGGCATATATTTAGGCCCAGCACACACACAGGCAGAGGAGAGAGGTCCCGTAACAGAGAATCTGGCTTCATGTCAGCAGAGAATCAGTCTGCATGTCATAGCAGAGAATGAGGCTTCACGTCAGCCACCACTGCAACAGTCCATTGGCATATATTTAGGCCCAGCACACACACAGGCAGAGGAGAGAGGTCCCGTAACAGAGAATCTGGCTTCATGTCAGCAGAGAATCAGTCTGCATGTCATAGCAGAGAATGAGGCTTCACGTCAGCCACCACTGCAACAGTCCATTGGCATATATTTAGGCCCAGCACCCAGGCAGAGGAGGGAGGTCCCGTAACAGAGAATCTGTCTTCATGTCAGCAGAGAATTAGTCTGCATGTCATAGCAGAGAATGAGGCTTCACGTCAGCCACCACTGCAACAGTCCATTGGCATATATTTAGGCCCAGCACACACACAGGCAGAGGAGAGAGGTCCCGTAACAGAGAATCTGGCTTCATGTCAGCAGAGAATCAGTCTGCATGTCATAGCAGAGAATGAGGCTTCACGTCACCCACCACTGCAACAGTCCATTGGCATATATTTAGGCCTAGCACACAGGCAGAGCAGAGAGGTCCCGTAACAGACAATCTGGCTTCATGTCAGCAGAGAATCAGTCTGCATGTCATAGCAGAGAATGAGGCTTCACGTCACCCACCACTGCAACAGTCCATTGGCATATATTTAGGCCTAGCACACAGGCAGAGCAGAGAGGTCCCGTAACAGACAATCTGGCTTCATGACAGCAGAGAATTAGTCTGCATGTCATAGCAGAGAATGAGGCTTCACGTCAGCCACCACTGCAACAGTCCATTGGCATATATTTAGGCCCAGCACACACACAGGCAGAGGAGAGAGGTCCCGTAACAGAGAATCTGGCTTCATGTCAGCAGAGAATCAGTCTGCATGTCATAGCAGAGAATGAGGCTTCACGTCAGCCACCACTGCAACAGTCCATTGGCATATATTTAGGCCCAGCACACACACAGGCAGAGGAGAGAGGTCCCGTAACAGAGAATCTGGCTTCATGTCAGCAGAGAATCAGTCTGCATGTCATAGCAGAGAATGAGGCTTCACGTCAGCCACCACTGCAACAGTCCATTGGCATATATTTAGGCCCAGCACCCAGGCAGAGGAGGGAGGTCCCGTAACAGAGAATCTGTCTTCATGTCAGCAGAGAATTAGTCTGCATGTCATAGCAGAGAATGAGGCTTCACGTCAGCCACCACTGCAACAGTCCATTGGCATATATTTAGGCCCAGCACACACACAGGCAGAGGAGAGAGGTCCCGTAACAGAGAATCTGGCTTCATGTCAGCAGAGAATCAGTCTGCATGTCATAGCAGAGAATGAGGCTTCACGTCACCCACCACTGCAACAGTCCATTGGCATATATTTAGGCCTAGCACACAGGCAGAGCAGAGAGGTCCCGTAACAGACAATCTGGCTTCATGTCAGCAGAGAATCAGTCTGCATGTCATAGCAGAGAATGAGGCTTCACGTCACCCACCACTGCAACAGTCCATTGGCATATATTTAGGCCTAGCACACAGGCAGAGCAGAGAGGTCCCGTAACAGACAATCTGGCTTCATGACAGCAGAGAATTAGTCTGCATGTCATAGCAGAGAATGAGGCTTCACGTCAGCCACCACTGCAACAGTCCATTGGCATATATTTAGGCCCAGCACCCAGGCAGAGGAGAGAGGTCCCGTAACAGACAATCTGGCTTCATGTCAGCAGAGAATTAGTCTGCATGTCATAGCAGAGAATCAGGCTTCACGTCAGCCACCACTGCAACAGTCCATTGTCATAAATTTAGGCCCAGCACCCAGGCAGAGGAGAGAGGTCCCGTAACAGACAATCTGGCTTCATGTCAGCAGAGAATTAGTCTGCATGTCATAGCAGAGAATGAGGCTTCACGTCAGCCACCACTGCAACAGTCCATTGGCATATATTTAGGCCTAGCACACAGGCAGAGCAGAGAGGTCCCGTAACAGACAATCTGGCTTCATGACAGCAGAGAATCAGTCTGCATGTCATAGCAGAGAATCAGGCTTCACGTCAGCCACCACTGCAACAGTCCATTGTCATAAATTTAGGCCCAGCACCCAGGCAGAGGAGAGAGGTCCCGTAACAGAGAATCTGGCTTCATGTCAGCAGAGAATCAGTCTTCATATCATAGCAGAGAATCAGGCTTCACGTCACCCACCATTGTAAGAGTCAATTTTCATAAATTTAGGCCCAGAACCCAGGCAGAGGAGAAAGGTCCCGTAACAGACAATCTGGCTTCATGTCAGCAGAGAATCAGTCTTCATATCATAGCCTAGAATCAGGCTTCACGTCACCCACCACTGTAAGAGTCAATTTTCATAAATTTAGGCCCAGAACCCAGGCAGAGGAGATAGGTCCCGTAACAGACAATCTGGCTTCATGTCAGCAGAGAATCAGTCTTCATATCATAGCAGAGAATCAGGCTTCACGTCACCCACCACTGCAACAGTCAATTGTCATAAATTTAGGCCCAGCACCCAGGCAGAGGAGAGAGCTCCCGTAACAGAGGATCTGGCTTCATGTCAGCAGAGAATCAGTCTGCATGTCATAGCAGAGAATGAGGCTTCACGTCACCCACCACTGCAACAGTCCATTGGCATATATTTAGGCCTAGCACACAGGCAGAGCAGAGAGGTCCCGTAACAGACAATCTGGCTTCATGTCAGCAGAGAATCAGTCTGCATGTCATAGCAGAGAATGAGGCTTCACGTCACCCACCACTGCAACAGTCCATTGGCATATATTTAGGCCTAGCACACAGGCAGAGCAGAGAGGTCCCGTAACAGACAATCTGGCTTCATGACAGCAGAGAATCAGTCTGCATGTCATAGCAGAGAATGAGGCTTCACGTCACCCACCACTGCAACAGTCCATTGGCATATATTTAGGCCTAGCACACAGGCAGAGCAGAGAGGTCCCGTAACAGACAATCTGGCTTCATGTCAGCAGAGAATCAGTCTGCATGTCATAGCAGAGAATGAGGCTTCACGTCACCCACCACTGCAACAGTCCATTGGCATATATTTAGGCCTAGCACACAGGCAGAGCAGAGAGGTCCCGTAACAGACAATCTGGCTTCATGACAGCAGAGAATCAGTCTGCATGTCATAGCAGAGAATGAGGCTTCACGTCACCCACCACTGCAACAGTCCATTGGCATATATTTAGGCCTAGCACACAGGCAGAGCAGAGAGGTCCCGTAACAGACAATCTGGCTTCATGTCAGCAGAGAATCAGTCTGCATGTCATAGCAGAGAATGAGGCTTCACGTCACCCACCACTGCAACAGTCCATTGGCATATATTTAGGCCTAGCACACAGGCAGAGCAGAGAGGTCCCGTAACAGACGATCTGGCTTCATGTCAGCAGAGAATCAGTCTGCATGTCATAGCAGAGAATCAGGCTTCACGTCAGCCACCACTGCAACAGTCCATGGTCATAAATTTAGGCCCAGCACCCAGGCAGAGGAGAGAGGTCCCGTAACAGACAATCTGGCTTCATGTCAGCAGAGAATTAGTCTGCATGTCATAGCAGAGAATCAGGCTTCATGTCAGCCACCACTGCAACAGTCCATTGGCATATATTTAGGCCTAGCACACAGGCAGAGGAGAGGTTCATTCAACTTTGGGTAGCATCGCAATATAATGGTAAAATGAAAATAAAAATAGGATTGAATGAGGAAGTGCCCTGGAGTCCAATAATATATGGTTATGGGGAGGTAGTTAATGTCTAATCTGGACAAGGGACGGACAGGTCCTGTGGGATCCATGCCTGGTTCATTTTTATGAACGTCAGCTTGTCCACATTGGCTGTAGACAGGCGGCTGCGTTTGTCTGTAATGACGCCCCCTGCCGTGCTGAATACACGTTCAGACAAAACGCTGGCTGCCGGGCAGGCCAGCACCTCCAAGGCATAAAAGGCTAGCTCTGGCCACGTGGACAATTTAGAGACCCAGAAGTTGAATGGGGCCGAACCATCAGTCAGTACGTGGAGGGGTGTGCACACGTACTGTTCCACCATGTTAGTGAAATGTTGCCTCCTGCTAACACGTTGCGTATCAGGTGGTGGTGCAGTTAGCTGTGGCGTGTTGACAAAAGTTTTCCACATCTCTGCCATG
Source organism: Bufo gargarizans (assembly GCF_014858855.1). NCBI lineage: Eukaryota > Metazoa > Chordata > Amphibia > Anura > Bufonidae > Bufo > Bufo gargarizans. The sequence goes on along the minus strand of NC_058087.1, from coordinate 55,484,678 downwards.
CTAACCCTGCCCTCAGAGGAGCTGGCCGTGACACAGCTGCCTTGGCGACCTCTTGCTCCTCCTCTGCCTTGGCCTTGGGCTTCCACTTGTTCCCCTGTGACATTTGGGAATGCTCTCAGTAGCGCGTCTACCAACGTGCGCTTGTACTCGCGCATCTTCCTATCACGCTCCAGTGCAGGAAGTAAGGTGGGCACATTGTCTTTGTAGCGTGGATCCAGCAGGGTGGCAACCCAGTAGTCCGCACAGGTTAAAATGTGGGCAACTCTGCTGTCGTTGCGCAGGCACTGCAGCATGTAGTCGCTCATGTGTGCCAGGCTGCCCAGGGGTAAGGACAAGCTGTCCTCTGTGGGAGGCGTATCGTCATCGTCCTGCCTTTCCCCCCAGCCACGCACCAGTGATGGACCCGAGCTGCGTTGGGTGCCACCCCGCTGTGACCATGCTTCATCCTCATCCTCCTCCACCTCCTCCTCATCCTCGTCCTCCTCGTCCTCCAGTAGTGGGCCCTGGCTGGCCACATTTGTACCTGGCCTCTGCTGTTGCAAAAAACCTCCCTCTGAGTCACTTCGAAGAGACTGGCCTGAAAGTGCTAAAAATGACCCCTCTTCCTCATCCTCCTCCTCCTCCTCCTGGGCCACCTCCTGTTCCATCATCGCCCTAAGTGTTTTCTCAAGGAGACATAGAAGTGGTATTGTAACGCTGATAACGGTGTCATCGCCACTGGCCATGTTGGTGGAGTACTCGAAACAGCGCAACAGGGCACACAGGTCTCGCATGGAGGCCCAGTCATTGGTGGTGAAGTGGTGCTGTTCTGTAGTGCGACTGACCCGTGCGTGCTGCAGCTGAAACTCCACTATGGCCTGCTGCTGCTCGCACAGTCTGTCCAGCATGTGCAAGGTGGAGTTCCACCTGGTGGGCACGTCGCATATGAGGCGGTGAGCGGGAAGGCCGAAGTTACGCTGTAGCGCAGACAGGCGAGCAGCGGCAGGATGTGAACGCCGGAAGCGCGAACAGACGGCCCGCACTTTATGCAGCAGCTCTGACATGTCGGGGTAGTTGTGAATGAACTTCTGCACCACCAAATTCAGCACATGCGCCAAGCAAGGGATGTGCGTCAAATTGGCTAGTCCCAGAGCTGCAACGAGATTTCGCCCATTATCACACACCACCAGGCCGGGCTTGAGGCTCACCGGCAGCAACCACTCGTCGGTCTGTTGTTCAATACCCCGCCACAACTCCTGTGCGGTGTGGGGCCTGTCCCCCAAACATATGAGTTTCAGAATGGCCTGCTGACGTTTACCCCGGGCTGTGCTGAAGTTGGTGGTGAAGGTGTGTGGCTGACTGGATGAGCAGGTGGAAGAAGAGGAGGAGGAAGCCGAGAAGGAGGAGGTGGCAACAGGAGGCAAAGAATGTTGCCCTGCGATCCTTGGCGGCGGCAGGACGTGCGCCAAACAGCTCTCCGCCTGGGGCCCAGCTGCCACTACATTTACCCAGTGTGCAGTTAGGGAGATATAGCGTCCCTGGCCGTGCTTACTGGTCCACGTATCTGTGGTTAGGTGGACCTTGCTACAGATGGCGTTGCGCAGTGCACACTTGATTTTATCGGATACTTGGTTGTGCAGGGAAGGCACGGCTCTCTTGGAGAAGTAGTGCCGGCTGGGAACAACATA